>NC_044908.1:17757706-18357706 GCF_001633185.2 Quercus lobata | reverse complement strand
ACCAAATCTAGCAAGATCTCATTGGATTTGGTGAGTTTTCCTTCGTTGCTCCCCCTCTCTTCATAGTTAATGGTTATCCCGAATTCAACTACCACCTAACGAAAATCTTATCCATTCGATCTGATCTCCTAATTGGTCGGCAATAGATCTTGTTCTTCTCCACTCGATCTAATTGGGTCAGGTGCAAGTTGAGCTCAAAACCCAACCCAGACATACTCATAGACAACCCTAATTGTTTTAATAGAGTTCTAGATGGTGACTAGTTGTGGATCATTGGCATTAATTAGAAAGTTTGGTGTGTCCTAAAAATCATGAATAGTTATGTCATGGGTTCTAGATCTCTTATAAATAATCTCAACACTATGGAGTGCAGTAACAACTATAAAATGAAGGACATACCTCGTCTTTTCCTTTTGTAGATAGCCAGAGCACAAAAAATGAGAAGAAGGACCAGGACTACTAGGGACGTAGCAGCAAGTGAAACAATCAGCCCCTTTATCTTCTTCTTCTCCTTCTTCTTACATGGAACTGGGTAACAAAGATCTGAATTTTCGCCAAGACTTGCGTATAGGCAAGCAAGTATTTTTTTTTTTTTAGGAGAAGATACGTAAGTTTTTAAAATTTAAATAATGCTGACAAACGGAATTTCCTTTAAAAATACAAATAAAATCAGATTTACAAAACAGATGAACAAATGAACATAGACCTTGGTCTTTTTGGCGTGTTTGAAAAGCAGTTGCAAAGGGAAAGAGGGAGAGGACCGTGTGAAAAACTTGAAATTACAAAAACTAAGAAGCAGAGGAAAATGAAATAATATATAGTTAGGATGAAAAACTAACCCCAAGACCAATAATCCATTTCTGGACTTCTGTATAAGAGCCTCTGGAACTGTACCTTTCAGCTGGTTACCATTTAAATTACTGCAAATATAAAGTAAAATAGAATATCTCAATTCTCTTTTCTTTTTTTTTCTTTTTTTACAAGATAGAATTCTATTCTAATATAATCTAAGTGTATATGTGTGTGAATTTCCTTCCTGGAGACTTGAACCCCGACCCTTACCCCCCACACCCCACAAGCACTTATACTTGTGAAGTGACTATCACATCAAAGATGTGCGGTGGTTAGAATATCTCAATTCTTATCTGTAAATTTGTTGGTTTGTTTTTGATAAGCAATTTGTTGGTGTGTGTTGGAAACACTTTTTCAATTCTTTTATAAGTATAGTAATCCAGCCTGATTTTCCTACAGCCCATTCTTTTCTCTCCTCTCCAGCATTGCTTTAATGGGCTGGGGTCTTATATATGGGCTTTTTAGCCGTTTATTATAATGATTTAGGGCCTCGGGCTTTCAGCTCGTTACTTGCTTAGCCTGCTTCCCGAGGTTTAACCACACAAAAATAATAAAACAAATAATAAAACAAAATAATAAAACCTTTTCATTTTTATTTGTCTACACACGAGTGATCATCTCCATCACCTCCAAAAAGCTGATCAGAGTCGTACAACAAATTTCATTATACTTTTCCAATAACTAATAATATGATAAATTATAATTTATGTATAATAAAAGTAATATTTTTATTTAGTAATCAAAGAAATGATATTTCCATAATCACAGTATATGATCTCAACAAGAAAAAAAATAACATTTGGTATGTTGTAGCATTGTTGGAATATAAAATCGCTATCTTTGTCATTTTTTGGCAAGGAAAAGCGACTTAGAAAGGCTTTTTTTTTTTTTTTTTTCTTGAGTCTCTTCTAATTTTGAAGTGCATCATTGCATCAATACAAGAGGCATTCTATATTTTAATCTTGTGATTGAACTGTCTAGAAATCCATTTGCATTGAGTTCATCGGTTTTGAAGGTGTGAATCGATCTTCAATGACAACAACCATACACGATTTTATAACTTTGTGCGATAATTCTAACCTTGCTCTTAAAGCTATTTATTTGTGATTTTCGTATTAATATTGTTTGTTGTTGTTGTTTGTTTGTTTGTATTTTTTTTTTTTTTTGGGTAGAAGAATAATATTGAATGTTTTGTGACAAAAAATCATGCATCATTTAAAGCTCAATAACTTACAGGGTCTTCAAATTTGGTAGCTGAGCTAAAAATTCTGGTACGCTCCCATCCAAGCTATTGTATGATAAATCCCTGAAATAAATAATTAAAAAAAAAAAAGTTCACATTTACAATAAAGTTAATGTAGGGACTCGATTCGTGACAACCCCAAGATGATATTGGGCTCGTACGTAAAGAAAGCCCAAACAATATCATTTGTAGAGTATGGGTTTGAAAGGCTAGGCCTTGGTCACCGGACGGTGGTTTGGGTTGGCTCCAGTCAGTGAATCTCGTCCATGGAGTCTAGGGAGCTTTGTGCTCTTGTTATTCTCCTTATTTCTAGGACACCATGGTTGGGAGGACTAGTTGTCCCCCCCTCTCACACTGCCTCTCTTAACCTTTTATACGGGCATTTACCCTCTCACCAGCGTCCACGTGTAAGCTCAATTTTCTAGGGCTTAAGACTTGTCCTGTCAGCCCATACCTAGAGTGGTTGGGGGGTGATTGTAAAAACTGAAGAGTATGGTCCTGTCAGGTGCAGAATGTTTTATTGCAGTACTGGCAGCCTTTTACTTGGGCTATTTCCGCACTGTGCTCACTCTTCCTTTTAGGGGCATTATGGGATGCCGAGCACAAGTTCGTCCTCGGCCATTTCCTTAGGCCGTCCTTGACTCCCATGGTGCGTCCTCAGCCTTATCTCTCCTCGGCATAGGCCTTGGGCCTTAACATGAGATGGGCCGGGGTTATAAATTCTCTGACCCCACAGTTAACATTTACAATAGTTTTGGGTAAAGATAGCTCTTTGGCATGAAGATAAACTATTTCATTTACAATAAAGTTAACATTTAAGAATCTCACATTTAATTAAACGACTTGCATAAAAGCTTAGGATAAAACTTAGGTAGAATTTTTAGTGTAATACATTAAGTTTTTTAATTAACTTTAAATATATCCTTCTCCCAAAAAAAAAAATTAAATTAAATATATTATTACATTGATCAATAAAGGAGAAATAATATTTTTTTAAGAAAAATTAAAATCAACGGAACTATATATTTATATTTAATAATAAAAAATTAATATATTACACCTAAGAAATTATACCTAAATTTAATTTGCAAGCTTGGTTCTTGGACTTGAATATAACATTTAACACTTTTTAGGCAGTTTAAGACATCGCTTGAACACTTATACATGTTAAAAGTGAATTGATTTCGGCCAACTGAGCGTGCCAGCGAGCGAGAAAAAAAAAAAAAAAAAAAGAACTCATCTCAGTCCAACTTTGTTGATCAAAGACTAGTTTTTCCAACTGTTCCTTGACGTGGAATTTAATAATCACACGTGCACTGGCAGCGGAACTCAATGCTAAAATAAAATCCCATTTTTACTTATTACTTACAAGTACTGCAGTGCTGTGAGGTTGGAGAATGAAGTCACTATCTTCCCTGTCAAGTTGCTTGAACTCAAATTCCTGCTTGTAATTTATCAAAGAAGAAAGAGCTGGTGTCGTTACCATAAAGAGAATTTATAAATTCACACACACACCACCCACACACACAAAAGGGATTGTGAATATTCCATCAAAATGAAACAAGTGCAGTGAAATTGCAAAAAGCACCAGAGAAATTCATTTTTGCTTGCATATGAATAAAAAAAGAAAAAAAAGAAAAGAAAAGAAAAGGGGAGCGTAATTTATCTTAAGCTTGTTCCCAGTAAAATTTCTGCAAAGACAACTTCAAGCAAATTGTGTATCCTACCCAAAAAGTTGTATCGCATTTAAATATTTAACTTATAAGCTAGAGGGAAATCAAAGATGAAGAAAGACATATATCTGTATTCTTGCATTACTGAACTGAAGAGATTACACGTATTTTACTTTATGTAAAATTTAAGCGAAACTACCTCAACTACTTACATGACAGATTACTAACAATATAACAAACTCTCTTACTACGTACTAACAGACTTTTGATTCAACAACACGGCACCGTTTGAGCAACATTTATATATCTATTACTAGCTTTAACGAAACGATGTGTTTTGGTCTTTAGAGTTAATGAAACAATGCGTTTGATTAACTTTGTTCTTCAGACTTAATGAAGCGGTGCATTTAGCCTTGTCATCTTCAACAGTTCTATCCCTTCAATTGATAGTTAAGTTCCAAGAAGAATAGACAGGATTGAGTTAGTTAGTTAGTTACACATGTTGGGATTAGGATAGAATTAGTTAGAGCTCATGGCACATGTAACACCATATATAATCACTTGGGTTAATGGGTTATATAGAGCACATGCTTAGTTAGGTAGCCAATAGGATTGAGCCATGTGTGGCCAATAGGAGTTTGAGTTCTGTAAATAGTGCATGTAACCATCAATTGAGATATCTTAAAGAATAAACCAATTATTTGGTTATTGCATTTCTTCTCTCTCTTAATATCACAAATTAAGTATAATTTGTAGAGTTTGGATTATTGTAGTGAAGAGAGAAAAAGAAAGAGGCAAATGTGTGTGAAAGAATAAAGAAAACAATGAGATTTTCTTTAACTATGAGACATACACAAGGGGAGAAAAAATTGGGGTTTTCTCCAAAACAACGTATTTTTGGATAGTACAACCACAAAGAGTTGTATCTAGAGTGAGTGGAGATCTTAAGTGAGTTTGTATTATTTTTTAGATAGAAATATTATTGCATTTGGTGTGAATCTCAAGTTACTCATAAACCTAAGAGAATATTGTAATTGATTTTATAATAGTGGATTTTTTGGGAGTGTGTTGAAATGGTTTTTCCGTTCAAGGAGAAATAGGTTTTCTACATAAATTATTTGTGCTTATATATGTGATTGATATCTTAGCTTGGTAATTTTAGTAATAATCTTTTTTTTGGAGATTGATTAAAGTTGTTAATTGATTTTCTTAATTCACATAAGACTAGATTGATACACAACACAATGCTCAGCAGTAAGTATGCCTCGAGAAGTTCTGTATTTGAAAATTTCCTTATAAGTTATAACATAGTTATTCTGATCCAATTTTACAGAGATTAGATATTCGAGAGTGACAGCATAGGTGTTCACTGTGAAGCTGGCTGGTGATAATTGATTTGAATTAATGGTAGAGTTAGTAGATAATGAAGCCATGGTTGGATATTAAGGTAGCTTTGATACCATGTTAAATTGTTGATAGAGATGACTGATGACCGAAAACCTAGAGAAAAGCAAGACAGAAAACAAAGATGAAGAAAGGTTATCCGTTTCTTTGCATTGCTGAACTGTAGTTTATACTTGTATTATTGTATATACTGTGAGCTATATGTCCAATCTAAACAAAACTACCTCAACTACTTAAATAACAAATTACTACCACTTCTAACAACCTAAGTATAAAAATCACATGTGACTAATACAATCTGCAAAACTCAAGGTACATGTACATGATACTTCTTCAACTCATGATACAAGAGCATGATTTCCTCTTCAAACGTAAAAGAGATGACTGCGATACCAACCACCCTTAACCAACCGTCAGAATTAACAGTTCTTTTGAAATGTGATACTATCAGTTTTTGTGATGGTCCAACTTTTGTAATGGATTTATATTCGAGAAACTTTTTTGGTTTAGAAAATAAAAATATTAATTGAACTTAATTTCATTGGTTTAACATGTTTTGGAAGAGCCAAAGGCTATATAGTTGAATTGGCACCTCTTCATGTACAAAATACTTAGAGGTTTAAGAGGGAAAGAATTTGAGCTATAGAATTAGTTGTATATTATAATTATCTCTTAAAAAAAAAAAAGTTTTGGAAGTGAACTCACAGTGTAATGATCCTTGGAGTATTATCTGAACTGCAAGTTAAACCATTCCATGAATATTTATGTGGAACACATGGGTCTCCTTGCCAATCGTCTCTAGAGACCCTGAACGTTCGTTTGATGTCCATGATTGCAGTAACTGTTGTTTACGAGAAATATTATTTGAGAATATAATCATTTAAAATAAAAGAGTGAAAGGAGAGATTGTGGTTATTTGTTATACAATATGATATCAACAAACGGGAAAAAAACAATTAAATGTCAACATCCTTCCTTCTGAGATAAATAGCACAACTATATGATTATCGATTGGCAAGGAGTTTTTATTTTTGATTTTTTGTGAATAAAGATAGATGTATAGATAGAAACAAGAGAATGGTTGCAACCCATTTCAATCTTTAGGGGAAATAACTCTTGGAAGAAGAAACGAGATGGAAATGGGTCCATCCCAATTATAGAAAACAGCCCAGCCAGCCAAATTGTGAGAAAAGAAATTTATGTCCCTAAAAAAATAAAGAAAAAAAGAATTCCCCAACAAATAATAGAACAAAGAGCAGCCTTGATTTCCAAGAGAGACGGAGCAACGAATCAGGGAGGGGTTGAGTGAACATACTGCAGAGCTTCAATAAACCCGTTGGAATATCCCTTGATCGAAAAGAACATAGGAATTATTGTGAAAAACTGCTAGCTTGATGGCTTGAAGAGCAGCTTGGGATTCTCCAAGGGTCGGATCCGAGGGAGTGAAGAGATTTGAATGAGCAAAAATAACATCACATAACTCGTTTGATTTTAATCTAACTAGTTTGGGTAGGAGTCCATTTCAAGGTTGGCCTTGCAATCTGAGAGGATCGGACTAAAGCATGTTCAGAAAATGATCTATATATTGATTACATCTGCATCTTTTCTGGGGTCAGGTCTGTAATGTGCAAAGATCGTTTAATTTCTAATTCTCCAAATGTTATCGAAGAGGAATGAAGAACACAATGTGATCTTGTAGCCAACTTCTTACAAAACTTGTAAATACTTCTGAGGAAAAATTGCATATTTCACAATATAAGATAAATGCCCAAGGGAAGCATCTACTTATCGTTACTACAACATATACACATCTTATGTAATTCAACTTATGCATAGATCTAATATGCATCTAATTATTGTTAATTTTTAAATTTACTTTCATGGAGTCATGTTTTGGTTCCTGGACCTATAATCAAGTGGCAACTCTTTCACCTTTTTTTAAGAAGCTCCATATACTCTCAAGCTCCCACTGGCTTTAAGTCTAAAACCGCTTTTAGGGAGATTCCGCACACTCCACCTTTACGAGAAGGAACTGATATGCCGATATGTCATCTAAAGGGGGTTACAAAACACAGAACTTACAGCCTATAATAATACGGTTAGTAGAAGCACTAGTAAATCTTCATTAGCCATCATCTACTGCATGCCCCCAAAACACGCTTTGGACTTGGTACCTTTACCTGAGCTTCCCGGAGTGAGTCAAGCTGTAGAAAATATAGTTGACCGTATTCAAGCTACGCACAAAAAGAGGTGAGGCAAAAACTTAAAGTTTCTAATGCCAAGTACAAGGAAGTTGCAGATAAGAAGAGACGTGAGAAGATCTTCAATGTCAAAAATTAATGTTGGTCTACCTTCGAAAGGAGAGATTTCCTATTGGTACCTAAAACAAATTAAAGGAAAAGAAGTATGGGCCATTTCAAATTACTAAGAAGATCAACAACAATGCTTATGTGGTTGGCATTCCATTAAACATGAATATTTCTTCTTCCTCAATGTTGCTAACCTATATGAGTACTATTGTCGTGATGAGCCAAATAGTGAAAACTCAAGGTTAAGTTCTTTCCAAGTGGGGGAGGGGGGATTGATATAAAACAAACAACAATAGCCTTCATGGAAAGGCGCAAGTGATTTTGCTATTTTTAATAATATTTGTTCCTTTAATAACTTTTGCGAATAGGGTCCCGCTTGTTTTAGAACAACCTTTAAGGTCCGTAAATTATGAACTTCATTTAATTTAATTTTGCCATTTTTGGTAAAATTCAGTATTTTGCCACTTAATCTCGTGATTAGTGCGAATTAGGCATGATGAGTCGAAAATAACACGGAATCGTCATTCCGTGTCTATGACGATCCAAACAAGCGTTACACATTTATTGCATGCGTTGATGATAAAAAATAATGGACAAAGCAATGGTAATGAGTGCATTGTGTACTTCAGAGCTCCCATTCATGACACACTAGTCGTTGCCCATAAATGCCAGAATTCATTATCCATAAAGACAGGAAAACAACTATAAAAGAATGGGACAACATAATCCAAAGGTACACACAAATACTCACTCAAAAATTGCTCCAAGTCATGTTTCTCTCCACATCATTCCCTTCGTTTCTAACTTAAGCATCGGAGTGTTTTTGGCAAACATCACACCGATGCATTACACTTCTTTCTCAAGTTTTCTTACAGGCTTGGACCAGAGACACGACCCACTGCTTGATCGTCTATCCAGTGAGACGATGTCCTCAACTTGGTGATTTTTCGCATTTCGCATCATCAAGGCTTTTCTAGGGGCTTTCCTAGTTGCCCTTGGTTTTCCAAGCCACCTTAGGTTTTCTAGCCACCCTAAGTTATCTTTTTACTATTTAAATGTATTGTAGCATGCAAAGTCAATTTAGTTTATTACTTAGTCTATTTTTTCTTTGGTGGATTCTAGATCTGTCATCTTGTGGATTTACAGTTTACTACCAAAAACTAACATTTTAATTCCTACTTTGTTAAAGATAACATCATGTATGTTTTCTTCAAGCTTCCGCGACATCAAGGTGCCTGAAGCATAGGCCTCCTTGATTCTTTGGACGACACAAATCTATGTTCTTTTAGGAAATTCATGCACACCCTTAGATATAAGGTATTCTTAGTTTATTATACTGTACAACCATAGGTTTATTTGGTCTATAGGTTAATTAGTTGCTCTTAATTTGGAGAAAGGGCTTCTGATCTTTACCTCCAGAGATGCGATTTTTACTTCTACTGGTTTTGAACTAGTTCGCTCAACTTCAGAAACACAACATTTACACATGTTCTCTCTCTTCTCTCTGTTTACAAATTTTTTATTTATTTTTTTTGTTTCCTTTTAGATTTTGAGTCAAAAATGTTTTTTTATTCTCGTTTCTTTGAATTGCATGATTTTTTTAAAATCCTTGGTCAATTTAAGTAGTTGTGTATATATATATATATATATATATATATATATATATATTTACAATTAGGTTGTTTTACAATGCTTCTCTTAGGCAATGGTATGTGAATCATTTTTGTTTATATATATTATGTAGATAGTTGGGTTCAAACTACGCCTTTTGTAACTTCAAGAAATGTTATGCATCTAATTATTGTTACCACGTCATATACACATCTTATGTAATTCAACTTATGCATAGATCTAATATGCATCTAATTATCGTTAATTTTTTAAATGCATCCAAGTGAAGTTAGAGGAGCTTGGGCCTTGTGTTCCTCGCAGTGAGAATATTGTAGAGAGAAGCAACTTCCCTCCAAAGAAGGCTCAATCGATCGGTTTGGTAGCATGCACATCCATGATAGAGGTTCTAGCAGCTAAGACATTCGCAACATAGGTTGATATCAGGATTTTCAGCTCCATCGTAGAGTTGGACCCAACAATTAAAACGAAACCAAATATGGACCCATCAACTAAGAGAAACTTAGATTTGGACCCAATTCTAAACAATTGCCCACAACCCCAACCCACTTCCATGGCCGAACACAACCCACAACCACTAGGCCATGGTACGAGTCACCATTGCAATGGTTCTTCTCTCTGCTCTCTTGGATTCTCTGCCTCTCATCTCTTGGTTTCCACGAAGGGTAAACACCACGCGTAAAGAGGCCACAGATGGCAGTAATTGATGCCACCAAAGTTGGTAGCCGCCTTCTTTTTATTTTTCAATTCTTATTTCGGGTTCTATATGGGTTTAGGGATTGGGTTTCTTTTGGCTGTTAGGGTTTGGGAAATGAGGTTTTGGGGTTAATCGTAGATATCCATGGGTTTGGTATTTAGAGTTTTCAAGGGTTGGATTTTGTGTGAGGTTGGATTTTGTGTACATTTGATTTTTATGTTTTTGTGTTTGGTTGCTAAGAAGCGTAAGAAATTGCAAGAAAAGTTGTGAATGTTTCTACCCAAAAATAAAAAATTTTGTTTTTTTTTTTTCATTTTAAATGCTGATGCAACAAATTTTTAATGATTATTATTCTATTAGCCCGTAAGCTTAAGTATGTTAGTTGTGTTTGCTATGTGCTATATAGATATTTTTTGTTAGTAAGTTATCAAAAATGACCAAATTGACTGTAAGTTTGTAAGGACGCGATTCGTGGCGGACCGTAACAGTGTCGGGTTCGCGCGTGAAAAGGCCCCTAACAATATCATTTGTAGAGCGTGGGTTTGGAAGGCTAGGCCTTGATCGATAGGCGGTGGGTTTTTCGCGGTGTTCGTACGAACTTAAGTTTTCCTACACCCCTGGAGTCTTTCTCCTGGAGGTGGGCTGGGAGGCTCTGGTTTTTGGCCATTTTTCCCAACCCCCCTTTTAGGTTACCTCTTTTTCCTTTTATATTCGCCTGCGTTCATTGTCCTTCGTCCACGTATAGGGTTAACCTTTCCAAAATTGATACTTGTCCCATCAGCCCATATTCAAAGTCGTTGGGGGTGGTTGTAAAAGCCAAAGACTGCGGCTCTGTCAGGTTCAGAGCATTGAATGGCAGTAAGAGCAGCTTTCCCTGGATATTTTAGATCTTTCGTCCTGGTTTCGGTCCTATACCGTTTTTACCCTTCCCTCAAAAGGGGGGGAACTTTGGGTCTGCCAAGGACTGAGCCGTCCTCGGCGATATCCACAGGCTATTTTGTCGAGCTTGGGCCATAGCCCTCCTCGGCTTGGGCCTTCGGATTTTCCCCAGGTGGATGGGCCTGGCCCGTAAATCATTTGGGCCCCACAAAGTTAAAATAATAAGAATTAAATTAATTATTATTAAAATATAGAAACCAAATAGACAGCGACCCAAAATATAAAGATCAAAATAGTATTTTCTCCTAAATTCTAAGCAATAAAAGTTTTTCTTTTTTTTTTTTTAATTCACCGGCTACAATCTTATTGCTATCAGTAGAAGATTTAACAACAAACACTAAATCATTTGTCCGCTCATGTTATGTAGCCCTCAATGCCTCAATTGTTGTTCTGTCTAGCTCAAAACAATATTATATAACAGCAGTATTTGGTTGAGAAAAATAAATAAATAGATAAAAGCACATACCGTCTCCGTGGTCAGTTGGTTTATGCGGGAGAGGAGCTACTCTGTAAAGCTCAAACGCGTTTAGGATAGGAGGAAGGTCGGACTCCATTGTTGCATCAATAGAAAAATGAAACGGCGATTCGAATGTTCGATTTGGACATATGGACAAAGGCGTTAAGTATTCAAGAGTTATCGGTTTAGAGGTATAGTCCCCCCGATTCACAGAAATAATGAATTCTCTTTTCTTGCCTTGCGTAAGTTCAGCAATTTCAGCGAAGTGAAAGCAAACATACCTTCTACTATTAGAGATTCCAGAAAAGGGATAACTCAAGGTATTATTGTAAGCTCCACTGGCTTGGACTGCGGTTCGTAACACCTGTACTGGTAGTTTATAACCATCATTGCTGTCGTGCACGTCAAAAACTGAGGAGTTATTGATTCGCACCGAGCTATAATTAAGTGTACCATAACTATACCAGAGGCGATCATAAACATCTTCCTTGTACCTTGGACAGAAAAATCTCAGTCACATTACAATTTCCAGGACATAAGTATATGATTAGAAAAAAAATCTTGTTAACATGTGTGTTTTTTTTTTTTTTTTTTACAAATTTAGTCTAATCTAAATGTATATGTGTGTAAAGCTCTCTTCTGGAGAATTGAATCCTGACTCTTGCTCCCCACATCTCACAAACACTCATACTTGTAGAGTGACATCGCACAATCGGTGTGCAATGATTTGTTAACATGTGCTCTTAGAACAATTCTTAATAAATCGTTTTAAGAAAATTTTGACATCACTTTCAAGAAAAATTTAAGAAGCTGTCAAAAAAAATTAATTAATTTTTTTTTTCTCATAAAAAGTTTCTAAATATATTTTTTAAACCTATGCCCTTAAAGCATTCATTAACTTTTTCTTTTAATAAAAAAACAGAAAATAAAAAGCTATATAGCTTATTCAAATTGGACCTATAAAGCATTGGTATAGCAAGTTAATTAAAAATTTTCATATTTTAGGATAAGAGCCTATTTTTCCTGTTTTAATTAATGATTTTTTTTCTTTTCAGTTTTCACCCATATTGATCAAATTCCTTATTTCAAATCTTATTTTATTTAAATATTATTTATTCATTAATTTTTTATTATTCCTTTCACTCTTTAAAACACTAACTTTATAGTTATCAAAATACACAAATAATAAACATATATTTAGGGAATAAATAATACTTCCTAAATAAGGTTCGATTAATAGGTGCCCTAATGAACTATTTTAGGAAAGTTTTAATATCATTTTTGTGGAAAATATAAAAAATTGTAAAAAAAAATTATGTTATATTTGGTAACAGTTTTTGTTTTCCATTTTCAAAAACTTGTTTATAGAAATATAAAGAAAAACAATTTTCTTGTATTTTTTAAACTAAAAACATGTTTGGTTAGTTGAAATTAAAAAAAGAAAAAAGTTTTTTGAACGCTATTGTGTTGTTACTAGGATTTGAATGCTAATATTAACTCATTATATGAGACAGATTCATCAAATCAAATGTGTGTTTTCATTGACTTTTGAAAATTAGAGACTGAAAACAGCATTTTGCATGCTTTTAGTTTCCTTCAGAAATTGAGTTTTGAAAATAGATTTTGTTTTCTGTCCATTTTGACTTGCTAATCAAGTTTTTTAGTCTCAAAAATAAAAAATTATTTTTGAAAACAGAAAATAAGAAGAAAAAGCAATTACCAAATATATCCTTAGTTACTTTTTTTCTTTTCCCATACAAATTTTTCAAAAATATTTTCTAAATTAATGCATCTGTTAAATTTTTTCTCCTAAATATAGGGAGTAACTGTAGCTAAAACCCATCTTTGAAGGAAAATAATTAAGTTGATGCGAGTAGGTTTTGGGTGTTTTTTTTAAATCTTGTTTTGATTATACATTTAAATAGTTACTTTTGGTAATCTGTTACTAATGCTCACGAAACAAAATTATAGCTAAAAATAAAATATGTAGCTGATTTACCTGACAAATTCTCCATCACTTAAGGTACCCAAGTCATATCGCCATGAATTATATTGTGCTCCGGAGTCAATCGGATACATGGACTTGCTCAATGGACGTATTTCCAAGGCGGAAATGAAGGGTATTCCAGACCCCGTGTTTATCAGACAGACCAATATGGTGTCAGAAGAGGGAACATGGATGAAATCTGGGTATGATAGGTAAGATGAACCATTTAATACCACTGACAACCAATAATTTATCCCAACATATACGTCGAATTTCGGAATTTGATTCTTGCTGTCGTAATTTCCATATTGAAAGAAAGCCCTGATGAGATAATTGCTGTTTTTGCCTTGTTTAGGTTTCAAGGTGTAACAATTCTTTGTTCCTTGCGGAAAGCTTCTCAGGGTACTCGTTTGCCGTGCATAAACAGGTTGTGAATTGTAGTACTCAGCGGATATATTGTTATTTGTCCCGGTATCTATAAAACTTGTATCTGACTTGTAAAATATACCAGTGCTTTCATCCACATAATCGCTATCTGCCCCGCAATCAATGCTTATGAATCCTGCATATTTTATGCCAAAAAGGAGAAATATATCAAGAAGAATTTGAGTTTGAAATTCAAAATAATAACAATAATAATAAAAAATATAAAGTGGGCCAGATTAAGCACCCACCCTTTGGTCACTTCCGAATTTTTTGGAAATTTGCTTTCCTTTTTCTTAATTTAAAATTTTATCATAGTTTTAAAATTATTGATTCAATTAACAAGTGTCTCAAATGAATCATTTTAAAAAGGTTTTTATATTACTTTTATAAAAAATATAAAAAGTTGTACAAAAACCCTAATGATATCATTTCTAATCCAATGCACTCTTCCCAAGTATTAGGAATTTTGTTTAAGTTTAAATGAAATTCATTTTCAAACTAGGGACTACAGCTAAGAGCATCCATTGATGTGGATGCAAAATCTTGTATAATAGAAAAAGACATTATTTTTACACATTTTATTTCAAAAATACTCCACATCAGTGTTTCTAAAAACGTGTAAAGATGTGTATATTTATACACTTGCTACAGTAACTGTGTAAAGATGTGCATTTCTTCCATTAAAACCATACATGCATTTGTGAGTGTTATTATTTGGCTGTTCAAGTTCCCATGACCCTCCATTAAAAAAGAAAGAAAAAGTTAGTACCCTGCGATGTATGGTTTAACAGTTCCTTATTCCTTGTGAAGCTCCTCCAATTACTTATCTGCCGCATAATAAGAATTTTGGGAGTAGTAGTAAGGATTAAAAGTTCCTCATAAATTCAAAATACAAAGATTCCAAGGCCAAAGGAGAGTCCTCAATCTAGACTACATCATGAGAAACATGCCTAGCATATCTAGCTAAAGAATATGCTACAGGATTACTCTCTCTATAAATGTCTGACTGGAAGCATATATTAGTTTCTTTGTCCAAATAATCTTGTGTTGCCTTAATCTATGCCTATAAATTCAGGAAATTTTATGCAGAGAGAGAGAGAGAGAGAGAGAGAGAGAGAGAGAGAGAGATATACAGTCAATGTGGAAAAACCTAGTAGAATTCAGTTTAACTTGAGGCCCTAAGGGCTAGTAAACAAATACTTTTCGAGCTTTTTGGAAACAACTTGTCTTCCTTTAGATAACTTATTAGTTAAAAAAAATAATAATAATAAATTTAAATCTAGAAATTATGTGGTAGTTTAACTGAAATCTAGTTTTTTTTTTTTTTTTTTTAGCAATAGGTTTTAAGTAATTGATTTTTTTTATAGCTTTTTATATATGAGTTTATTATTATTATTATTGAAAGAATATACTATATTAAATGTTTGTATGGTGAATTAATTTTATATTCATGTGCAAAAATTGTCATTTTTTTAATAATTTCAATGTAAAAATAGGAATTTGTTATATTTTATTTTACAAACAAATGAAATGATTGAAAAAATTTTGGAGCATATATTTTCAGCAAAGCAACCAAATACTGTAAACAAAATATTTTTCTTAAAAAGGTTTTCATCCATCGGAAATGTTGTATATTGAAATGAACATAGCCTTAGTATTGCTTGGTTATTTGCGTTACCCGCACCTGACATGCACCTTTGGTTGTTACATAAACTAGTGTATAAGTCATCAATTAAAAAAAATTACAATTACACACATATATTGTGCGGCCAGAGAATTTGTGGTCCTGACCCACTTTCCATTAGGGCCCAAGGCCCACGCCGAGGAGAGTAGTTGCTGAAGACAAGTAGTGAAAGTCCAAATGGCCAAGAGGTGCAGCCGAGGATGACCCTGCCCTCGACATCCCGAGGCCTAAAAGGGAAGAATGATACATCATTAAAGGCAGCCTCCAAAGCGCTCCCAGAAGAAAAGGCGAGTAGAATGGGACTCGCACATGGGTACAGTGTAGGAGTGGTTCAAGAAAAAGATGTCACCTTTGCATTGAATGCGCCAACAAACATCCTAGCCACATTGATGGGAAAAGACCCCTTAATAGTGTGGCTTCGGTTATTACAACTAACAGAAAGTGGGGAGAGGAGGCTGATGAGACAGACACTCAAGTAGTTACTTGCCTGATCGACAGATAGAAGGTCAGGATCAACTAAGAAGGGCTATATAATGTAAGGATTCATGCGCCAAAAAAGAGGCTGAAACAATTGTACCCAAAAAGTGAAAGAAATAATAAGAATATTAAGCTCAATGGACAAGGTCCATAGACAAATTTAGTTCACCTCTGTGCGTCCACCATGAACACCATGACTAACCACTGTCCGGTGACCAAGGTCTAACCTTTCAGCCCACTCTCTACAAATTTATTGTTTGGGCCTTTAACGTTTGAACCCAATAAACCAATTTGGGATCGTTACAAATTGAGTCCTTACAATTGGTGCCGTCTGTGGGAAGGCTTATGCGTTGGCATAGGTAGTGATAGGATCAAGCCCCTGTCAAACAAGGGTCTGCGAAAGCCCCTCCATCATTTCCAGCAGCCCGCTGTTGTTGCCCTAATATAAAGTTTCACTAGGGGCTACGCTTCAAAGCGTCAGTGGCATGGGCAGTTCTAGGGGCTTCCAACATCAAGTCAGTGCCCTACATCTTCATCAAGGGGCTAATCCCTGAGGAACCACCAAAAAGAAATTTTTGGACAGAACCAAGGTCTTGTATAGTCCTCAGACTCAAACTTATGGGGAAACCAACTACTTTGAGAAAAATTATAAGTTTTGGAAAGAACCTAGGTCTTGCGTGGTCCTCGGACTCAAACCTATGGGGAAACCAACTACTTTAACAGAAAATCTAAGTTTTGGACAGAACCAAGGTCTTGCATGGTCCTCGGACTCAAACTTATAGGGAAACCAACTACTTTGAGAAAAACTATAAGTTTTGGACAAAACCAAGGTCTTGTATGGTCCTTGGACTCAAACCTATGGAGAAACCAACTACTTTGAGAAAAACTATAAGTTTTGGACATAATCAAGGTCTTGTATGGTCCTTGGACTCAAACTTATGGGGAAACTAACTATTTTAAGAAACTATAAGTTTTGGACAGAACCAAGGTCTTGCATGGTCCTCAAACTCAAACCTATGGGGAAACCAACTACTTTAAGAAACTATAAGTTTTGGACAGAACTAAGATTTTATATGGTCCTCGGACTCAAACTTATGGGGAAACCAACTACTTTGAGAAAAACTATAAGTTTTAGACAGAACCAAGGTCTTGTATGGTTCTCGGACTCAAACCTATGAGGAAATCAACTACTTTAAGAAACTATAAGTTTTGGACAGAACTAAGATCTTATATGGTCCTCGGACTCAAACCTATGGGGAAACCAACTACTTTGAGAAAAACTATAAGTTTTGGATAGAACCAAGGTCTTGCATAGTCCTCGGATTCAAACCTATGAGGAAACCAACTACTTAAAGAAAAACTATTAGTTTTGGATAGAACCAAGGTCTTGTATAGTCCTCGGACTCCAACCTATGGGGAAACCAACTACTTTAAGAAAATCTAAGTTTTGAACAAAATTAAGGTCTTGCATGATCCTCGGACTCAAACCTATGGGGAAACCAACTACTAAAGAAAAACTATAAGTTTTGGATAGAACCAAGGTCTTGCATGGTCCTCGAACTCAAACCAATGGGGAAACCAACTACTTCAACAGAAAATCTAAATTTTGGATAGAACCAAGGTCTTGCATGGTCCTCGGGCTCAAACCTATGGGAAAACCAACTGCTTAAAGAAAAACTATAAGTTTTGGACAGAATCATGGTCTTGCATGGTCTTCGGACTCAAACCTATGGGGAAACTAACTACTTTAACAAAAAAGCTGCATGGTCCTCGGACTCAAACCTATGGCGAAACTAGATACTCCAAGAAAATCTAAGTGCCAGGCCCGGCCTAACAACACACACGGCACCTCGGGTAACGCCTTTGGTTCCCCAAAAGTATGTTCAGATACAAGTTCAATGCCCCGTGGGCGCGGGTAAGTTAGAATTTCGAGACATGATCCCAAATGTGTCATATGCATAACCATTCATACATGTTAAGATAACTAGTTCAAAAACCATGAGATTCGCAACAATAGTAAATATCGGCAAGGGCAACAAACATGTAATTTAAAGGAAAAAGGAAGAAAAGAATTTCATACATGTGGTCAAAGAGTTTAATTACAAGCAAACTCTAAGGTCCTCAAAACAAAAGAGAAACTAATTAACAGTAAAACTAGAAACAAATACAAAAGTTGGCCAGGGCTTCTACTTCTTCAATTTCGTTTTGGCCACATCTTGGGAAGGCCGAGTAGGATTAGCCTCGAGATCCTGGGAGACATCCCCTTCCTAGGAAGGCTGAGCAGGATTAGCCTCAGGGCCCTAGGTGACGTCCCCTTCCTGGGAAGGCTGAGCAGGATTAGCCTCAGTACCCTTGGGGACATCAGCAAGGGGAATGGCCTAAAAGGGCTGAACAAAGATGGCTAGCTCCTCGGCACCAAAGATCTGAGCACTGACTATAGACTTGGCAACCTTTTGAGGCATTTCAGGATTCAGACCTCCAGGTGCTTCTGTCGCCTCATAAGGCTCTCCTCCCTCAGTCGACTCGCTAGGAATGACAATGATCTGAGCAGCTTCTGACTGAGCAGCCTCAGCCTCCTGTGGAATGCTCATAGTCTCGGAGCTGGTGGAGGCGGTCTCACAGATGGCTGGAGGATAAAATACACTTTCCGCCTTCCACAAGTCGGACGAAACCTCCACCCCAACTCGTTTGAGGGCCTCGTCCCAAACCTGGGAGCAGTATAGCCTGCATACACCAAGGATTTGAGCTTTAAGGAGGGTCTGGGTTTTAGCCACCCCTGCATCATAAGCCTCCTCCTCGGCCTTGTCCTTGATAGTTTCGACCTCAGTTTTGGCAAAATCAGCCTCTGTCTTAGCCCTTACGATTTCGTCCCTAGCAAATTCTGCCACACCCATAGCATTTTCTGCCTCGATTAGTTTCTTCTTTAAATCATTGATATGCTCCTTGGCAATCTCCAATTGCTCCTCGGCAGCAAGTAGGTGCCTCGTCTGTTCCTTGGCCTGTTTTTGGGCACCAGTCAAACCTGCCTCAGCATTATCCCTGGCTCTGGTTGCCTCCTTTAAGTCCTCTCTAGCCTTCGCGAGGTCAAACTCAGAATTTTTGAGGGTTCGCACAGCATCTATACGTTTATTGCGCTTAAGCTCTGCGGTCTTACTCTACTCCTTAACTTCTTCCTTCATCCTATAGATAGCCTGGATAGCCTACCAATTGAGACAAACACATTATGAACGAGAATCTAGGAGCAAGAATCGACGGAGTTATAGGTTTGAGGAGCCTTACCATACCCAGGTACCTTTTCACGCTGAGGGCAACCTCCTGCATTCTCATATTCTTCAACTTTCCCATATCAGTAGAAAGCAGCAGGGCCCTCTCTAGCGCATCGGCCACATAACCGCCTTTGCCGTCTCCAAGGTTCCTCATGGATACGTCTTCCAGCAATGGCTCCTCGTGGAGCATTGGGGCGGGAAGCCAAGCACTCGGCGTGCATTGGGCATCAATCCCTTTCCCCTGGCCTTAATGCCCGATCTTTAACTGTTTTTTAGCTCACGGGGCTTCGTCCCCCTCCTGAGAGGATTGGGATTTCCCCTCATCCATTGGTTCCTTACCTTTGGGACTCCTCTTTCTCTTTGGGTTGGTGGACTCAGGCCGAGGAGGCAGTGCTGATTGAAGAGGAGCAGGAAGTTTGGGGCAGGGAGATTGTGGCTACGACTTGGAAGAGGAAGACCTAGTCTAGACAGGCTGGGGCTGGGGTGGAGGAGTTGGAACACTGGATTGCAGCTTTCCCTGTGCACCCTTCCCCGGCTGACCCTCAATGAGATCGAATAAGCTGGTCGGGGGCTTTCTCTTAAGACCCATCTCGGCTCGAGAGGATGTTCCCACTGACAACAGTTCTGTTTCGGACAAGTCAGGGTCACCCAGATCACCAAAAGGATCCGCGAATGGGTCAGCTTGGTGAAATACCCCAAATCCTTCCTCGGACATACCTAAAGGGGCATGTACATGGTTAGTAACCGACCTACACAAAATTAAGACGGCACAAAAGATTGGCCCCCTCCTACTCTCTACACCCCACCTGGTTCTCCCTCCACAATTGGACAAAGAAGGTCATCGTGCCACTCCCTAGATACAATAAAAAAGTCCTTGTTCAACCCTTTGTTAGACTTAGGAAGGCACTGGATTAACCGAACCCTATCGTCTCTCGTCTTCATATAGTAGGATTTGCCCCTCAAATTTTGGAGATTGTAGCACCAATTTACGTCTTGATGGGTTAGTCTTAGCCCCATTTTTTCGTTTAAGGCATCCACACAACTCAGAATCCTAAACATATTAGCAGCGCACTGGAGATTCTCATAACCCCCTCTATGAAGGCGAGAAAGGGAATTACCATCTCACCCGTCCTTCTCTTAAGATGCCACTCCCCCTCTTTGTAGTGCCTCAAACTTACGTTGGGGGGTATCCTATAGTCGGCGATGAATTTTTCCATCACCTCTTCAGTCTCAACCAACTTTTTTAATTTAACTATCTCTAGGAACTACTAAACAGACTTAGAGGATGACGAGAGACGAAGAGGAACAAGAGAAAAATGAACCCAGAAGAGAAAAAGCATAAGTTAATGAGAGCAGAAAACTTACAAAAAGGAGGAAAGGTTCCTCGGACAGGCTTTTTATGCTGGAGATAGACTTGAATTTGGATGAAAGTTTGATTGAACTCAGGATATGTGCGCTAGAACTCTTAAGTGCGAAAGTGAAGAAACAAATCAGTTCTAGAAATTATTTATACCTTCCATCGAAAGTAACTGCACGAATTTTTCCGCCCATAAAGGTAAGGAAATTTCCACCATTAGATTACCATCGCGTCGTTGAACATGGGAAGCACAGAGCCGCCCGCATTTAATGAAAACACATTTCACCTTCCAAGGCTCCAAGAACGTGTCTCGGGCAAACGAAAAGTCTCTGGATTTGATAGATGACAAGGATTGACAAGTTTTAACAGAGGCCTGATGTCATCAAAACCCTCCTCTTCGTCTGAGGATCCAGACAACAGGATTTTGATGGGCTATTGTGAGGCCAAAGAATTTGTTGTCCCGGCTCACTTTCCATTAGAGTCCAAGGCCTGCGCTGAGGAGAGTAGTTGCCGAGGACAAGCAGCGAAAGTCCAAATGGCCAAGAGGTGCAGTCGAGGATGACCCTGCCCTCGACATCCCGAGGCCTAAAAGGAAAGAACGACACATTCATCAAAGGCAGCCTCCAAAGCACTCCCAGAAGAAAAGGCGAGTAGAATGGGACTCGCACGGGGGTACAGTATGGGAGTGGTTCAAGGAAAAGACGTCACCTCCGTATTGAATGCGCCAACAAACGTCCTAGCCACATTGATGGGAAAAGACCACTTAATAGTGTGGCTTCGGTTATTGCAACTAACAGAAAGTAGGGGGAGGCGGCTGATAGGACAGGCACTCGAGTAGTTACCTGCCTAATCGACAGATGGAAGGTCAGGATCAACTAAGAAGGGCTATATAATGTAAGGATTCATGCGCCAAAAAAGAGGCTGAAACAATTGTACCCAAAAAGTGAAAGGAATAATAAGAACATTAAACTCAATGGACAAGGTCCATGGACAAACTTAGTTCACCTCTGTGCGTCCATCATGAACACCATGACTAACCACTGTCCGGTGACCAAGACCTAGCCTTTCAGCCCACTCTCTACAAATTTATTGTTTGGCCTTTAACGTTCGAACCTAATAAACCAATTTGGGGTCGTTACAAATTGAGTCCTTACATATATATATTCAAATTATACTCTTTTTTATTTTTTTATTTTATTTATTTTATTTCTTTTGGATATTCACATGAGTTTTTTTTTTTTTTTTTTTTTACTGGGTTTTGATAATTTATTTATATTAGACTCTAAATTAAATTTTCTCTCAGTTTTGCCTATTAATATGTATATAGATTATTACAATAGGCAACACTTGGTTTTTTATCAACATAAAAAAAAAGAAAAAAAAAGGGCAATACTTGGTCTTTGAAGTCATCTAAGAAATATATATATATATATATATATATATATATATATTTTAATTTAGAAACAGTCGTCTAAGAAACCTAAACAAGAGTACTAATAAAAATAAAGAGTGTGACAAAGTAAAATATGTTTCGAAACATTCAAACATTATTTAGATTTTGTGGAATTTTTTTGGGGTCACCCGTTTTATTGAAACATACATTAAAATTATTTTTGCATTCGTATTTTTATTTTAGTTTATGTTCCACTTGTTTTGACCAAAAATTAAAGAAACTTCAAAAACAAAATGCACGGCAACCAGGAGTTCACCTATAAATTTTAGTTTGGGAGTGATTCTGTAATATATATATATATATATATATATATATATAAAACATATATGCATTTAATTATAGATACACATATACAACAGTTTGTATGTGTTTGATTAAAGGTATAGCAAAAATTTTGATCCTTTATGTAAACTAACACCACATCAATTTTCTTGATTCAATTTGTTTTTTCAGAATTTTATAAATTATAAATTTCAATTGGATTTCATTTTATACATTTATGTTATAAAAAATAATCAATGAAAATCAACATACAATATTAAGAATTTCAAAGACTTAATTGTTATACTAATAAAATTAATTTGCATTACATATTTGTATTGTCTCTAAAATTTCTCAAGAGTTTTATTCTTATTTATAAAATAATTTTTGTTTCTTAATGTATATAGAAATTTCATTTTATTCTAAATTTTTATTTTGAGATGGGGAAGTTCAGTTTTTTTGGTGGCCCCCCAAAAAATAAATTTTAAACATTTTTGTAAACTGGTTAGTGAATTTTTTTAAATTATCATAATGAATAGATTTATTTTCCAAAAAAAAAAAAATTGATGAAAGAAAGAAAAAGTGCCATATTCCGTACAAGGTATTAAATTATTAGTTGTGGAACTGGAAATTATATAAACCTCAATAACATACTTACATATTATTGTCATAAATTAATTTCGTTTGACAGTTATGGTGGCCAAACACAGTGAATGACTGAATGGTATAGAAATTTTTTCCAATTAGAAATGAATATTGTAAAGAGTACGTTTATGTATAATTAAAGAAAAATAGATTTTTTTTTTTGTTTGTTTAATATGGAAAAGAAAAATAGAGTCATAATCATATCTATGAGTATATATATAGGTAAATATGTGATATTAAGTTAGTACTTATACATGCGAGTTCCAATTAACCCAACTTGTAAAATATTTTTTTGATGATTCTCAAAATATATATATATACACACTAGAGACCTTAGTTCAATCATACCTATTGTGGGGCCATAGAGCTCACAACCTGGCCCACTTCCCATTATGGCCCAGTGCCCGTGCCGAGGATGGGATATGCCGAGGACAAGCAGCGAAAGTCCGAATTGCCCGTACTCACAGCCAAGGATCTCCTTGTCCTCGGCTTCCCAAGACTTCAAGAGAAAGCTCAGCGTATCCTCCGCATTAAATACGCCCGCAAACGTACTGACCGTATTAATGGGAAAAGACTCCTGAATAGTGTAGTTTCGATTAGCGTAACTAACAAAAAGCTGGGTGAAGCAGCTGATGAGACGAGTACAGAAGTAGGGACCTGCCTGATCAACAAGTGGAGGGCTAAGATCAACCAAGAAGGGCTATATAATGTGAAGGTTAATGCACCAAGAAAGGGGCTAGGAAAAATGGCCAAAAACCAGAGCCTCCCAGCCCGCCTCCTGGATAAAAACTCCTAGAGCGAACACGATTTAACTATGTATGAACACCACGAAAAATCCACTGTCTTGTAACCAAGGCCTAGCCTTTCAAACCCACGCTCTATAAATGATATTGTTTGGGCCTTTTTACGTGCGAACCCAATATTATTATGGGTCGTTACGAATCGTGTCCTTACACCTATATTAAAATAAATTTGTGTCTTAATCTGATATATGCATAGAGCAGTCAAGCAGATGTCAAATGTTAAAATCATATCATATCTATTAAAATAAAATAAAATAACAAAATTCTATTGTATTGTGATTCCGAAAATTTCTGCCTCTACATTTGCTGAGGCAACAAATTATTCCAACCAAGCAAAGTACAAAAACTAGTCATTAAGAAAGGTAAGTGGGGAAAAGAGAAAAATAAACGAAAAGTAAAAAAAAGCAAGAGAAAACAAAATTGGGTGACCGAGTTGAGTATTAATTCATGGCTAAACATACCAGGATTATTATCTCCTTTAGCTAGTTTCCAGTTGCCAAGAATACCAATCACCACAAAAACGACAAGCCATGCTCTCAGAACAAAAATCGATTCTAGTGCACCATCCATGCTGGTCTTTCTCGGCATATTGTGCCGACTCAGTACTCACTCGTATGGAAGATTAGTACCAAAGTTATAAGGATCCGGGGCACACGTTAACTCTACATATAAGAGAATATTTTATTTGTTTTGGTTTGCTTTTTCACAAGACAGCATTGACCTTTATGGGGGACAAGAGAAAAGCATCCGACAAATTAAAAAGACTAAACTACCCTTCACTCATTTCTCCTTCCCTTCCTCTTCCAAAGTTGAAATACAAGTTACACACCTGAAACAAGCTAACGGAAAACAACACTCTACCACCAAAAAAAACTCTTACAAAAATTCTCATTAAAAAAAAAAAAAAATCCTCTTACAAAAATTACACCTCATACAAATTTCAGATGTTACTAAAATAAAACCTAAATATATAAGATCTGTTTGGATTGAACTTATTATTATTGAAACTGAAAATTAAAAACTAAAAACTGAAAATATAGTAAAAAAATAATTTTTAAATATTTGAATAGTACTGTAAAACCATTTCTAATATATTTTTTTCTAAATAAAATAGTTGTAGGTCTTATAAACAGTACTATTAAGCTAT
This sequence comes from Quercus lobata, assembly GCF_001633185.2. Classification (NCBI taxonomy): domain Eukaryota; kingdom Viridiplantae; phylum Streptophyta; class Magnoliopsida; order Fagales; family Fagaceae; genus Quercus; species Quercus lobata. Next base: position 18,332,997 of record NC_044908.1, on the reverse strand, counting down.
ATGACAATATTGCTACAGTAATAATTGTATCCTACCTTTCAACAAAACGCGTAAAAAAAAAAAAAAAAAAAAAAAGGGACGCAGACGCAGAAGCATGTTCCAGCGCAATCCAAACGGCGCGATAATTTCGGAAAAAAGTGCCTAGCGATAAAATATATATATTTTTTAGTTTATTTCATTGATGGGAGTCCCATCATGGGACACGTTTTTTTGCTAGGACCTTTTTCTTCTTAAGACACCTTTTTTGCTTTAAAACTTAGCCAAGTACAGGCCCTGCGGGCCTGCTCACATGAGTCACATTTGCACTGCACAGACTGTACAGTGCAGCCTACAGTTATTACTTAAAACGGTTTCTCACTTTTATTTGGTATGAACACGGTTTCTCACTTTACCCTTATTATAAATTATTATAATAATTAATAATTTAATGTAGATTATATCAACTTATTTGTATTATAATAATACTAAATTACTGGACCATGTATTAAATTAATTTTTGTTTGTGCAGGTTTAGACTTTGAATCAATGTTATTTACTCCGTTTCTAGTTTGTCTAACGAAATAAAATATTTTAGTATCGGCCAATTTTAACGTACCATTTCAGATTTTTTTTAAAAATTAAAAAATATATACCGTATAATTTTTTTCATACTTATTATTATAATAAATTAATTCCCTCGCTGTGGTAAAGAAAACTTCACGCCTACACTTTATATCCAATGTACTTCAATAGGCAAATAGATACTAATAAATAATAACCTATCAGTCCATCACACCATTCAAAAAAAAAATAATAATAATAATTTTCAGATTCAATAAAAAAACAATTATATCTTGGAAGTTTGAGCCATTCAAAACTTTACCAAACTAGATAATTGGGGTTCGTTTGGTACATGTATTTAAAAATTAAAAATTATTGTTTAAAAACTTTTATGAAAATATGTGTGGGTGAAAAAGTATGTAAAAATACGTAAAATGTTGTTTAAAAATTGAAAATTATTGTTTAGAAATACTCACCAAACACCCCCTTATTGTTCGGAAATAACAAGTCTCATAATGAAAACTTCATGCCTGCACTCTATATCCAATGTACTTCAATAGACAAATAGATACATAACCCATCAGTCCATCACACCATCCAAAAAAATAAAATAAAATAATAATTTTCAGATTCACTAAAAGACAATCATATCTTGGAAGTAGGGTACATTTAAAACTTTACCAAACCAGATAATTATTGTTCAGAAATAACAAGTCTCAGTTTTTAGGGGCATTTGGTACTTTATTTGTATGTTTTAAAAATACGTATTGTTAAAAAAGTATATGAAAATACATATAATATTATTTAAAAACTGAAAAGTGTGGCTTAAACTACCTTACCAAACAGCCCCTTACCATTCAGCTTAACCAAAAAAAAAAAAAAAGTCTCAAGCTCTCAAGGTTTGACGAAATGTGAAGACAAGCAAGCGAAAAAATATAGTGCAAAAAAAATAATAAAGCCAAAAATGAAAAGGGAAAAGAAAAGATAGAGCATGCAGATGAAGGTTGGACACTGTCATTGTTGTTAATTTCCTTCTCTCTTCTTAATTTCTTTTTGGGTTGTTATTATTTTCTTATGAATTTAAAACTTTAGATCTTGTCAAAATAGAAGCTTTACATGTGTGAATGGATCTGTGAACATCTGATTTGAGATGTAAAACAACATAGTTGTAGGATAATTGTTTTTTTTTTTTTAAGGCAAAACCAGTACCGGCCAAAATTCACATTCCACCTGAAATCGGTCGGAATTGACCAGAATGGCTGAAACACCCCGAAACAGGCCGAAATTTGACCTGAGGTGGAATGGGTGGTAGTAATGTTATGAATTTCGTTAAGTTCTAGTCGGAATGACCGGAATATCTCACACCGATGTGTAAACCGGAATGGTAATACCCTCCATTCCACCTCGGATTAAATTTCGCCCCATTTCGGCCCGTTCTGGGCATTCCAGCCAATTTCGACTGAAATTCATTTTTCGGCTGACATGAATTTTGGCTTCTTGGCTTCTTATTTTCCCTTCTTGAACTTAATCGATGTCCTGTAGCTCCTAGTCTCTCTCTCATCTCTCACTATCTGACCCTCCTAACTTTGACAGAGAAGTTGAAAATAAAATTGAAGAGCAAGATAAAGCAAAAGTGTTGTGACTTCACTGACTTGTGAAAAAAAAAATTAAAAAAAAAGGAGTTTGCTAATTTGTGCCCTAAGGGCACACAATAATTAATCATTTTTTAAAATATTTTCTCAGAAATTGAAAAAATATTGACAACTTTTTCAATTTTCAAGAAAATGTTTCTAAAAAAGATAGGCACACATTAACGAAACAAAAAATAAATAAATAAGAATAAGAGGACAAAAGAGCTCAGGCGTGAAATGATGAAGAATGACTGAAATATGCAATAAAGAAAGATAGAAGTAGCATTTGAGTAGGTTATAGTGTACTAGTCACGTAGGTTATAGTGTACTAGTCGGTGGGAAGTTTCTTAGAAACTCACTTGTGTACCATTATCCAAAATATGAGTTTTATTTATAAAAAAAAAAAAAAAAAAATCATAAAATAAATGTTTTTTTTTTAAATAATAATCCCACTTTATTTTAAATATAAAAAAGTTGCGCTTAACAAGTTATAGTGTAGTCACGTGGGTGGGTTGGAAATTGGGAAAAAGTAGTAAGTTGGAAGTTTCTTAGGGGCCGTTTGGATTCACAATTTCCATAACTCAATTCTCAGTTTCCATAACTCATAACTCAAAAATAGTGGGACCTATAGCAAAAAGGTTGTTTGGAAAACGATAATTCTGTTTCTATAACTTTGTTTTCATCATCAATTCTCTGATTTTTGAGTTATGAGTTATGAAAACTGAAAATAGCCAAAATACTCATAACTTAATGACAATATTGTAATTAAACACACATAGGGACCCACAAACAGTACTCAGTCGCAACTTTTGACCTTTGACTTTTTTTTTTCTTTCTTCTCTGGGTTGGCTATTCGGTCTGTTTCTTCTTCATTTTTTTTTCTTCTTCACAATATTGTAATTAAACACACATAGGGACCCACAAACAGTACTCAGTCGCAACTTTTGACCTTTGACTTTTTTTTTTCTTTCTTCTCTGGGTTGGCTATTTGGTCTGTTTCTTCTTCATTCTTTTTTTTTTTCTTCTTCTTCTTCTTCTTTCTTTCTATTCTTTTTTTTTTTTTCCTTTAGTACCTAGACTCACCAAACTTAGTGAAAAAAAAAAAAAAAAAAAAAAAAAAAAAAAACCAAACCGAACAGCCAACCCAGGAGGAAAAAAGAAGAAGAAGAAGAAGCTGCTAGTGGAAAAAAAAAATGCTGCACCAGTGACAGGTATGGGACCCACAAATAGTGTGAAAAATATTGAGTGATGGAAAGTGAGTGATGGTGCCAAATAGCCTTGGTATTTAGAGTGATGAGTGATAAGTGATGAGTTATGAGTTATGAGTTATGTGATGAGTGATGAGTGACGGAAATTGAGTGATCAAAAAATAGTGGCCAAACAGCCTCTAGTAACTCACTTGTGTACAATTATCCAAAATATGAGTTTTATTTATTAAAAAAAAAAAAAAACATGAAATAAAAGTAGTCAATAGAAGTAGCATTTGAGCATAGTGGCTGGTCACATAAGAAAGAAAGAGAATATATTTTATTAGCCCTCAACGAATATATAATACCTAATTTTAGCGCGTATTGACTGCTTTGGAGAAAGGAAGCGAACAACCACCCTTTCTTGACTAGTCACGTGGGTGGGATGGGAATTGGGAAAAAGTAGTCGGTGGGAAGTTTCTTAGAAACTCATTTGTGTACAATTATCCAAAATATGAGTTTTATTTATAATAATAATAAAAAATTAAGAAAAATCATAAAATAAAAGTAGTCAATAAAAGTAGCATTTGAGTAGGTTATAATGTACTAGTCACGTGGGTGAGATGGGAATTGGGAAAAAGTAGTCGGTGGGAAGTTTTTTAGAAACTCACTTGTGCATAATTATTCAAAATGTGAGTTTTATTTTTAAAAAAGCTATAAAATAAATGCTTTTTTTTTAAATAATATCCTACTTTATTTTAATAGAAAACTATATTAAATTAATTATTTTACATAATAGTAATGGCTGGTGTAAGTCAAAGAGTTTACACCCCGTTCTTATTGAATTTAATCTTATATGAAATAGATTCAAGTTACATTTGATATAATTCTATAAGAGTTACACATTTTTTAAATTATAGATTTCCAAAAAATCAAACAGTTAAAATGAAAACACGATTATCCATTATTACATCATTAAATACTTACCAATAGCACCCTCGTTATCTTTCTCTTTATTAAATGCTGATTGTATTTCTTTTTCTCTCCCTATATTAAGTCTTCTCTTTCATTGTAATCCTTTTTTTTCTTTTTCTCCGGAAATTCATCATAGGTTTCTGCCCTCTTCATCTTTCTAGGCTTTCCTTACTTCATTCAGTTTTTTTCTCCCCTAAATAAAACCTCTATCACTTTCCTCGTCCTTTTTAAGAAAATGTTCAAGATCACAAATTTGTTGAAAATAACTTCTAATTATTATTAGTTTAGGTTCTTTGTATCTCATGTTCCAATTTTATTTACTTGATTTTTTTAAATCTTTTTTTTTTTTTATATGTTTGTTGATTTGCAAACAACCTTATCACCTAAGATACACTCTGATTATCTAATCACTAAGGTTAGGTTTTTAAAGACTGCCGGATATGTCCTTATCTCCATCTCTTGTATTTGAATTCAAACTACTATGATGATTAGGATCAGTAGAATCCATAACAGGGCTCAAATAATCGAAGCACATACAATTATGTTTTTGATAATTAACTATTTGCAGCTTTTGCCGTGAATAACAAAAAAATACTTTCAATTTTTTTTTATGTGGAAAAAAAAATCCTTTCAATTGCTACCAAAAACAAGAGTCAAATAACTTTCAATGGCTCCTTTAAAAAAGAAAAAAAAATACCAAAACTAAGCTGAGCCTATCATACACTAAACAAAATATCAAATTTTTTTGAACTGCATTCTACAATATCAGTGTTTTAATAAATACATATAAACAAATTGTATTTACATATTTAAAATTTTAAACAAAGCTACTCAATCACATCAAGTGTGATATATGAGTATAAACATTTTTTTTTTTCGTTAGACTGCATTGAAGTGGCTAGTCCAGGCAGAAGGCCTACCTTTCAATTGCTTGTTGACAAAATGAGAGGTTTGATTGTTTAGTGTATGATAGGCTCAGCTTTGTAGGCTTTTGTTTTTTTGTTTTTGTTTTTTTGTTTTTTTAAGGAGCAAATTGAAAGTTATTTGACTCTTTTTTTTGGCAGTTTTTGTGAAATCAAAGAAAATGAGATTATTTTTGCAAAATCGTTTTTGTTAAATTTTGTTGAAGAAAATATTATCTAGTGGAAAGTAATAAATAAGAAGAGAGAGAATATTAGTGTTAATTAGGTAATAAGGTGGAAAGCAATATCATTTAATGATGTTTTTTCAACCTTTGAATCTCTTAGAAATTTTCGGTGTACAAAAAGTGTAACTTTATAAGTGTTAAACTAAGTGTAACTCGAACCCAGTTCATATTTTGTTTGTTTATATATATAAAAGTGGTTGTCAATAGAGAATTAGGTTTTATTGATGGTGGCTAAATGGGTGGATGCAGAAGATGGTGGTGGTGATATAACAATGGTTGGAGGAATTTTTTTTATTTTATTTTTTTAATTCTAGCAAAGATTGATGAAGAAAGATGATGGCTCTGTTAGGAGAGGGATCTGTGTTGTCTCTCCAATGAAGTAGGTTTAGTGAGGCTTTTTCAATCCAAAGCAGATTTTTGGTGCTTTATTGTTGTGCTTAGTTGCCAAGAAATTGAGAGAATTTTTTCTTTTAGATATTGATTTTTTAATTCATTTTTAATAAGATATTGATTTTTTTAATAAGATATTCATTTTTAATAAGAAATTTTATTATTATTTTATTAGCTACTTAACTTTCAAATGCGTTAGGTGCAATTTGTTGGCCACATAAGCATTTTCTGCGGTTGAGATGATGATAAGAACTAAATTTACAAAGTAAACAACCCCACAGAAGTATTTTAAATTGAGTCATGCATCATACTGGCATTACACTTATTGCATAAATCAAAGAAGTAAGGAGTTTTATAACTCAACTAGCACCTTATAATATTTTCAATAGAGAAATGTATGGTTCAAATCCCAACACATTTATCAAATTATAAAATAAAAAATAGTTTTATAAATAAAAAAGAAGAGGAAAAATGAGAAAATAAGAAGAAAGGGAGGGTCTTGTAATTGTATTCTCCCAAAATTAAATAAGAGCAAAATAAACTCACAAGATTATAAAATCGATACACACTTATGTGATAGACATTTTACCATACTTATAGCGTATTCCAAGTTTCCAACCCTACCAACGTGCTTAGTGGCCTAGTGGTTGGGGTCTTGGGCTAACAAGACATTGTTATGCGGAGTGTCTTGGGTTCAACTCATCCCTCCCTCATGAGTAATGTGCTGGTGTTCCTTATTCTTCATCAAAATGAAGTCTTGCTCGTGAGTAGTTAAGGGCTATTATAGCTACGTTTAGAGAGGGAAGCCACACTAATCGTCCCCTCAACCATTTTTTTGACTTATTAAAAACAAAAAGGCATATTACAACCCTAATAGCTATAGCTTTGTCCATACCTGCTAATGATGTGAAAGTTTCCTCACTAACAACTATGGTTTTGTATTAATACCAAGGAAGTTAATTTCATACCGGAAGCCGTTTCGGTTTAGCTAATGGAATGATATATTTGGGTATCTGTTAATATCAGTGTATCGTTTCGGAGTTATATATATATATATATATATATTATTTTTTTTCCCTAGTATTTTAAATCCTATGTGATGATGATTTGATCGTCAGTTGATTATGATCGTCCAGATGGAAGCCGTTCCTTGCCGAATCAATCCTCTGCAGTCCGTGGACGAACGAAAGTAAGTGATTCGCCGGCGTTGTGCCTGCAAAAAGGTCTCCGATGCCAAAGTCAGAAAGATTGACAAAGGAGAGCAATGAGAGTATTATCTTAGAGTGTTTTTCTTACCCCACCCCTTTTGGGGTTCAGTCTTTATATATGTGTGCTTGCAAGTCATTCCTTCTAGCCGTTGGTGGAGTCTTGATGGAGGCTTTAATCTAGCCTTGTAACGTCCTTGCTGGATGTTAATGATGAGCTGCCATTCCCAACGGTCTGAAGGTTGATTAATGTCTTCGTAACCGTTCCGCGAAGAATGGGAACGAGTGTTCAGGTCTTTGGGTGACGACCTTCTCTCTCTGGACGATTTTAGTAAGGTCATCCCTATCTTGCATTGCATGGACGATTGTAATTTTGGTCGGGCGTATCAGCTGCCCCCCTATTCCATGGTCGTCCATTCCTCGGACGATTATAGGAATATGAAAAGATTGTTATTATCCTTATTTTTGATTTATTTATTTTTTTCAGTAATGGCGCTTGGAGTTCTGCTCCGCATTGATTGCGTAGTGGCGGCTGTAGCTCTTCTCAGTGCCACGTGTTTAATTTCTACTGGTGGGAGTGCCTCGTTTCCGGTGAGTGCCTTTTCAGTTTTCCCGCACTTTCCAAGGCAGAAACCTTTGATTTCTTTTGGCTTTTCCTTTTTCCATTTCTCCATTTTCTGTGCAGTTGATCTCTCCTACGCGTATTTTGCTCCTCACCTCCTCAGTTTTCTTCCTAACTTCCAGGTACGCCCACCCCATTTACGCTTTTCTTTCCTTTTTGGTTTTTCCTTGCATTTGTGTCACTTAAGTTCCCTTCTCTTTCTGTACTGGTTTCTCTTCTCACTGAGTGGTGGTGTTAGTTTTTCCTTTTTCTTTCTTTAATGGTGGACACTTTCGAAGTTAGGCGTAACTTCCCTTCCGTAGCTTTTCTCCTTGCCCGCCTAGGTTCCTTGGTAGAGCTTTCTGGTGACCTATTGGGTGCGCCTTCCCTCGCCGGTTCGTACCCAGTAGTTGAGGAATTTGTTAATAGGGGTTCCGGGCTAGGTTCGGCATTGGGTGTTTTATACCCTCTTCTGTTGGAGTCTCAAGCTTGGTTTCGGTCTATTAGAGGGCACCTAAGAGAGGAAAATATGGGTTTAGAAGAAGGGTTAGGAGATTTGGAAAGGGGTTCGTCCTCAAACGTGGTCGAGGAAGAGGCCGGGATCGGTGCTACAACCACCACTCCTTCCCGTGCTCCCTCGTCCTCCCATTCCCCTGTTCAAGCGACGGCCCGTCGATTTCATGCCCTGAAGGAAAATTGCTCCTTGAGAGTTGAGGTTTTTAGTAAATTTAAGGACAGATTCCAATTTCCAGAGGGAACTAAGGCTCGTCTACCCAGGAAGGGCGAAAAGGCTTGTGCCTTTGCCCACGGAGAAGTTTGCTTTTACGAGGCTGCTTTTTCGTGTGGCCTCCGATTTCCCGTCCATCCATTCATAATGGAGCTTGTTTACCATTTTAACCTTGCACCGGGGCAACTTATGCCTAACTCCTGGAGAATAGTGATTAGTTGTATGGTGATCTGGACGACCATTGCTGACGGGGATATGATCTCAGTTAATGAGTTCATCCACTTATATCGTCTGAAAGAGTCCAGAGAATTTGGGTACTATGAGTTCGTACCCTGGAGTAGGAAGGCTCGTCTGGTAGCTGACCTTCCGTCGTCCTTTCGCTACTGGAAATCAAGATACTTCTTTGTGTCTGGGGACGGTTGGGAAACGTTGCCTGACGACCTGTGGGGGAACGTACCTAGGTTGCTGCGACGATGGGAGACCCCGTTGATTGGTGCGTGTACCCCAATGTTGTTGGCCCCCTTTTTTTTTTTTTTTTTTTTTTTTTTTTTTTTTTTTTAGCTTCTGTGTTTTGATGTCGTCCTTTGCAGTGAAAGACCGTCCGGAGCTAGAGGCCAAGTTTGCAGAGCGAGTGCAGGCTGCAATCGAGTACGCAAGGATGATAGAAGATTTTGGTGAGCTGATTGATCCGCGTACCTTAGCTCGTCACTGTCTGAGACCAGAACCTTCCCTCTACGTTCTCAGTACCCTCGACCGTGAAGAGAGAAAGCGTAAGTTGCACTTCACGCCTTTTCTTCGTGTTTATCTGCATTCTTTTTATTCGTCCTTACACCTCCTTTATTCTTCCTTGATCTCTTTTGTGTAGAAATGACGTCGAAATTTAACAAGGAGATGTATGACAAAATCAAGGGCAAAAAGAATGAGCCCCTTTCCAGCATAGGCCAGAAGAGGCTGAGGATCACAGATAGGGAGATGGACAAAGAGGTGGTGGAGAGAGGGTCGTCCACACCTACCCTTGATCTGGAAGAGGGTCTAGCTGCATCTCCTGGTATTTCAATTGAGGAGGTGGCTCGTCCTTCGAAGAAGCAGAAGGCTGCTAACAAGGGGAAAGGGAAGGTTGGTGCCAGCGTTTGGTCGGACGCTGGGACGGCCATGGACCGTGCCACCGAGCTTTTTACCCCTGGTGAGATGAGGGAAGTCACGAGCATTCCTTCACACGAGATGGTGAGCCGCCACGTTCATAAGCTTGTGCAGGTGAATCATCATACATCTTGTCCCCTTCTTCGTTCTTGTTTGCCTGACCATTTTTTTTTATTGAACTAATTTTTATTAACTTTGTACTCGTCCATAGGTGTTGGGGGAGACCATGCACATCACTACTCAGTATTTAGCGAATGAAGAGAAGGCCGTCATGGCCAACTCGAAGGTAGAAGTTTTGGAGACTGAGGCTTCTGGTTTGCGGAAGGATTTGATCACGACCATGGATTCTCTCAATGTTTCCAAGGAGCAGGTTCATGTGCTGACGGAGCAGCTGGACGTTGAGAGACAATCTGTGAAGCAGAAGGACGAACTACTAGCGGCGGCCGCTCAGAAGATGAAGGTTGCCGTGGCCAAGGTCGTCACTGCTTTCCAAACCACTGAAGAATATAACACCATTCTCTTCCAGTGGTACTTCAAAGGGTTCGAGCTGCCGCGAAGGTATTTGGTCAAGCATGGTCCTGCCGTGAGCTTCGACGACTTAGACTTTGAAGCCGTTGATAAGGAGATTGAGGCGGACGAGGTGGCTCAAGTAGGGGCGTCCACCGATGTTGAACCACCTCAGGCCACTCAGGACGATGATATTGCCCCTCCGACTTAATTTTGCCTTAAGAAAAAAAAAATTTTTTTTTTCTTTTTATTTATTTATTTATTTTTTTTTATGCACTAAGTCAAGAACAGCTGTTGTCTGGATGCCCCTCTTGTTTTTGGGGCCCCCCATTTTTGCTTCTAGAACAATTTAACTCTATGTTTGATTTTATAAATGTCTATGTTTGTTTTTGCTCTTCATGATTGCATGAGTTGTGTGAGGACTTTTGTACCTTCCTGGGGGTTTTGGAAATGTTTCCCATAATCTGACTTTTTGGTTGTCCCGTATGGACGAGATTATGTTGATCAACTTGAAGGGTTTGATCCTCTTGCTCTTCTGTACAGACGAGATCACGTTGTGTGATGCGTATGGACATCAAGGAGATTTAGCTTTTGAGACGACGTGCATCCCCTTAAGGAGCTTTTGTCGTCGTCATGCTTTTTGTAGAAATGATGTAATTCGTTTAAAGAATTTTGCCGTCATTAATCTTTTAGAGACGACGTAATTCCGTTAACGATTTTTATCGTCATTAAGCTTTTTTAGGGACGATGTACATCCTTTAAGGAATTTTATCGCCATTAAACTTTTTAGGGACGATGTACATCCATTTAAGGAATTTTATCGCCATTAAGCTTTTTAGGGACGATGTACATCCATTTAAGGAATTTTATCGCCATTAAGCTTTTTAGGGACGATGTACATCCATTTAAGGAATTTCATCGCCATTAAGCTTTTTAGGGACGATCGTTTGTGCTTATCTTTGAAAATAGTGGCGCACGATTTGCTCAATAACACTTAAGGGATGCTGGATAATACTTATAATTCGAACAATTGCTTACATAAGATAGAAGTATCAAATTGGTTTTACAATGAAGTTTATGGTTCCTTTTCGTAATACCTCTTTAGATGTTCGACGTTCCACGGACGAGGTAGTCTTTTTCCTTCTAAATCCTCCAGGTGGTAGCTGCCCTGATGCGAATAATGGACGACTCTGTAGGGTCCTTCCCAGGACGGTCCCAATTTGCCATGTGATGGGTCCTTTGTCGCAGGAGTGACTTTTCTAAGGACGAGGTCACCAATGTTGAATCTTCTTAGCTTCACTCTTTGATTATAGTATTCTGCTATCTTCTGCTGGTACTTTGCCATTCTTTCAGCTGCCTGATCTCTAATCTCGTCTAGGTTGTCTAAGTTTTCCTTCAATTGGTTCTCATTGGTTTGTTCATCAAAAAATTCCCTCCTTAAGCTTGTGAGACCAACTTCGACTGGTATAACTGCTTCTGTGCCATATGTCAGACTGAATGGTGTTTCTCCAGTTGGTGTCTGCGCTGTCGTCCTGTACGCCCATAAGGCGCTTGGCAGTTCTTCAGGCCACATTCCTTTTGCCCCCACCAACCGGGACTTGATGATCTTCAGCAGGGTCCGGTTGGTTACTTCCGTCTGTCCATTGGCCTGAGGATGACCTGGTGATGAGTACTTATTTTTGATGCCCAAGCTCGAGCAAAATGACCTGAAGCTTTGGCTGTCAAATTGACGACCGTTGTCTGATATGATCGTCCTGGGTATACCGAACCTGCAAACAATATTTTTCCAAACAAAATTTGTACCTTTGCTTCTGTGATTGTTGTCAGAGCTTCTGCCTCTACCCATTTTGTGAAGTAGTCGATGGCGACGAGCAGAAACTTCACCTGTCTCTTTCCTTGAGGTAAGGGACCCATGATGTCGATCCCCTACTGTGCGAATGGCCAGAGAGATGATATTGTGGTCATTTTCTCCCTGGGGATTCTTTGAACATTCCCATATCTTTGGCAACTGTCACACGTCCTCACGAAATCAGCTGCGTCTCGTTGCATTGTTGGCCAAAAGTAGCCAGCTCTCATGATATTTCTGGCGAGGGACTTTGCCCCCGTGTGGTCTCCGCAGATTCCACCATGCACTTCTTCAAGGATGTACCTGGCTTCCTCTTTTTCAACACATCTCAAATATGGTTAGGAGTATCCTCTTTTGTAGAGTTCGTCATTAAGTATCGTAAATCTGGCTGCTCGTCTCCTCACCTTTTTAACTTCCTCTGGATCGTCCGGTAGTCGTCCCTCTTGAAGGAATGTGACTATCGGGCTCGTCCATCCATGGTCTGTGTGGACGGAGGAAATCTGAAGTTCCAGTATGCTGGAATGGTTTTGTTCTTCCGTCTTCCAATCGGACCTCTTACCTCCGCTGTCCGTTGAGGCACTTCGGGCCACCTCATCAGCTTCTGTGTTCTGCTCCCTGGGGATCTGGACGAACTCTGTGTAATTGAAGGAACTGATTAATTGGTTCGTCAGTTTGAGGTATTTCTGCATCCTTGCCTCCTTTGCCTCGTACTCCCCCCTTACTTGTCCAATGACGAGTTGGGAATCGCTCCTGAGAACAACATTCTTAGCTCCTAGTGCTCGAGCTACTCTCAATCCTGCCAGTAATGCCTCATATTTTGCTTCATTATTGGTCACAGGGAATTTAAGTTGGATCCTATACTTGATGACATTCTTTTCGGGAGAAGTGAGGACGATGCCAGCTCCGCCTCCGTGTTGAGTGGACGATCCGTCAGTATTAACCGTCCAGATGTTCTCTATGTTTTCAGGGACGGTGAACTCCGCTATAAAATCGGCCAGTGCTTGTGCTTTTATCGCCACCCTTGGACGGTATTTTATGTCGAACTGGCTGAGCTCGATTGCCCACTGCACCATTCTTCCTGCTGCTTCGGGCTTGTTCATTGCCTTTTTTATGGGCTGATCCGTCATCACGACGATGGGATTGGCTTGAAAATATGGACGAAGTTTCCTCGAAACCATGATCAGGGCGAAGGTGATCTTCTCTATACGTGGGTACCGTGCCTCGGCACCCTAGAAGGCTTGGCTAACGTAATACACAGGAAGTTGTAAACCACCATCTTCTCTAATCAATGCCGCGCTGACAGCCGTGACTGAGACGGCTAAGTACAGGAATAGATCTTCACCTTCTTTGGACGGGCTTAGGAGGGGCGGGTTGCTAAGATAACTTTTCAGCTCTTGGAATGCCGCTTCGCATTCCTCCGTCCATGAAAACGCCTTCTTTAAAGTCTTGAAATATGGAAGGCATTTGTCCGTCGCCTTCGAGACGAACCTATAGAGGGCCGCAATTCTCCCTGTTAGGGACTGCACTTCTTTGACCGTCCTGGGTGAAGACATTTCCAGGATGGCCTTGACCTTTTCGGGATTTGCTTCAATCCCTCTCTGCGACACTACAAACCCGAGAAACTTTCCCGAGGAAACCCCGAAGGCACATTTGGACGGGTTTAGTTTCATGCTATACCGCCTGAGGGTATTGAATGTCTCTCTGAGGTCGTCTAGATGGTTTTCTTCTTCCTTGCTCTTGACGAGCATATCGTCAACATAAACCTCCACATTTCTCCCGATTTGCTTCTCGAACATCTGGTTTACCAATCTTTGATAGGTGGCCCCTGCATTTTTGAGCCCAAAAGGCATGACCCGATAGCAGTAAAGTCCCTGGCTGGTGATAAAAGCGGTCTTTTCCTGGTCTTCTTCAGCCATTTGTATCTGGTTGTATCCTGAAAACGAGTCCATAAATGTGAGAAGTTTGTGTCCTGCTGTGGAGTCTACTAGCTGGTCGATTCTGGGCAGCGGGAAGCTATCTTTTGGGCATGCTTGGTTCAGGTCTGTGAAGTCGACACACATCCTCCACTTCCCATTTGATTTTTTGACCATGACTACGTTGGCCAACCAATCTGGGTAGTGGACTTCTCGGATAAATTCTGCTGCAATCAACTTATTTACCTCGTCCATCACTGCCTTATTTCGCTCGGGAGCAAAGACTCTCCTTTTCTGTTGGACAGGTTTCTTTTCCGGATCAACATTCAGATGATGCTGGATGAGGCCTGCTGGGATTCCTGGCATATCCTTGTGGCTCCAGGCGAAAATATCGAGGTTGCTCTTCAGAAAGCTGACGATTTCTCCTTTCGTCTTTTGACTCATGCTCGTCCCTATTTGGGTCGTCCTTGGAGGGTTCCCTTCAGCCAGGTCTACCGTTTCAAGTTTCTCCATAATCTCTGGCGTCTTCTCCTCAATTGTCCACGTATGGTTTTCTTTTGAGGCCAGGACGGCATGGTAGCATTCCCTGGCCAGCACTTGGTCTCCCTTAATCTCCCCGATTCCATGTTCTGTTGGGAACTTCACCTTTAAGCAGTAGGTGGAGAAAGCAGCCTTCCAGCAATTAAGCATTGGTTTGCCAATGATCACATTGTAGGACGAGGGTGAGTCTACTATTAGAAAGTTGTGCTGGTTGGTTACCTGAAGGGGGTATGACCCGACCGTTACTGTTAACGTCGTGATTCCTCTGGGGTACACTTTGTCTCCGCTGAAACTGACGAGGGGAGATTCAAAAGGACGGAGCCTTTTTGGGTCCAGCTTTAGCTGTTGGAAAGCAGGAAGATAGATTATATCTGCTGAACTTTCGCTGTCGACCAGGACTCTTCGTGTGTTGAACCCCTCAATCATGATCATAATGACGAGCGGGTCATCATGGGGCTGCTTCACACTCCTGGCATCTTCCTCAGAGAAATGCAAGTCTTCACTGGTGCGTCTTTGCTTTGACGGTGGTACGTTGTGGACGTTGTTTACCTGTCTTTGGTATGACTTCCTGAGAGACTTGAATGATCCTCCGGCGGTTGGTCCCCCGACGATGGTCTTTATTTCCCCAAGTGCGTTCTGTGGACAAGGTTGGGGGCGATCTTCGTCTCTTCGTGCATTCACTGGCTGGCTTTTTTGTCCGTACCTGCTGAAATCCCCCCTTTTTACATACTGTTGTAGCTTCCCATTACGGATGAGCTCTTCAATCTGGTCTTTTAGGTCCCTGCAGTCCTCCGTGTGATGCCCATGATCTTTATGGAAACGGCAGTATTTCCTCTTGTCACGCAATCCAGGTGCTGAATGGAGTGGTTTTGGCCACTTTAGGGATGGTTCGTCCCTTATTTCTGTTAGAATTTGATCTACTGGCATCACCAACGAGGTGAACTTTGATGGACGAGGGTTTTTGTCCTCCCTCCTTCGATTTACATCGTCATTCCGTCTGTTAGCCCGATCCCGTTTTAGCCCTCTTCGATCGTCCTCCTTTTCTTTCTTCTTTTCCCTACTCTTATCTGCTCCGTCAATAGCCGCCAGGGCTTCCTTCGCGTTCATGTACTTCTGAGCTTTTAACAGTGCCTCGGCCATCGTCCTAGGGGGGTTCTTTGCCAAGGATGCCACAAAATCCCTGGACTTCAATCCTGCTTTGAAGGTCGTGAGATGTACCTTGTCATCTGTCTCGTCTATTTCCAACATTCCTCGGGTGAAGCGTGTCACGTAGGACCTTAGTGGTTCATTCTCTCCTTGTTTGATGGTAAGCAAGTGATCGGCAGTTCTCTTCGGTCGCTGTCCCCCTACGAAGTGACGGACAAAGGAGCTGCTCAACTGCTCGAAATTGTCAATGGACGATGTCGGCAACTTGTTGAACCATTCCCTGGCTGCTCCTTTGAGGGTCGTAGGGAATGAGCGACAGAAGATCTCGTCAGGCGGTTGTTGGAGGCCTAGGGTCGTCCTGAAGGTGTTCAGGTGATCCAAGGGGTCTTTCAGCCCGTCGAAAGGTTCCAGCTGGGGTAGATGAAACTTGGAGGGTACAGGGCACTCCTGGACGGCTATGGTAAAGGGCGAATCCGTCTTCCGAACGATTCTCTCCAAGCTTTGGTCCGTCTTTCCTTTTATGGCGTTTCTTAGTTCGTCCATCTCTTTCCTCATCTCTCTCAAAAGATCAGAACTTGCTTCCTCCGGAGTGTTGGTTCGTCTTCTGTTGCTATCTTCGTTGTCTCCCCTATCTGCACGATTGCTTTCCTGCAGTAGTCGTTGTTTTATCTCTTGGTTCTGTCTTGTGAGTTCTTCCACGGTTGCTGACAGCGACTGGATTTGTAGGGCTAGCACAGCAGGATCTGGATTTGTACTGGATTCCATTTGGACTGGGGACAGATCACGTTTTGAATCGTCGTTCCCCACAGATGGCGCCAAACTGATGATGATTTGATCGTCAGTTGATTATGATCGTCCAAATGGAAGCCGTTCCTTGCCGAATCAATCCTCTGCAGTCCGTGCACGAACGAAAGTAAGTGATTCGCCGGCGTTGTGCCTGCAAAAAGGTCTCCGATGCCAAAGTCAGAAAGATTGACAAAGGAGAGCAATGAGAGTATTATCTTAGAGTGTTTTTCTTACCCCACCCCTTTTGGGGTTCAGTCTTTATATATGTGTGCTTGCAAGTCATTCCTTCTAGCCGTTGGTGAAGTCTTGATGGAGGCTTTAATCTAGCCTTGTAACGTCCTTGCTGGGTGTTAATGATGAGCTGCCATTCCCAACGGTCTGAAGGTTGATTAATGTTTTCGTAACCGTTCCGCGAAGAGTGGGAACGAGTGTTCAGGTCTTTGGGCGACGACCTTCTCTCTCTGGACGATTTTAGTAAGGTCGTCCCTATCTTGCATTGCATGGACGATTGTAATTTTGGTCGGGCGTATCACTATGTCTTTGAGTATATTAGAGCATCTCTAATAGACTCTCTAAATACAAAATGTTCTCTATTATAGAGAGTAAACCCACAAAATGACTCTCCAACAGACTCTCTATACCTTATTTTTTATTTATTTTTTTTTTTGGCTCATGAACAGTAGCTCATTAGACTTGATGAACTACCGTTCATTCTTCAAATATTTTGTTTCTATTCTAGTAATAAGGTATTGAATAAAAAAATATTGAAAGATGTATAGTTATTAAAAAAATAATAAAGAATGAATGAATAAATAATATTTAAATGAGATAACGAATCTGTTAGAAGTTTATTTGAAAAAATAGGTAATTAAAAGGTAAAAATCACTATTTATTCTCCAAATAATATAAAAATTTACCTAATCTACTGAAAATGCTCTTATGCTCAATTCATAATCAATTTTATCCTCCTATAATAGCCCAGTCCATTATTCATAAAAAAATTAAAAAAAAAAAATTAGCCCAGTCTGTTTCATATATATCTAAATTGTCTAATCATTATATTTAAAAAAATAATAATAAAACTTAGAACAAGCGTAAAAGGCATATTTCTTAAAAAAAAAAAAAAAAAAAAAAAAAAAGTGTAGAAGGTATAGACTCTAACGGACCCACGTGAATTCTGAATTGAATTCAATGCCCGACATTAGTTTTAACTTTTACCAAAGCCACACGTTACTTCAAAAAAATAATAAACACAACTTCACAGCCACATCATTTTAAAATGCATTGAGAAGCTATAAACGACTGGTACGAGAAGTCTGTGTTGGGCGAAGAAGAGAAGACAAATTAACCAAAAAAAAAAAAAACAGAAGAAGAGAAGACAAACCAGTAAGAACAAGAGATGCAGATTAACAGAACGAGGACAAGATGCAGTGTTGGGCTTCGACGGAACTTCGTCATTGTATAAGTGTCACGGATCTATGGGTTTCTACTGGAAAAATCAATTTCAAAGAGGTAATTTTCTTCTGAACTGATTTCGAACCGAAATCAATATTTTGGCCGGAATGACCGGAACTTCCCGAAATTGTCGAAATAACCCGAAACATCCCGGTATAAACAGCGGTACGAAACAGGGGGTCACTTGTACCGGTTTGCTCGCCGGAAAGAGAAATTTCGGCCCACCAGCCGGTACGGTACGAAATTGTTTTCCTTGATTAATACTAAATCTAAGCGTATATAATTTTTTTAACAAATGCTAGTTTGACCAATTTTAATTGGTACATCATATTCACTAAGGTGGTATAAGTTGTAGAACTAAGTGAAACCGACACTCATTCTTAAAAAAAAAAAAGTGAAACCGACACTACTCTAATAATAAAAAATCATATCAACATTGTGAAAAATATTTTCTCTGACGTTATTCGAATGCTAAAACTGCTATGAAGTTTTATTACAAAGGTCTTAAGAATTGATGTGAGAATTCATCAAAAAAAGCATATTCTAGCCCTAACAACTATAGCTTGGTCCACATCTGCTAACGATGTGAAAGTGTCCTCACTAACAACTATATGTTTTTGTCTTAATACTAAATTTAGGAGTGTGTAACTTTTTTGGACAACTATGACCAATTTTAATTGGGACATCATAAAAGTAAAAAGTAGTATAAGTTTTAGACCTAGGTGAAACCGACGCTACTCTAATAATAACAAATTATATAAACATTGTGAAAATGCTAAAACTACTAAAAAGTTTTATTACAAATGACGTACGAATTGACGTGACAATTTATCAAAAACCCATATTACAGCCCTAACAATTAACAAATATAGCTTTGGCCATTTCTGCTAACGGTGTGAAAGTGTCCCCCCTAACAACTATGGTTTTGTCTTAATGCTAAATCTAGGAGTATACAACTTTTTTAACAAATGCTAATATGACCAATTTTTATTGGTACGTCATAAAAGTGTATAAGTTGTAGGCCTAGGTTAAACTGACACTACTCTAATAATAATAAATCATATAATATTGTGAAAAATATTGTCTTTAGCATTAATCAAATGCTAAAACTACTACGAAGTTTTATTATAAAGGACTTACAAATTGATGTGATAATTCAAATAAGTAATGCCCTCAAACAATTAAAAAAAAAAAAAATCCAAGTTACCTTTATGGATTGTTCAAATTTTTTTATATTATAAATTAGGCATTTTCTTAACTGTTTATCCTGAACTATTGACAACGAAAAAAAGGTTTCCCACTGCTGTATAATATTCTTCTGTGATTGAAGATTAAAATTTTGAGAAATATTACTAACAAAATAGTTTTCAAGTTAGCATGTTTTTATTACTTCTCATGTGGGTGTCCGGCCAACGTAACTTTATTATCAATCACTCAGCATTTGCATAGATTTGTGCAAAATTTTCTATCTATTTTAGTATAATAACCTTTTTATTTTTTTAATATATTCATTTTTTTAAAACACTCTATATTAGATTATCTATTTTAGACTACATTTTATTAAAATATCAAAATTTTTTATTTTTATAATTATTTCTTTTTCTTCACACATAATAATTAACATTCACTCGCTTATTTCATCTTCAAGATATATAAAGGAAAAAAAAACTTAATATAAAATGAGTAGTGTTTGTGTAAATTTACACAATTACTATAGTAACCATATATTTTTATATAACTTTTTATGAATTGACGTGATGATTTTTGAACTTAATTAACTAAAATGTGATCTTTTTTCTATAATACAAGCACTTTTTTTTGGAGGGGGGCGGGAATGCAAATGCTTAACTCACTTACTACCTTGCTTATCGTAAAATACTTTTAAAAATTAATATGACTAAAGAGGCAAAAGGTTTCACACATTTTATGAGGAAGGATGCAGGGTTGGCCTTAGGCCTAGGGTCCTCTGCTACAGATCCCAAATTTGGGGACAATAAATGCAATAAGTGAGTTTCAAGTGAATTTTTTGAATTAATTTTTTATTTGTGATCGCTGAGACATCAAAAACGAAAAATTTTAGAAGAAAGTGAGAAATCAATTTGTAACTTTATGTAGTAAAATTTGTAATATATGTAATATTATTCAAATTTTATTACATAGATGTTATAAATTAATGTGTTATCAATCACAAGAAATAATTTAAATACTTATTTATTATCTTGTTAAAATGCCAACAGTTACATTCATTATTATTAGTTTGTAAGATTTTTGAAATAAATTTATAATAGTGAATTAGTCATATTAAAATAATAAATTTTAAATAAAAAATTATAATATATTCAGGGGGTTCAAATGAACCCCCTGACTTCAAAAGAAAAAACTATATATATTAAATATATATATTTTTGTTAGCTTAATACTTTAATTTATTTTTAAAAATATTTTTTTTGCACACTTTGACTTAAATTTTGCACATCTTTATTACAAGTATTTTCGACTTTAAGAATAAAGAGTATTTTTTGTTTTTTTGAAATCGAATAAAGAGTAAGTATTTGTGAATTGTAAGTGTAATTCTTTTTTATAAATTTATATTATATGTGTGTGAGTGTGTCGAATATTGATTGTGTACATTACTTATTGTTATAATGTTACGTATTTGTGTAAATTATGATGTGTTTGGATGTTTGTATGTACAATATTAATATAATATAACTTTATATAATTTAATAATTAAGAAATAAGGAGGTTTTTTTTTTTTTTTTTTTTTTTTTAAAAAAACATATGTGTGTGTATTGTTATCATATTATAATAACTTTTTGTAATAAAGTTAGTAAAATTCAAGAAAACAATTGTAAAGTTGATAATTGTTCAAGCATTTAATTTGTTAAGTAGACACATAGTGTATAATTTATGTATGAATGAGTGTGATTGTGTGCATTAATAATTAATACGGAGTCAATAAGTTGAAATTAGTCATTTAGTCAAATATATTTTTATGAAAACTGTTGGGAAATTTAGACCTCGGTTAATAGAATTAACAAGTTTTAAACTCAAGTTGTTAATTAGATTAATAATTAATACAGAGTCAATAAGTTGAAATTAGTCATTTAGTCAAATATATTTTTATGAAAACTGTTGGGAAATTTAGACCTCGGTTAATAGAATTAACAAGTTTTAAACTCAAGTTGTTAATTAGATTTATTATGAATAAATCTTGTTAAAACCAACAAACATCAATATCATGTCAAAATTATGCAACGGAAAAATAAATAAGACAATTGAAGAAGATGTTGGCTACAAAGTTCTTCACTTCATCAATAATGAGATCAAGAAGCACTTGGTTACAAAACCCTAAAGCGTAAAGACGTAGTAGTTTCTTTTAGAGAGAATAAGGCATCAATCACCTTTTGCATGTGTTCTCCTTGTACTTATGTGATTGCCTTTAAAATAAGCCTTATATATGTCTAAGGTTTTGAGAAAAGAAACCCTACACAAATACATAAGCATGGGCCAAAAATCAGATATGAAAAATTGATTTTCGTAATTCTCAATAGATACCTCAATAGATAGTATCTATCGAGCCTTATTAAACCTCGATAGATAACTATCTGTCGAGCAGCTGTCGAGCTTTAATGAATTAGCACCTCTTTACTTGTTTCTTGGATAGATTTGCATGGCTTCAATACTAGACTTGAACTCTTGTTCTTTGAAGTATTAAATACATCCTAGATCTACCCAAATATAAGTAAAGTGCGTTTTGTCAAAATATTAGCCAATTACATAAAGTAGTGACATATGTTCCTAACATGTGAAACACATATGTCCTAACAAAAACAAAGTCAAATAGATAATAACAACTGTATAAAGATAAAAATGTTAGACAAACTTAACAAAATAAAATGATCATAGACTCATATCTACCCACATTGGCAATAGATATTCATAATGAACTATCATGTAACATTCAAAATTTGAAAACTTGTAGAATGCAATTGTAAAACTTTATATATTATTATTATTATTTTATCGATAACTCAATATATTTAAGTTCTCTTTTTATTAAAATTTTGTAGTGACTCCCTAAACAAAATTTTTGGAGCCGCCACTGCAACAGTTACATTCATTGTCATTAGTTTGTAAGATTTTTGAAATAAATTTATAATAGTGAATTAGTCATATTAAAATAATAAAATTTAAATTAAAAATTATAATATATAAATAAATATTATATAAGTCTACTAACTATATATATAAAAAGAGTGAATGCCTTTATCTACAGTGAATTTTTGGTTTAGTCAATCTGTGCCCAAAACTCACCATTTCATCTCATCATTTGTTTTATCTAACCGTTTCATCTCATCATTTTATTTATTTATTTGGGCTTAAAAAAAAAGCACATTACCCACGACAACGTCTCTTATAATTCACCAAACGTTTTTGTGTGGGAAAGAAAAGCAAGTCTGGTGAGCAAAAGTGGAAGAAATATCTTCTTCTTCTTCTGGCAGACTCTGATAAAGAGATAAGCTTAGTTGAGTACGTGTGTGGTGCCGGTGCAATCCGTACATATTTGGTGAGATAAGGATCAAAGACAGTGGGCTGTAGCCTGTAGGTTTGTAGGGGTAGAGGATTGTGTTGTTTAAAGGATGGGAAGAGACTTTGGTGGAGATTGTGGGTGGGTGTGGGTTTCTTGGAAGTTGAGAGAGAGAAGTAGAGGAATAGATAAAACTTTTTGTTGGTTTGTGGTTTGGCATTCTCAACTAATCACAATATAGGTATCTCTCTAAAGTTCTCTTCTCTATGGCTTGGTTGATTTTTTCAAGACTGATTTATCACTCTTTTTTAGTTCCGTTCTCTTCTCTATGGGTTGATTGATTTTTTAAAGATTGATTTATCATTCTCTTTTAGTTCTGCTGCTTCATTTTTGATTAAATACTTGATGAAGAAATATGAAGTCTATGGGTTGATTATTTTTTTTTTAAGATTGACTTATCATACTATTATAGTTCCGTGAAATATTTGATGAAGAAATATGGAGTGGTTGTTGAATATTTGTTTTTATATTTATACATGCATGTTATGAAGGTTAGCTTTGTTTTCTGATAGTGTTTGCTTTGGAATTTAGGATGCAGAGCAACCAAATTGGGATGAGTAAAACCAATGGTATATATTCATCATACTTTGTTTTCCCCTTCTTCTATTAATTTGGAGCCTACAACATATTAATTCATTTTTTAACAATATTAAAAAATTAGTGACCTTTGGTATTTTATATCTCTTTATATTTTTCTTTGGTTTAATTGTTTTCAATTTGGTGACTTTTTTAAAACAAAAAACAAATATTTTGTATTATCGTTTCCTATATATTTTTTATCTAGTATGACAGCTAGCTAAAGGATCTCAGTCTAATTGGAGCTTAGCCTGCTGAATTAGGAAATCTTGCTCATTTGTGAAAAAAGTAAGAGAAACATACATGTTTTACTCAATTATAGAAGTCATTTAAACTCATAGTGTTACTATTTTTCTGAATAGTTCTTAGAGATAATTGATTTTTGATAGTTAATGAGTAATCCATACAAATTCCATTGTTTAAGCATAATGAAAATTGTCTATGCATGTGGTTTGTGTGTGATAGTTTTCTGTTGTGTAAGTTCTATATACAGCTTTCTAGAACTATTATTGTATTGTTGATGTTAATTGTATAGTGTGTGAGATTAGTCTTTGTTATGACCTTAATTTGGCCAAACTTTGTTTGTATGTGTATTTCTTAGTTTGTCTTAAATGCAAGTATTTTGATTCATAATTTTTTTTAAAATGTCAAACCAGTAGCATTCTTTGTGAAATAGACACTGTATATGGAGAATGGTGATTTAATATATCAATAAAACAACCTATGACGCAATAGAAACATTTAAGCATAAATTACAAAAGAACTCATTTTCATTTGCGCTTTGTTTGGCTAATTTTAGAGGTTTGATTGTTTTAGTTTGTAAATGGTAGAATATCGTTTTTCTATTGTTATTGTGATTTTCTTAGAGTTTTCAGAGGTAATGAAGTTAAATTGTTCAATTCTGATTTGGATTTTCAAGATATATTTTTTTTTAAGAAATACAATTTTGCCAAGTGTATAATTTTTATGCTTTGTATCACTTATTGGTTCATTCTAGATCTTTTTTTTCCCTTTGTGAATTTGTAGAAAGTTTAATTCTTGATGTGTATAATATAGATTTGCTACCTGTCAAATTTCCAATACAATTCGTGATAATATTGCCATGCTTTCATTTGCTATGCCTTGTAAACAAGGTACGTAATTGACTGTACCTTAGAAATTTAATGGGAATGTTGACAGTAATTGTATGGAGTTAGAAAATTATTTATTTGTTTGGCTTAAGCTCAAATGGCCAATGCTAATGTATTTATCAGTATAGAAAATAAGTTTTGATTATGTTGTTTGCAATCCAATTCATGAAATTTTACTACCTTCTCAATTTAACCATTAGCGGTCTTGTTAAAACTGGTTCAAAATGCTCTACCCACTGCACAAAAGACAAAGTATATCTTCAGCTTGTGTTTTATGGAGATAGGGAATCAAGAAACTTTGAATCATTTATTTTTGCTTGTTCAATTGCTAGAGCAATGTGGTTTGCTTGTAACATCAAGGTTTGATTTGTTGCAACCTCAATCAATAACTTTTTAGTGATTACCAATTATTTTGAACATTATTTTGATAATTTCTTGCCTGTAATTCTGACGAAAGGTGTCTTATTATTCCTTGCCTTATTTTGATTATTTGGTTTTTTTAGAAACAAAGTTGTGTTTGAAAGATAGTCTATATTACCTAAAGAGATGATTGAGTATGGCATATGGTGGACTTATACATGTAAGGAATACTTGTTGCGGGGGTTAATCTAAAAAATGATGCAAGTCTTTTGTGAAGAGATATTTTTAGTTATTAGATGATGCATTTTTCTGGTTGTTATGTTTTGTTTATGTGTGTGTGCATTCTTTTTATTTTATTTTATTTTTTATTTGTAAGTTTATGGTTATATTCATAAACGTTGCCTCTTGTGTTGCAGTTCATCTGACACTTTACTCTCTAGATTGTGATAATGCTTGATCTCCAAAGCAACAAGTAAGTACAATTTAAGGCTTCAAATTACATGAAATTGTTTTCAATCTGTGAACTTTCTCTTTGGAATATATAATGATTCTATTATTTATCATTTACTATTATATGTTATTTTTTCCTTTCCGTATATTGTTTTTTTGTTTTCTCATTCTAAATTTGTGGATATTTGTTTTATTTTTCTCATTAATTTCGTTGTTCTTGTTTGTTCCCAACTTTGTTATTGTTTATTGCCCTCTTAATTCCCACGTTTGTTTTGGATCAAAACATGGTAGCCTAGAATTACTTGGAGAGTGAAGATTTGGATGATACCTCAATTAAAAGGAATTCCTATCGTTTTAGCCAAAAAAGGAAAATCAAATCAACAACGGATGAAGTGATAAACTATAATAATAATGATACAATCATTACAAATCTAGCAGATCTCTTAGTTACTACCTCAGAAGAAAAAAGTAAGTTTAAGTATATGAAAATAGTAGTCTTTTAGATTGAATTTCAAAATATGGCACTAATTTTTTTTTCACCTTTTATTAATAAAGGTATTAAAAAAGGTCCTAAAAGAGCAAAATATTGGTATGATACATTATTTGACGAACAAAAAAATATTTTTGCAAGAAAATGAGAGAAGCATATGCACAAAAGAAAGCTCTTGCAAAAGAAGCAATCACAAACAATCAATGTATGTTTATATATGTAAAATAGTACAATTTTCAATTGGTCTAGGCATATGGTGTTAATTTGTTGTTACCTAATATGAATAAAGGTGTTAGAGGACAACAAAAGAGAGTAAAGCGTTGGTATTGGTATAGTGCATTATCTGAGGAGAGAAAAAGAGATATTTGCAAGATAAGAAGGGAAGCATATGCACAAAGAACAACTCTTGCAAAAGAAGCTATTAAGAATGCTCAAATCAGTTCAATTGCAAGTATGAGAACTTCTAAAGAGGTTGATGGTCCCAGAATGCACATCTTAATGGAAGAAGATATCAGTAAATGGGGACGTGGGAGGAAAAGAAAGCAATGTGTTGCAACTATTGATGATAGAAACGAACAAATGCTTAAGAAAAAACCTAAGATATGTGTTGTTGAAAGTCATGGTTCTAGAAAGTTTGTCTTGGCTAGCAGTCATAATATACTGATCAATGAAGATTCTTAAATGAATATAGGTAAGAATTGACTACTAAAAATATTATTCTAGCCACAGATATGGCGTTTTAATATGTTGAAATACCATTAATTCCCCTTATTTGAACTTTTAGAAAACCGACACTATCACATGATGACGCTAAATTTATCTGATAGAGGAAAGAAGCAAATTAGTGAGTATAGCATCTTTGAAGTTGGTAGGTGTTAGTAAAATAGTTTAAGTCTTCCATATTTCTCTGAGATTTGCGTTAAAGTTTTGAATAATGAAATGTCATTCAAAATAGGATCATGTTCAAATGGAGTAAGCATTTTGGTTCCAACAAAATTACTGCAACGTTGTACAAGTATGATACCTCGTAGATAAAAAATACTACCCCTACTAGGCTATACATTTTAGATACTTGTCCTTCTATAGATTTTAGATTCCTTTTAGTTTATAGCTAAATTTGAGTTAATAGGTTCTTGTTACTCTTGGTGTCTATCTTCTTTGTTCTGCAATTAGAAAAATTCAAAGTTGCAAAAATCTTAGATCTGTCTTACAGAGTATACCCTTCCAAGCAAATACTTTGTTACCCATATTGGCATGTATATATTGTCAAGAAAAAAGGTTCTATCATGAGCCTAAAGGATTTTTCTGTTTTGATGGGGAGATTTGCTTGGTCTCAAATGGTGTTCCTGATGATCTCTATAGGTCGTTCACTTCTATAGGCTGTTCGCTTCTAATTCAGAAGAATCAATAAGTTTTTCAAATATATTTTCACTAATAATAACAGATTTGCATGCACATCCTTTGGTATCAAATATGACCAAAATTTCTGTAAAAGAAACAAGCGCATATACACATTCAAGGTTTAAGGCCAAGTGTACCATTATATAAATGACTTGCTGCCATCAAATGATCATCCTTCATATTTGCAACTATATTTCTTTGATAGTGAACATGAAGTAGAAAATAGACTATATAATTCAGATCGATTAAACATATCCATTCTGACCTAAATAAGATATATTAAAACTTAACCCATATTGTGCATTCTTTCGTACTCTTAAGAATATACCAACTTTGAAAGATCTCTATATTTATATAAGATTAGATGCTGCATTAGACCAACGTGTCTATAATACTCCTTCAGCTTCACAAGTAGCTGCAATATGGGTTGAAGATGATAGTTCAAGAGACCATAGTAGTCAGGACATTATTGTTTATAGTCATTTTGGGAGTAGTCATAGGGTACAATACTACTTTGGCTGTTATGACCCTTTACAATATCCTTTGTTATTCCCCTATGGAGGTATTGGTTGGCATCAAGGAATACAAAGAGTTAAAAAGGGAAAGAAATATTTGCCTTCTCAAGTTGAAGTACAAATTATTCAATGTGAATCAAGCTCTGCAATAGAACTAATTAACAAGGAAATGAAAGGTAAATATTATCTTAAATATCAGTGTTGTTGCTTATAATGTAGCATATAGGATTATTTAGCTTCTAACATTATGCACCTATATTTTCAGTATTAGAGAAGAAGAAGAAAAGAGGTGTGGTCTCATGCCGTGAATATTATTGCTATAACTTACAAATAAGAGCTTTCATCAAAACAATCTTGTTGCATTTAGGTTAGCTCTTTCAACAATATGTTGTTTACATGCATATCAAAATTGAAACAGCAAGATTAGATTATTTTCGAAACAAGTAAGATGAAATTCAAGCTGAGGCCTATCAAGGGATTATTGGGTGAAGCGCATGGTTCCAAAGTTGGACGTAGAATAATTTTGCCAGCTTCATTCATAGGGGGACCAAGGGATATGTGAAAGAGGTACATGGATGCGATGGCATTGGTGCAGTGCTTTGGAAAACCAGATATTTTTCTCACATGTATATATTTGAAGTATGTACATCCTATATACATATGCTATGGTGCCTTCAAAGCACATGTATATACTTATGCTATGGTGCTTTCAAAGCACATGAATATATTTGAAGTATGTTAATATATTATGTTATGATACATTATGTTAGCTATTATAATCTTTGTATTTCTTTTAGATGCAATCAATTGAATGTCTCTTTTGATGGTAAAATACATATATTCTTTTTAAAAATTACTTTTAAAATCAATTGATTTATATTTTTCCTTCATGTTAAAAATATAATTTAAATTTAAATTAAATTAGTATTTTTTTTTTACTAAAGTCAACACATGCCTTGCACGAGCTACCCTAGCTAGTTTATATTTAAATATGAGAAAATGCATTTAAATTTATTGTTTTAGGACTCAAATTATGAGAAAACTTTGCCAAAGCGGATATGGCATTATTGTGAAAAGACTCTAGCAATTAGGAAAAGGAAAAAAGTAGGACAGTCTATTTTTTATCGCCCATTTCGCAAAAAGTCATATAGTAAAATCAATTCCATCTTTTTCTGCAAAATGAACACATTAGTCATCTCTCAGGATAAAAATTATGATTTTTTTAAGGGAAAAGCTAATGAGTGTCCTTAGGATACTAGTTAACAATTCATTTTAGGAAAGTTTTTGTAGGGAAACGATTTTTAACGACCCAAGGATGGCGTTGGGCTCATAAGTAAAGGGGCCCGAACAATACGATTTGTAGAGAGTGGGTTTGGAAAGGCTGGACCTTGGTAGTTGGGCAACGGTTTAGTCAGGATTTTCGTGGAAGCCCATACGAAGGTGGATTTGGCCTGCGGGGTTAAGCTTTACACGGATGTGGTTTGAAAGGTCTATGTAAGGTTGAATTTATTCAACCATCTAATTGGCTTTATTCCGTGCCAAATTTGCTTGTAATTCAGCATTTAGTAACCCTGTATTTAGGTGGGTTTGATGTAAGGGTAGTGAGTGAGATAGGGTAGTGAGTGAGATAGAGTGAAGATTGCTCAAGAGTGTGCAAGAAAACAGAGACTTGCGGCTGGGACTCGCGGGTGACTCGCGGCTGCAAGCCGCCAGACGCAGCACACGTGCCAAGCATGCTGGAAGATGAACAGTCATGCTAGCTGGAGCACTACAGGACAAAATAAGACAACTGGCTATACGGTTATCTCGCGACTGGATCTCGCGACTTAGTAAAGCCGCGAGGTCAAGCCGCGAGCCACCCCTGTTTTGTTAAACCTGACGTTTCACATTCCTCTCCCACTCCAGTATAAATACCCCTTTTACCCACGATTGAAAGAGAGCTTCCAGAGAGAATTTTGAGAGAGAAACCCTAAAGAAAAACAAGATTGATTCACCCACAATCTATACCTTAGAGTCTCTTCAAATTCCTCAACTCTCTTCCTCTCCATTGTCAAATCCTTGAGAGGCATTATACCAACCTGGTTCTCACCATCATCATCACTGTGAGACAGTTGTTTGGATTTCTGGGAAGCAGTTAGGAAGGAACCAATCTTCATTGGTTGATGCTACGGTCCTAGTAGCGGAATCCGGAAAGCTAGAAAAGAAAAAGGTTCGGCGCAACCTCGTTGGAGCAAGAAGCTTGGAGGGCTTAGGTGCACTGGGTAGATTAGGCTTGGAGGGTCTATTGCTGTCCTAGTATCCCAACTGTATTTTCTAGTGGATTGTTTACCGCTTAGAGGGCGGCGGAGAGGTTTTACGCCGAGGGCTTCGGTTTTCCTCTTCGATAACACATCGCGTGTTGTCTTTGTGTTTGCATCTTCCTTCCTCTCTATCTTTGCCTTTTTATTATCTGCTGTGGATTATATTTTGTTTTGGCTTAGATAGTTTTTTTTTTTTTTTCAATTCCATATTATAGCATATGTTAAGTTTCCGCACACTAGTTGTTTGACATATTGCTTGAATTGGTTAAGTTGTAATTTGGGGGTCTAAACGTTCAAAGGTGTTTATACACGTTTTTAAACTTTCAATTGGTATCAGAGCGGGTACACTTGTTGTGGTTTAAATACCTAAGTGTGATCCTTGACCCCTTGTGTTTTTTGCCATGGATTGTGCTTTGTATGACTCTTTGCATGATTTGGTTGGTGATGAATGTAACATGCCACATATTTGTGAAAATGCCTCTATGAGTGTTAATCCTCATAAGTGTGATGACATGTTATTTGAATATATGGGTGTTGTTGACAAACTCTTGAAGAAAAATGCTAAGAAGTTTCAAAAGAATTTGAGCAAGTTATTTTGTGAAAAGGATGATTTGATTGCTAAGCTCAATGAATCCAACAAATTGGTTGAGAAATATAAAAAACTTGCTGAAATTTCTCTTGAAAAGCTGAAAGAGTTTGAACGTTTGAATATAGACTTGGATGCTAAACTTGTTTTGTCTAACAAACTTGTTGATAATCTTAAATGTGAAAATGAATCTCTTAAGATGCATGCCAAGTGTTTGATTGCTGAACCTATTGTTAAAAAGGATGAAAATATTTGTTGCAATCATATTGTGGTACCCGATTTTGTGCCTAGTGTGTGTTCTACCTTAAAGGACAAATCGGTGTACATTCCTCCACATAAAAGAAATCAAAAGGTGGAGAGAAAGGCTGTTAAGTCAAAGCCTTCGTTTAGGTCTCAACCTAAGATTTTGAATGGATCTAAGTTTGTTCCAACTTGCCACCATTGCGGTGTGATTGGTCATATAAGACCTCAATGTCATAAGTTGAAGAGGGAACAAAATCATGTTGCTAGATCTCTTCTCAAAAAGCCTGGTGGACCTAAACACGTTGTCTGTCACCATTGTGGTGCCTTTGGTCATCTAAGACCTCAATGCTCTAAGTTTCATGCTTTTAAAAGAATCAAAAGAAAAGAAAAACTTAAGCTTTTTGGAAGTTGTGCTAAAAAGAGTAAACCGGTTTTGAGTGAAAATAGCATGTTGTTAAAGAAAATGTTTAATGCTCTTAACTCCTTGACTATGTGCATCTCCGGTTCTCATTGTTCCAACCCTCGTCTCGCTTCTCTTGAGACACTCATTCCAAACAATCGTTCCGTTTGGATGAGGAAGGGTTCATATGGTTGAGCTTTTGCTCTTTTTGGTCCTTGATCTAATTCTTTCGATCTTTATAGGACCCTTCATGCATTCAATGTCATATTTTTATGCATTTTGTGCATCTTGCGTTTTTTTTATGCATTGTTTTGTTTTTGATCTTACTTTTATATTTCAGTTTTGTGTGAGTAAAAAATCCAAAACCACATAAAAAGTGAAAAATTTATAAAGTTTGATCGTATTTGTTTGAGCACATATCACATGTGAGTTTGGCCTTGTACCTTTGTACAAATGGCTTTGTGCATTTACGAGCTTAGCTTGTTATTTTTGCACTTATATCTTTGTGAGAAAAATCTTGACATCTTTGTGTGATTGTTGTAAATCGATCTTCAAGCTTGTCATGAATGATTTGTCAATAGTCATGTTGGTTTTGATACATGCGTAGACTTGTGCTTATATCTCTTCCCACTCTTTTATTTTTATTGCTTAAAGAGCTCAATAAATGTAAATCTCAAAATGAAAAGAGATAATGAGCTGCAAAAGCCGTTGCACATACTAGTATTCGACTAGGAAAAAGGGAAAGCGACTTAAATGAAATTGTATGATGCCCAAAAAGCCAAAGGCCTGTTCATCAAATTGAAATATCACAAATTTCAGGCATCGATCTCAAAATGAGATGTTTTGATTCAAAATGATCAAATGTTATGAATTGTAAATAAGCCAAATGAAAAGCTTCATCATATGTAATCATTTTCTTGTGGGAGGTCATATATGCTCATTTCTATAATTGAGATAGACCACTTGACTTAGCACTAGTTGTGTATGACTTGATTGAATTGATCATTGAAGCTTCACTCTAGACTAAGGACTATTCCACATTTGATACACACACACAACACACATGCCTAATTTTCAATGAATGTCTTATTCATTTGTTAGATTGTACTTGTCTAAATGTGATGTATGTGTGCTCAATCTTATATGGATTAATCCAAAAAGATTTTTGATCATTTTATATGTTTTTGGAAGTGATTTTTATCACTCTTTGTGTTCATGTTTAGTGTTTACCTTGTTTTTCATTGTTTTACCATGTTCTGTATTGAAAAACAGGTGTCAGTGTTTTTCGCGGCTCAACTGGCGACTCGCCAGTCGCGAAACCCCAGTCGCGAGCTCGTCCAGAAGCTTTTGGCGACTCACTCGTGGCTTGCTCGCGACTCACTCGCGACTCGCGAAAATTTTCGCGACTGAACCTCGCGACTCGCCCAGTCGCGAAATGCCCAGAAACAGCTTTTTAAAGGGCTTTTTGTGGGAAACTTGTTTTAAACCTCTCCCATCCTCTCTAAAACCCCTCTTTCAATATTTTTACATCAAAACCCAACCAATTTGAATGGTTTTTCATTCCATTAACATTTCTAAGGTAATTATAAATTCTTTTCATTATTTTTGATCCTTGGATTATGTTTTGGAGAGTTTTGTGCTCTTGGTTGGGATTTTTATCATTGGGGTTGGGAAAACTTAATTTTTGTCAAATTTCTTCATGGGATTGGTTTCTTTTGTTGATATGCATTGGATGTTGGCCCCTTGTGGCAGAAAGAACATGTATTAAGGGTGGATTTCATCATGTTCATGCATTGTTTCACATTTTTGTTCATAGTGTGCATGCTAGGTGTTTGATAAAATGCCTCTTAGACATTTTCTCGCTTGTTTGGACTCCGATGAGTACCAAACTTTGGGGTTTCTTATGTTTCCTCATTAGGAACATATTTGGTTCGTTGGTTGTGTATTTTGCACACTTTGCCCCACATGTGCATTTTTCATGCATTGGTCATGCATTGCACTTAGCCACCTCTTGCACACACCTTTGCTACCCTTGTCATGCATTGGTCTTTACCTTATTTCTTCATCCTAGCATGTCATGTTTACCTTATGCTTTGTAGCATGTTACTTTGTCTTAGGTTTGAGCTTCATTTTCTTATTCATCTTACACCCCTCATGCATCATTATCATTATTCATTCCTTCATCTCTTGTCCTCATTTCTTCTTGACCCTTTGTCTATTCCTGACAAAAAGGGGGAGAGTATATATCGGAGTGTTTTGTCATTTCTATATGACTCTTGTGCACATTTGTAGGGGGAGAGATTTTCCATAGTGGAGATGCATATACCAAGGGGGAGAAGACATTGTGTTAACTAGAAAACTTTGTTCTATTTGTTTTCTTGTTGACTTTATGGTGCTTTGAGTTATGCTTTGTTGTTCTCATTGCATCATGTTTGTGCTTTGGACATGCATATATCCCTATGCTATTGTGCTTCATTGAATGCATGTTCGGATGATCAATTGATTTGCTATGTGATCATTGTAGTCATTTCTATATGACTGTTTTGGTGTTTGATCAAGTTGCTCATATGTTTTACATCATGTTTACTTGATCGCAATTTGCTTGTTACATTATACTTGTCCTTTTATTACTTGCTTTACCTTGAGGGTCTAATGTGTTTTGTGCAAGTGTTTCAGGTTACAAGTATATATGTTCCAAGTGCATCACAGCTTCTCATCACTTTGAAGGGGAGAAACTTTATGCACTTTTAGTTTATATTGTTTAAGTTTTTATTCAATATAATGTGTTTGTACCCATGTGCTTTTGTAAGCTTTTAGAGTTTATGTTTTATGCATAGTTTGTAGGCTTTATGGTTTGTACCTTACTTATTGCAGCCTTTATGCTATGTTGAAATCAGTACTTTAATCTAAATGTCTTGCATTTTGGTTTATGTACTGTCACTCTTGTGCCTTTATAGGATTGTTCCTAGATGCATATACCTTGTGTATTATGCATTGGTTGAGTGTTGAACATACAAGTGTCTTGCCTTGTGCTTGTTAACTTGTATGTCCTTGTGTTCATTCCAAGTGTGAATGAGCACTGTGATCACTACCTTGTGGTGTTCACTTGGTTGATCAAGCCATGGTTTGTTTTTTAACTCCATCTTTGCTTGATCACATATTGCCTGTTTCATATGCATTTTATGATTTTCTGCTTACAATGATCATGGTGTATTGTTGTGTTTCAGGAGTATTATGTTCATATGATTCAAGTGCTTCACAGCTTCTAGAGTTAGGTGTGAGTGAGTTTTGATCAACTGTTCCCAACTCACATTTTAAGTCTAGAGTCTGTTTTAGGGTTTTGTCACGGAATAGCCAAAGGGGGAGATTGTAAGGTTGAATTTATTCAACCATCTAATTGGCTTTATTCCGTGCCAAATTTTCTTGTAATTCAGCATTTAGTAACCCTGTATTTAGGTGGGTTTGATGTAAGGGTAGTGAGTGAGATAGAGTGAAGATTGCTCAAGAGTGTGCAAGAAAATAGAGACTCGCGGCTGGGACTCGCGGGTGACTCGCGGCTGCAAGCCGCCAGACGCAGCACACGTGCCAAGCATGCTGGAAGATGAACAGTCATGCTAGCTGGAGCACTACAGGACAAAACAAGACAACTGGCCATACGGTTATCTCGCGACTGGATCTCGCGACTTAGTAAAGCCGCGAGGTCAAGCCGCGAGCCACCCCTGTTTTGTTAAACCTGACGTTTCACATTCCTCTCCCACTCCAGGATAAATACCCCTTTTACCCACGATTGAAAGAGAGCTCACAAAGAGAATTTTGAGAGAGAAACCCTAAAGAAAAACAAGATTGATTCACCCACAATCTATACCTTAGAGTCTCTTCAAATTCCTCAACTCTCTTCCTCTCCATTGTCAAATCCTTGAGAGGCATTATACCAAACCTGGTTCTCACCATCATCATCACTGTGAGACAGTTGTTTGGATTTCTGGGAAGCAGTTAGGAAGGAACCAATCTTCATTGGTTGATGCTACGGTCTAGTAGCGGAATCCGGGAAGCTAGAAAAGAAAAAGGTTCGGCGCAACCTCGTTGGAGCAAGAAGCTTGGAGGGCTTAGGTGCACTGGGTAGATTAGGCTTGGAGGGTCTATTGCTGTCCATGTATCCCAACTGTATTTTCTAGTGGATTGTTTACCGCTTGGAGGGCGGCGGAGAGGTTTTACGCCGAGGGCTTCGGTTTCCTCTTCGATAACACATCGCGTGTTGTCTTTGTGTTTGCATCTTCCTTCCTTTCTATCTTTGCCTTTTTATTATCTGCTGTGGATTATATTTTGTTTTAGCTTAGATAGTTTTTTTTTTTTCCAATTCCATATTATAGCATATGTTAAGTTTCCGCACACTAATTGTTTGACATATTGCTTGAATTGGTTAAGTTGTAATTTGGGGGTCTAAACGTTCAAAGGTGTTTATACACGTTTTTGAACTTTCAGTCTATCTCCTCGGACTTAGTCCGAGGAGCGTCTCATCCTCGCCATTCTTCTTTTTTATGGGGCCTCCTCTCTTTCTTAGCTCTCTCTCCCTTTTATACTAGTATTTCCTTCCCGTTCTTCACCTACGTGTCCGTTTCACCTTGTTCGGGGTGGTTACTCGTCTTATCAATCCATACGTCAGAGTGGTTGGGAAAAACTGGATAGCATGGTATGAGTATGGGTTTGTCAGGTGCTGGGCTCCACATTATGGTGTTGACAGCTTTCTCCCGCGTATTGCTCTTGTACTAAGTTTGTCCTTTTCTTCATGCGTTTTTATGAGGTGTCGAGTGTGAGATTATCCTTAGCCACATCCTTGGGCCTTCAAGGAGCTTTCATCGCGCGTCCTCGGCAGTAGGGCTCCTCGGCCTGGGCTTTGGGCCCTTAACACAAAGTGGGTTGAGACCTCAAATTTTGGGCCCCACAATAGCCCCTCAAAATCCTGCTACCCGACTTTTTAGTGGGGGAGGAGGGTTTTGATGACGTTAGGCCCACATTATGGCTCGCTCAAATCCTGTACTCTACTAGTATTTGTGTTTTTCCCATTTACATGGGAGACGTGCCAAAACAAGAGGCACTCCTTTATTTTTCACTCACGCGGAGTCCTTTGACATTTCGGTACTCGAGGCGCGCCTTCACGAGGATCTTCAGATCCTACGGCTGCGGATGAGGTTAGAAATTGAGCCAAGTCTGCCTTGTCCATAGCATTCCTCGGGAACTTGCATGAATTAAATGCTACCGGTTTGCTCTCTGTATAAATAGGATAGGGGGTCATTCCTCTTATATGTGAACTCCCCTGTTTCCTTTAGAATCATACTCCTTCCGCTATATCTACGATCTCCATTTCTAGTGCCATTTTGCCTCAGAGCAAGATGTTTGAGGTGTGGGTGAGGATGAAAAGTCTTCACACGCTTCAGAGGCACCGAATCCTCATGATACTCAAGGTGATGTGGTACGGACAAGGAAGGCACAGATTCAAGTCCGTCCCTCGTTTTGACAAGGGGGAAATGGTATTTCTCCTTCTTTCAGTCAAAATCCGAAGCAGGTTCTGGTCACTTCAGATTTTTGGTGTGTCAGAAGAAAGAATTTCCGCCATCAGCGCCGTCTGCCTTGTTGCAGGCAAATTTTTGTGGAGGCTCCTCAACTTCCGGTTCCCGGCACCTTTTCTTCAACGGTACGGGCCTCAAGTTGGGTTCCCTGCACCTTTTCTTCAGCTGCGCTAGCCCGGAGCCGGGCTCTCTGCACCTTTTCTTCAACGGTGCAGGCCCCACGTTGGGTTCTTTGGCTGCCTGAGTTATAGGCATGTAAAAGTATTGAGGAATGGCTTCCTTAGACGAAATTTTGAAGCGGCAGCGCGGCTCTTCTCTGCACCTCTTCTTCGGCTTTTCCTTCATTCCTTTGTATCTTTACTTTTCGCTTGTGTAGTTAGTTTTAATATGAGCTTATTTAAGCTCCTTCATTGTACACTGTACTGTTCTTTTGTCTTAATAAGAAATGAATTTGTTTAATCTCAAATACTTTTCTTTTCAGCAACAACTACTTTGTGCATGATTGTTAAATATGCACTTTCCTTTAATGATACTTAGAGCAGGAAAAAACCTTAAAACGAATTCCTACCAGTTTAAACTTACTGACATTATCAAGTATAACAATGGTAATTCTCAATAAATTAAACTCTTGGAACTAACCGGGATAACGGCCGAGCGCTGTGCGATGCATGCAAGACAAATGTCCGAGAACGATAAACTCTAAATAATTCATCCGAGAGGGTAGCTGAGCAGTGAGGGACTTCAATTGTGTTTTTGGTAGCATATTGCTCTATATTGCATCAATCCCTTTGGTACTGAGGATCCGAGAGTAGACTGGGGAATCCATGCAGTTTAGGGATTAACCCAACTGTTAATGGGGAGTTCTCCTCGGATAGATTCTAAGGTCCATGTAACGTAGTTTTTCTTTTAAATAGTTGGTTTCCCCATAGGCTTGAGTCCAAGGACCATGCAAGGCCTTGGTTCTGTCCAAAACTTATGAGTTTTTTTTTGAGTACTTGGTTTCCCCATAGGCTTGAGTCCGAGGACCATGCAAGGCCTTGGTTCTGTCCAAAACTTATGAGTTTTCTTCTGAGTACTTGGTTTCCCCATAGGCTTGAGTCCGAGGACCATGCAAGGCCTTGGTTCTATCCAAAACTTATGAGTTTTCTTCTGAGTACTTGGTTTCCCCATAGGCTTGAGTCCGAGGACCATGCAAGGCCTTGGTTCTGTCCAAAACTTATGAGTTTTCTTCTGAGTACTTGGTTTCCCCATAGGCTTGAGTCCGAGGACCATGCAAGGCCTTGGTTCTGTCCAAAACTTATGAGTTTTCTTTGAGTACTTGGTTTCCCCATAGGCTTGAGTCCGAGGACCATGCAAGGCCTTGTTCTGTCCAAAACTTATGAGTTTTCTTTTGAGTACTTGGTTTCCTCATAGGCTTGAGTTCCGAGAGACCATGCAAGGCCTTGGTTCTGTCCAAAACTTATGAGTTTTCTTTTGAGTACTTGGTTTCCCCATAGGCTTGAGTCCGAGGACCATGCAAGGCCTTGGTTCTGTTCAAAACTTATGATTTTTCTTTTGAGTACTTGGTTTCCTCATAGGCTTGAGTCCGAGGACCATGCAAGGCCTTGGTTCTGTCCAAAACTTATGAGTTTTCTTTTGAGTACTTGGTTTCCCCATAGGCTTGAGTCCGAGGACCATGCAAGGCCTTGGTTCTGTCCAAAACTTATGATTTTTCTTTACATTTATTTATTTTTCGAAGGTAAGCCCCTAGACCAGGGCGGGGAGAGCTGGCATAAGGCCAGAAGCCCCTAGAGCTGCCCGCGCCATTGGCACTGCAGGGCGTAGCCCCTAGCAAAAGTTTATGTTGGAGCAACAACTGCATGTCGCCGGAGACGGAGGAAACCCCGCGAACCTCTGCTTGCTAGAGAGTTGACTCCACCGCCACCTGCGCCAATGCGCAAGCCTTCTCACAGACGGCGCCAATTGTAGGGACACGATTTTTAACGACCCAAGGATGGCGTTGGGCTCATAAGTAAAGAGGCCCGAACAATACGATTGGTAGAGAGTGGGTTTGGAAAGGCTGGACCTTGGTAGTTGGGTAACGGTTTAGTCAGGATTTTCGTGGAAGCCCATACGAAGGTGGATTTGGCCTGCGGGGTTAAGCTTTACACGGATGTGGTTTGAAAGGTCTATCTCCTTGGACTTAGTCCGAGGAGCGTCTCATCCTCGCCATTCTTCTTTTTTATGGGGCCTCCTCTCTTTTCTCAGCTCTCTCTCCCTTTTATACTAGTATTTCCTTCCTGTTCTTCACCTACGTGTCCGTTTCACCTTGTTCGGGGTGGTTACTCGTCTTATCAATCCATACGTCAGAGTGGTTGGGAAAAACTGGATAGCATGGTATGAGTATGGGTTTGTCAGGTGCTGGGCTCCACATTATGGTGTTGACAGCTTTCTCCCGCGTATTGCTTTTGTACTAAGTTTGTCTTTTTCTTCATGCGTTTTTATGAGGTGTCGAGTGTGAGATTATCCTTAGCCACATCCTTGGGCTTTCAAGGAGCTTTCATCGCACGTCCTCGGCAGTAGGGCTCCTCGGCCTGGGCTTTGGGCCCTTAACACAAAGTGGGCTGGGACCTCAAATTTTGGGCCCCACAGTTTTGATATTACTTTTATGGGAAATGAAAAAAGTCGTCAAAACATTAATTATTTTTTTTCTTTCCCCATAGAAACTTTCTTTAATTGGATTATTAACCAATACCCTAAAAGTACTTGTAATATAATTATTTTAGGATACATGGCCACTAGATAGAATAAGGGTCTGTTTGGGATCCGTTTATTTTGTTGAAACTGAAAACTTTTTGCTGAAAGTTCTATAGATAAAGATAAAAGTTACCTAAAATAGTACAGTGAGACCCATGAATAATACTAAAAAGTACAGTGGCATTTTGCTAGCTTATTTTACTATTTAGCTTATTTTTGTTACTATTCATAGGCTTTATTGCGATTTTTGATATTATTTATGGGTCTTACTGTACTATTTCAGTTAACTTTTATCTTTATCTATAGTACTTTCAGCAAAAAAATTTCAGTTTCAGCAAAATAAGCAGATCCCAAACAGACCTTAAGTTGTTTCTCAAAAGATAGAATAAGTTTAACTGTTTAAGCATATAATTTTCTTTTATGAATTTTTTCATAATTATTGAGCTAATATAGTTATGGATAACAATAAAAATTATATAAGGTACATGTGAGAGTCATGTTGGCTTTATGCAATTTAAAAACTAAAGATAATAATTTTATGTGAGACATTTTCTTATATTCTAATAAAAAATTAATAATATTTTCTTTTCAAAAAAAATTTAATAATTTTTATATAATGTTTTTTTATTTACATTGATTTTTCTTGTTAGTTAAGTAATAATCGATATAAATGCACCAAAAGGTTCTCATATTTTGGGCCCAAATTCATTTTAGTCCCTACTTTTTTATTTTACTACTTTTAATCCCCAAAATAAAAAATATGTTCTATTTTGGTCTTTATCTTCATTTCACTAATGGAAACAACCTGTGTAGTAGATGGCAAATAAAAAAAAAAAAAAAAAAATTTATCCTATGTGGCATTACTAACCTATCCACTTCAATTTCCCACCACATTTAGAGTCATGTGACTGACTCACACGTTTGGCTAACAATTGTGAACCCAAAACCCTAACAACCAAATTTCATGATTAAAGCTCCTCCCCCACGACATAGCACAACTTATACCTCCAATTCACGACCGAAGCTCATCACTTATTCCAAACACCAAATCTCATCATCGACAGCTCATCCCATCGATGGAATCAAGCTCATCAATCGGTGTAAGTCTGAGGAGGAAAGCACCAATGAAGTGCTTCTGTTCTAGAAAAACCAATGTTAGTGGTATCATGGACATTAGACAATTTCAGCAGAAGGTTTTACGGATGTCCTAAATACTGGGTATTGACCGATATTAAACATAGATGTTTTTTTGTAAGATTTTGTTGCAATTTTGGGTTGAAGATTTTATGGGTATTACACAGTAATTTTTAGCTTTGGTTTGCATTTCAAGTGCAAGTGTAATTTTTTCCAATGGCATGAAGATGAGATTTGTGAGAGTGGAAAGGTGCTTATCCTAGAGCAGAGGTAGACGATTATCACACTTGAGGTTGAGGTTGCATATTGCAAGAAGATAGAGAAGTTTTTCACACTATGTTTGGCATTGTCATTGGTGATATGTGGGGTTTGTCTTTTTGTGATTCTATCTATGGTGGGTTAGATAGGTGGGGTGGAAAAAATGATGTAGTTGTGAATGTATGTAGCTTTTGGTTGTCAATTTGTTTCCAATTAGCAATGGAACACCTACAAATTAGGCCGTACTTGTAATTTGAATGAATTGGAAAACTTTCTCTCCACATGTGCATACTGCAGTGTTGTGCTATTTAAAGGTAAGTGGTGTGAAAGTCCTAATAGTTATTGTGGAAGATCACTCATAAAACAACTCAAATAAGATTTGCACAAACTTGCTGCAATGAAATTTGTCATACAATCACAACAAAGATGTTTCAAAATCACTAGAAACTTTCATTGAATAAACTTCTAGCCAATGTCATTCTATTCATAAAATCACTGGAAACTTTCATCCCATGAACATTAAAGCCCTAATAAATTTTAGCTGCTTTTAATTTTACCTTGTACCAAAATATTTACCCAAATAGAGGCTATTATTCAACCATTGACAGTTTGGGATGGAAGTGAGTTTTCAGTTTAATGATTTTGGAGGAATGGAAATGAGTTTTCAGTTTAATGTTTTCGAAGTTTGGTATCTATTGTTTCATCTCTAGATTCAAGAAATGATTGATGATGGTGGAAAAGAGGGATTAAGAGAGGGATTTATGGTTTGATCGTTTGATTTGGGGTTTTAATTTGTCACATGATTCGGGTAGTTGATTAGTTAGTCACATGAGGGTCATGTGACTTTAAATGTGGTGGAAGCTGACGTGGATAGGATAGTAATGACACGTATGATTACTTAATTAATTTTTTAATTTTTCGTCTGCCATGTAGGTTGTTTCCATTAGTGAGATGATAGAAAAGACCAAAATAAAAAGCGCTTTTCATTTTCAAGACTAAAAAGGGTAAATTAGAAAAGTAGCAACCAAAGTGGAAATGTGGCCAAAATCTGGGAACCAAAAGTGCATTTACGCCATAAAACTATTAATGAAAATTTTGTTAAATCTCTCTCTCTCTCTCTCTCTCTATGTTTGTGTGTACGCGCACAATGCTTTTTCCATATATTCTTAGGATGGGGAATTACCACCATTTTTCTATTGAGGAAAAAAAACTCTTATGTGGGATAAAGGAGATGGGGACCATTCTTTCATACTTGCACAAAATACCTCTTCTAGCAATATTATGGGTAACAAAATTTACTTCTCTAAATGTATACCAAATCAACTAATTAGAGAAGGAATTGTTTGGCTTCTCTTAGAGCATTAGCATTGGAGAATACTAATGCCATATCTAAGGGAAATTTGGCATTTGCAGCCTTAAAATCATCTACATCAGAAAATTTTAAAGGCAAGTATTGTAAATTTTTTGCAATACTTGCTACAGTGTATTCTAAAAAAAAATTAATATTTTATCTCTACTCTATCTCCTCTGTCTCTCATTTCTCTCATTTTTTCTGATCTCTTCTCTCTCTTCCGTATCTGCTTCTCCATCTGCTCTCTCAGCTCTACTCTCCATCTGCTCTCTAATCTCTCTCATTTTTTTGAATGGGTTTGCTCCGGAGGCTCCGGTATCTCTACTCTCTCTCCTCTGTCTCCCATCTCTCTCATTTTTTCTGTTCTCTTCTCTCTCTTCCATCCCTGCTTCTCCATCTGCTCTCTCAACTCTGCTCTCCATCTGCTCTCTCATCTCTCTCATTTTTTTGAATGGGTTTGCTCCGGTGGCTCTGGTGATGATTTTTTTTTTTGAATGGGTTTACTTTCGGTGATGATTTTTTTTGAATGGGTTTGCTCCGGTGATAATTTTTTTTTTTTGAATGGGTTTGAATGGGCTTGCTCCGGTGATGATTTTTTTGATCGGTGGCCTGGGTTTCAAGTTGACGGCGTGGGTTTCAGATTGGTGGCTTGGGTTTGTTGATCGGTGGACTGGTTTGATGGTTTGTGTGTGTGGCTCTATTGATGGTTTGTGTTTGTGTGTGTGGCTTTGTTGCTGGTTTGTGTTTGTGTGTGGCTCTTTGTTGCTAGTTTGATGTTTGTGTTTGTGTGTGGCTCTTTGTTGCTAGTTTGATGTTTGTGTTTGTGTGTGTGGGTGTGGCGATGGGTTTGGATAGGTTGATCGGTGTATCATGGGTGTGTGTGTGTCGTGTGTTGAACCGGTGCTAGAGATTGAGAGAGAGGAATAAAAATGGCTGTTGGAAAGCCTAGGAAAACGGTTGGAAACAAAATAATAAAGAAAGGTTAAAAAATAATATTTTAATAAAAATAGAGTTTTGGGATGTGGAGATATTGTAAAATGGTATGGTATATTGATAAAGTGGTGTTTTAGAATGGTCAAATAGAATAGCATTGGAATTTTCCAATGCTAATGCTCTTATAAAACAACCAAAGCTTAAAATAGAAGTAAAAACAAAAAAGAAATTAATACATAAAACACAGAGCAATCCACATGGTAGACTGTAAATGGTGGACAAAATACTTAAATTACTCTATGACATGCCATGATTGTGAGAATATAAAATCGAACACAAAAAGTGAATACGAGAAAAGTATCTATTTTATTTTTTAGTTGACCAATATATGGCTTCACTCAAAAGGATCAAGTCTGTTGTTAAGAGCAGAATAGGATTTGGGAGTTTGTTGTAGCTGGGTTCGTGGTTAGTTAGGCCTCCTGTGATTATGGAATTGAGAAGAGAGAATTAAGAGAGTGGAAACAACTTGTACATTCCTATTCAATGCTTTCAAAGTATCAAAGTCATGGTTATGTACAATTCCTTGCCTCACTCACTGTAATATCAGAAACTACTTGTACAACTGTCATAGCCTCTAGTAACTAACAACCAACAAACTAACTCCTTCTGTAACTGACTCTTGATGACTGTGCAAACCTTCCTTGTGCAAACCTTCTTAGCTACTGTGAGACAGCCTTGGCTGATGAGCTGATTGATGAGCCGGTGTGATCTTAACATCTGTTAAATGCTACTGAGGCCTGATTTTCCTTCATATAAATATTTATTGTGCCACACTCACCTTCAATCACATTAAATATGATTAAACATGTCCTCAACCCTTATTATTGCTTTAGCCTTTAGGAATGCCATCTAAGAGCAATCAATATGATCAAACTTGTTCCCA
Organism: Quercus lobata; assembly: GCF_001633185.2. Taxonomy (NCBI): domain Eukaryota; kingdom Viridiplantae; phylum Streptophyta; class Magnoliopsida; order Fagales; family Fagaceae; genus Quercus; species Quercus lobata. The sequence continues at coordinate 18,289,297 of NC_044908.1, read as the reverse complement.
ACCCTTATTATTGCTTTAGCCTTTAGGAATGCCATCTAAGAGCAATCAGTTAAAAAAATTTAATTTTTAGCAACTCAAAAACTTACTTTTATCTATTTTAACCACAAACTTTGCAATACATTTAATATCAAAACTTCTATTTTAACATCACATTAAATTAATAAAAGCAATCCAATTAAATAATATATCCCTACAAATCGGAACCTCCCAAAACCGACCACCCAAAACCACATCCCCGCAAATCAGAACCACCAAAAAAAAAAAAAACTACATCCAGCAACCCCTGCAACCAAACCCGGCAAAGATGAGTCTTTCCCACCAACACTGGAGGCAAAAAAAACCCCCACAAAACCTCAACCACCTTGAACCCTCTGTGACCCATTCCAAACTCACCTGAGACCCACGGCCAGACCATTTGAGACCCACCTGAAACCACACCATCTGCAACCCACGAAACCTCACCTGAGACCCACGGCCACACCATCGAGCACGGCCAAACTCACCATCGTACCCATGAACCCATAACACCAACCCAGAATGCCAACGCCGCACCCACCCACCAATCCGACCACCACAAAGTTCAAACCCATATCACAACCAACAAAACCGACCCACCATACCAAAACCCAGCAAGCCACAAATCACAAAACCACGAATTCGATCTCACCTCACCAAGTCAGACCCATGAATCAGACCCACGAATTCAATCTCACCTCTTGACCACGAGTTAGACCCAGAAATCAGACCCACGAATCCGATCTCACCTCTTGACTACAATCGCCGAACCACGAAGCACAAACAAAGTCATAGGAGAGAGCAAAGAGAAAAAGGAAGAAGTGAGAGAGGAAAGAGATGAGAGAAGAGTTTGAGGGAAAAAAAGAGACCGTTGGTGATTAAAAAATTAATTTTTGTGTTTACCTTCGTGCTATAGTGGGCTGTTGGGCTGTTAACAGCCCACTGTAGCGTGACGCTAAAATATAGCCACAAATTTTAGCTATAACAACTCTACTGTAGGGCCTTTTTCGTTGGTTGAGATCTAAAATAACTCAAAAGTTATTTTAGCATTTTTATTGGGTCCGTTTGGATTGAATTTATTATTCCTAAAACTTAAAACTGAAAACTGAAAATTGAAAATTGAAAATACTGTAGTAAAATAATTTTTAAATGTGTAAATAGTGTTGTGGGACCCATGAACAGTGCATGAACAATGTTTTTTGTCCCCTACACAGTAAAATCACATGTTCACGTGCAGAAAAAAAAAAAAACAAAAAACGTAAAACGTGAACGTAGGTTTCAGGTGAAACCAAACGGGCACATTGTGAGTACTCTTAGCTAAGCATACCCTCAGTTAACCAAAGAAAACAATCTTTTAACATGCCCAAATTTTAGGGATCTACTGAATTTACCATCGGATAGCTACGATCAGCTCCTAAGTAGGCCTTGGTAGCACGAAACATTCTTCTTTCCTTCATATAAGAAGGTATCTTCTCGACTTGCAGGGGTAGCTTGATGTAGTTGGTGGTCTAAGGTGAAAATTGATTATCTTGTTTTATATGCAAAATTACTATTAATTAACATGAACCTCATAGATTTTTTTTTTTTTCCTTTTTCAGAAAGTTTATAGACACAAAAAATTTGACAAAACTTTTTACATTTGTTGATGTAAGAGATTGATAGTGGTAAGTAAAAGAGAGATGTTAGTGATGGACCTAGATGAGAATTAATAGAAATTTGCTAACTTAACTATTGTGAAAAATGTTGTGAATTTTTTTGTGTATTGCTTTTCTTTTAGAAGTGCTACATTCACAATATTTTTCACAACAATCCTAGGTGTTAGGTTACTTCTTGTTTTCTATTTGAGCCCACCATTAAAATTTTGTTTTTGCTAATCAATAACAGCAAATAACAACTTGCTACTTAGGATTTTTGTAAAAGTGTTATGAAAAATATTGTAAACGTAGCATTTTTCTTTGTTTTTTCTTTGTTTTTCATTTTGTAAAGTTGTTATTTACAACCATTTTGTGTTGGCTTTAATTTCGTGCCAAATTTGATTGTAATTCTGTTCAATTATTTTTCCCTGTATTTTATGTGGGATTTTATTGTAAGGTTGTGTGTGAGAGAGAGTGTGAAGACTCTTGCTTTGTGTTCCACCATGTCTTCACCTACACTATATATACCCTCATTACCCACATATTGTAAGGAGTGTTTTTCAGAGAGAAAACCCTAACATATACACTTGAGAGTTAGAGATTGTCATATCCACAATCATCTACACATTTCCTTGTGGTTTTCCTCTACTCCTACCTCTCCATCTCTAAATCGTTGAGAGGTTGATAGCCCAAATACTTACCACACCCAATCTGAGTGTCAAGTGAGTTTTTGGTGTTGTTGGGAAGCATTGGAAGAAGCCAATTGTTGACGGATGCAATTGGGCTGAATTGTGTGATCCGGGAAAGCTAGAGAAGAAAAGGCTTCGTCAAGTCAGTTGGTAGCAGGAGCTTGGAGGGTTCGAGTACATGAGGTAGACTAGGCTTGGAGAGTCTTTTGTTATTCGTGTACTCCAACTTATTCTCTAGTGGATCGATTTATCGCTTGTAGGGCGGCGAAGAGGTTTTTCACCAAATTCTTCAGTTTCCTCTTTGATAACACGTCTCGATGTTATCTTGTGTTTGCATCCTTCTTCCCTACTCTTTTAGCTTTCTCTTTTATTGTTGATTTTTGATGAATATGGCTTAGAGTAGTTTTTTCGTTTGTTCGCACGCATTTACTCTTATTTCGTACTTAGTTTAAGTTAGAATAAAAGCAACCGAGCCGTAACTTTTAATTGGGGGTCTAAACAAGCTCCTGTGTATTTACACATATTCGAGCTTTCACATTTGATAAAAAATATTATTTTATTTATTAGTTAATATTCAGACTTAATTAATACTATTACAATGAAAGAAATAACCCTAATGGATGAAATTTGGGGGCCTTTTTTTTACTTGGGACCTTAGGCGACCATATCAATTAATTATAACATTGAGCTGGCACTATCAGCATGAATCAACCTTGTTCAATCACAACAGACAATTTCCCAAATGTTCCATCCCTTCTTAAATCACTTGTTACAATTAGTCTTGTTTGTTGGAATTGCAAACCATAAAGAATCAATGTTAGGTTAAATCAAGGTGACATAACCCAAGCAAACTAGGCCTCCAACTCTAGTTTGTGTAGATCCCTTTTTCAAACCAGAATTTGAACTTGTGGGCAAACAAAGCACAAACTAAAAAAGACTATGAAAATGAAAACTAATATCTATTATATTGGTGGTAATTACCGTAATTTTAAGAAATTTTTTTTAAAGAATTTTTAGAAGATATTAAATTCTATAAGAATGTGGTGTAAAACCCAAGATTTACTTCTCCAATTCCAACATGTCACATTATCATATTACATATTAAATAATAAGTACAACCACACTCAATCAATTCTTATACCCATTTGAAAATATAACTTAACTATTCATTTATTGAGATGTTATTATGTGTGGTAGGATCTATTTGTTGACACCTCATTTTGCAACCCGCATTTAACCTCACCTAGAGGGTAAAAGGGTAATTTTGCCTTGGAAATATGCATTTTAATTCTGGTCATTAGATCCTTAATCTCATTTCACCAAAATGATCTTGATGTTGTAACGATCAAATTCATTGGTCATAAGCCCTAATTGGACTACCAGATTGAAAGTTATCATCAAATCAAGTTTTAATGGCTGAGATGTACTATTACAAATTAAGTCTGACTTTATGTGATTATGAAAAATTGATTTCAATTGGTTATAAATATAATCAATTTGAGATCAATGATATGTTATAATTTGATTTGTTAGGATTACATTTTGTAGTAGGGTTGCACACATCTAATTAACTAGATAATTAAACATTAATTATTTAATGAGTAATTTGTGCAATTATCTTTTAATTAGGGTAAATTTGGAACTAATTAAGTCTGAAATGAAAGTAATTGCAGCCTATTAATGTTAATTGGAAACTAATTTGGGAACTATTAATGCTAATTATGCTGAAATTGTTTTCTAACAAATGACCTTTGCTCTTCATTTCGTTGATATCTCTCAGGATATTTTAAATTTGTGAATGAGGTTAATTTTCCTAAAAATTAGACATCTAGGGCTTTAATTTGAGCACAAGACTGAGATAATTTCGATCAGAATTGAGTAAGATATGATTTTTTGAAGTTGGCGCTACAGATCGAATTTTGCTTGCTCCTCACTCCCACCAATCTCTACATTTGATGCACCAGATTTCCCCAAAGGCTAAAATGAGGTCTAGGTTCATGATTCTTTGTCAACCCTCATTAGATGGCCTTCCATTCATATTTCCTCAACTACTACTATATAAACCCTCATTCTCCTCTATTCCAAGACACCAAAACCCCCTCTCTTCTCCTCTCTTAAGTTCTAGTGAAGTAGAATAGTCTTGTCATATCTTGGTCTTCCTGAGACTCAAGGTATTAAGTGAAACTCAGTCTCCCTCTCCTAGTTCTTCTTTTTTCCTTTACCCTTAGGACTTCCACCAAGAGTCTTCTCTTCCACCGTATGGATATTGCATGAATGTATAATCCTTTTTCCTAACTGGTTTTTTATGTTGCCATGATGTGAGTTTAAGATTAAAACATGATAGTAATTATTTAAATTCCCTTGAATGTGTTTGCCATTATTTATGAGTATTGAGGATGCATAGTCAGATTCACTTAGAATTTCATCTAATGGCCAATTAAAAAGAGTTGGAAGTAGAACTAGGTGGGATAATTATTGTTTTGCAAAATTAGGAGGGAATGACAATGGATGATAGGCAATATTAGGTGTGGGTTCTTGCGAGGGCTGGCTATCATGTGGGCTAGTGGGTTGAAAAGTGTTGCCATCATATTCATTCATAGTAACTTCATAACTTTTCATTGGTTGGGTCATCACAGTTAGAGTCATACCATTCATAAGTCACATCCCCCATGGCACCATTCGCGTCATGACCCTTAGCATCATTCCCTACATCCACCAAATTACCACCCTCCTCAAACTCATCATCAACAAGAGCATCACACCCATCCTCCACATCAACATCATAATCATCATCATCAACATCCACATCCACATCCTCCACACCAATACCACAACCAACCAAATTTGCAGCATCAACAACATTGACATCCCTAATAAACATTTGTTTCTGAATAGGGGTTTTATGTTCTACATAAATGTCTATTTTAGGATCAATGGGGTCAAGACACTTAAATAGTTCCTAAGTATCAGCATCATTGGACAAATATCTTGGACCATTGTGAAGATCGAACCCACTCACAACAAAATAAATCTGGACATAATCCGATACCCCCAACTCCACATCATAATGCTTAACCTCTGGTATAGAAAAGTAGTCTAAATCCACATAATCACAAACTTTCATCTTACCACCTATATACTACCTCTTAATCGAGTGGTGTAATACTCCATTATAATAAATAAACAATGTAAAATTCTGACCAAGCATCTTTCCTATGACAGTTGTAAATTAAAAAGGCAACGCATAGCACAACACAAGTATTTTAGTCAACAAAGACAGTGTTAAGTACCCCACACACACCAAAATATCAACAGAAAAATTTAGTGCTAATTGCTAAGTACCCCACGTAGTAAACAACTCCAAGTGTGGACCAAGTTATTTCGAGATAATAAAACTCCATGTGAAGATGTTTAACAAACAGACAAATAAGTAGATTATCCACCAAAAAAAAAAAAAAACATAAATATAAGATAGATTATCCCAAAACATTTAATCTCACCCATTAGTCAACAACATCCAACATAAACAAACAAATGAAATAAAGTTACTCTTCAATAGAAAAATTCACCAGCTTTAAAGAATGCACTACAAAATCTAACACAAAACCCATCTACTACTAACTATACCCAAAATAACGCAAAGCAAAAATTTTGGGTTTTCAGAACTTACCCAAATCTATACTTGGTCGGAGCCGAAGCCAGAGCTGCCTCTTGAAGCGGCAGAGTAGACCCTAACCTGCCGGAGCAGATGGAGACACTGCAAATTCCCTCTTCTCATTTCCGGTCTCTCCTTCCCCTTTCCCGATATCTCTTTCTCTCTCAGTCTCGGTCTCGATCTTTCTTTCCCTCACAATTTCAAATATCTCGCTTTCTCAGTCTCTCAGTCTCTTTCTCTACCCCAATCGATCTCTCACTCTCTCTCTTTCCCCCTATTTGTTTCTCCCCCAAATTTCTCAATTAGGGTATCAGGATAGTTTTTGAATTTCACTGGGCAAGAGAACGACGTTGTTCCTTGAGCCCTTAGTTTTTTTTATTTTGTTTTTTTGGTTAATTAATGTTTTTCAGTAAAATTAAATTAAGAAATAAAAAAAATCCAAAACAACATCGTTTTGTTTAGTAAATGGCAACACTTAACCAAAGGATAACGAAGGATTGAGTTGACAAATTTGAAACTTAGAGGATTGAAATAACAAAACTGAAACTTAGAAGACTGAAGTGACAAAAGGTAAAACTTAAAGGGTTAGTTTTAGATTTTAGCCTTTATTTTATGTCTTTAATTCTTGACCCCTTAGGGCCTAGACTAAAATCAACTTGGGCTTGTCATTGGACCTCCGTAATAGGTATTCAGGAATAACATATATATGTAAATGTTTATGTTGCTAGTTTCTTTTCTTATTTATCAAAACCGTTGAATATATAAGCTAAACTGTAGTGTAGCACTATAGCCTTTGTTCAAAGATGATTAAAAATGTAGCACAATAGGCAAGATTTAAGAGAAGAAAGCAAAACTGTGTCGTACTATGTGATGAACACAGACCAGAAACATACAGACGTGGAACTTGACCCATTGCTAAAAAAGGGAAATTGACATTTGTTTTCTCTTTTTGGGAAGCATGGGTTTTAGGGTTTTGAAAGTTATAAATAATAAAAGGATACAAGGGTAGCCACGCTATTGCTTGCTAGAAAACCTTTTTTTTTTTTTTTTATCAATTTTTGAGAGTTTTTATTTTCTATGGAAGCTTAATTAAGAACCTAAGTATCCCCAATCTTATAAGTTGTTCACTTATCAATCCAAGCATGTCTATAACATTTTGATTATTGAAATCAATTGTTCTCTTTTCATAATTGTTTTGTTAGAATGATATTTAATCGCTAATTCTTTCATAAGTATATTCTTCAATTTTCTTATTGTTAGAATAGGGTTTTATAATCTCTCTAGCAAAATGTGGTAATCTTATTAGATATTACTTTTGCCATAGTATTGCCTCCAGGGTATGCAATTTTCTTGAGTTTTTCTAGCAAAACTATTATTTTCTAGACTAAATTGTTGGAACAATTGATGAATATAATCAACTAAAGAGTGTTTTATTAATCAAGTTTTTTTTCTAAATTTTCCAATCAAATAGTTTGTGTTTACTTATCCAATTGTGTACTAAAATTGGATTGGTAGTGAATGCTTAACGATATAGATATACAAACCCCGATGCCCTAGTGTTTTTAATTATTGAATTTTACCAAACTTTATTTGTGCTAGTTTAAATAATATTTTTCTATATATTATTAGTGCTTTTGATTTTTTTTTTTTCCTTTTCTCGGTGGAATGATAATCTTTGTGTGGGGCCCAATAACTTAAGGGCCAGGCCCAGTTGCTCTTGCCGAAGGCCCAAGCCGAGGAGAGCTGTGGCCCAAGCTCTACAATACAGAGCACAAAACAGTTTTGGGAGGCAGCCGAGGGCAGTTCAGTCCTCGGCAGATCCAGAATCCCACCGGAATAAAGGGGTAAAACTGGTATAGGAACGAATTTGTAAGGAGATCCAAAATATCTTGGGGGAAGTTATCCTTACTACCCTTCCGGATAAGACTCTGCACCTGACAGAGCCGTACTCTGCAGCCTTATCAACCATCCCCAACAATTCTGGGATTAGACTGATGGGACAAATATCAGTCTTGTAAAGACTGACCCTACACGTGGACGAAAGACAGTTAACGCAGACGAGTATAAAAGAAGGAAGAAAGTAAATCAAAGGGGGACTCCCATTCCACCTCAAAAAAGAGGGAGATGATCTGGGTGAGAACATCTCAACAACACCTGAGATTACAGAAAAAAAACCATCGCCGGGTAACCGGGGTAAGACCCTAATGGTCCTCGGATCAAGTCCGAGGAGGCCCATCCCATAGGATGCGATGCCGTAGGGCTTAAACGTTCAAGCCCAAATCCTTTTTCTACACGAATTCCTCTAAGACCAGGACCGGGCACCGCCCCGTGACCAACGGCTAGCTTTTCAAGCCCACTCTCTACAAATCATATTGTGAGAGATCTTTCATGCGCGAGCCCAACATCCTTATTGGGCCGCCAGAGAATTGTGTCCTTACAATTGGCGCCGTCTGTGGGAAGGCTTGCGCGTTGGCGCAGGTGGCGGTGGAGTCAGCTCTCTGGCAAGCAGAAATTCCTGGGGCTTCCTCCGACTCTGGCGACATACAGTTGTTGCTCCGGCATAAGCTTCTGCTAGGGGCTACGCCTTACAGCGCCAAGGGCGTGGGCATCTCTAGGGGCTTCCGGCCTCAAGCCAACTTTCCCCGCCCTGGTATAGGGGCTTATGGTCGAAAAGTAAACCAAAAAAAAAAAAAAAAAGATCACAAGTTTTGGACAGAACCAAGGCCTTGCATGGTCCTCGGACTCAAGCCTATGGGGAAACCAAGTACAAAAAAGAAAAGATCACAAGTTTTGGACAGAACCAAGGCCTTGCATGGTCCTCGGACTCAAGCCTATGGGGAAACCAAGTACAAAAAAGAAAAGATCACAAGTTTTGGACAGAACCAAGGCCTTGCATGGTCCTCGGACTCAAGCCTATGGGGAAACCAAGTACAAAAAAGAAAAGATCACAAGTTTTGGACAGAACCAAGGCCTTGCATGGTCCTCGGACTCAAGCCTATGGGGAAACCAAGTACAAAAAAGAAAAGATCACAAGTTTTGGACAGAACCAAGGCCTTGCATGGTCCTCGGACTCAAGCCTATGGGGAAACCAAGTACAAAAAAGAAAAAATCACAAGTTTTGGATAGAACCAAGGCCTTGCATGGTCCTCGGACTCAAGCCTATGGGGAAACCAAGTACAAAAAAAGAAAAAATCACAAGTTTTGGACAGAACCAAAGACTTGCATGGTCCTCGGACTCAAGCCTATGGGGAAACCAAGTACATAAAAGAAATTTTACAAGTTTTGGACAGAACCAAGGCCTTGCATGGTCCTCGGACTCAAGCCTATGGGGAAACCAAGTACATAAAAGAAAAACTGTTACTTGAACATTAAAATCCATCCGAGGAGAACTCCCCGTTAACAGTAGGGTTGATCCCTAAAACTGCACGGATCCCCCAGTCTACCCTCGGATCCCCAACACCAAAGGGATCGATGTGATATAGCGCAATATATTACCCAAAAACACAATCAAAGTCCCTCGCTACTCGGCCACCCTCTCGGACATTGGTCTAGCCTGCATCGCGCAGCACTCAGCGGTTATCCTGGTTAGTTCCAAGAGTTTAATTTATTAAGGCTTACCCTTGTTATACTTGATAATATTTGTGAGTTTAAACTGGTAGGAATCTGCGTTAAGACATTTTCCTGCCCGGAATATTATTAAGGGCAAGCTTACATTTAATATTCACGCGCAAAGTAGTTGTTACAGAGAAGAAAAGCATGTGTAAAGAAACGAACTTATCTTTTACTAAGACAAAGGAACAGTACAGTGTACAGTGAAAAGCTAAAACAAGCCTACATCACAACTAACTATGCAAGTGAAAAGAAAAAAAGATACAATAGAATGAAGAAAAGCCGAGGAGGTAGCACAGAGGAGAGGTTGGCTATTGTTCCAAGATGTCGTCTAAGGAAACTATTCCTCGACGCTTCTACATGCCCATAACTCAGGCAGCCAAAGAACCTGACCTCAGGCTAACACCATCTACAGAAAAGGTGCAGGGAACCGGAAGTTGGGGAGCCCTCGCAAAAATTTGCCTGCTACAAGGCAGACGGCGCTGATGGCGGAAATTCCTTCTTCTGACATACCAAAAATCTGGCATGACCAGAACCTGCTTCGGATTTTGACTAAAAGAGGGAGAAACACCCTTTCCCCTCTGTCGAACTGGAGTATTCTCTTGAATTTATGCCTCATTTGCCCGTACATCACTCTTTTGAGCCTCAGGAGGACATGGCGCCTCTGTGGCGGAGAAAGTTCATTTTCCCCAACCCTCGCCTCAAACATGATGTGCTCAGGGAGGAAACTGAAGGATTTGTGCGTAGGTAAAGCAACTTTCTCTCTTATTTATTTAAAAAGATGAGGTGGTGGCATTTAATTTACGCAGCGTCCAAAGGAACGCTACAGACAAAATGTCTCTGGCTCGATTTCCAACGTCGTCTGCCACCCTGAGGCTAAAGGAGCCTCGAGAAGGCGCACCTCGAACACTGGGACGCCAAAAAGTACCGCGTGATCAAAGACTACGGAAATACCTCTTAATTTGTGGGCCCAGTAAATTCACAGCCCAGGCCCGTTCAGCATATGGGCCCAGGGACAGAACCAAGGCCTTGCATGGTCCTCGGACTCAAGCCTATGGGGAAACCAAGTACAAAAAAATAAACCTTACAAGTTTTGGACAGAACCAAGGCCTTGCATGGTCCTCGGACTCAAGCCTATGGGGAAACCAAGTACAAAAAGAATAAACCTTACAAGTTTTGGACAGAACCAAGGCCTTGCATGGTCCTCGGACTCAAGCCTATGGGGAAACCAAGTACAAAAAAAAAAACCTTACAAGTTTTGGACAGAACCAAGGCCTTGCATGGTCCTCGGACTCAAGCCTATGGGGAAACCAAGTACAAAAAGAAAAAACCTTACAAGTTTTGGACAGAACCAAGGCCTTGCATGGTCCTCGGACTCAAGCCTATGGGGAAACCAAGTACAAAAAATAAACCTTACAAGTTTTGGACAAAACCAAGGTCTTGTATGGTCCCCGACCAAGCCTATGGGGAAACCAAGTACCGAAAAGACAAGTTTTGGAAAGAACCAAGGCCTTGCATGGTCCTCGGACTCAAGCCTATGGGGAAACCAAGTACAAAGAATAAACCTTACAAGTTTTGGACAGAACCAAGGCCTTGCATGGTCCTCGGACTCAAGCCTATGGGGAAACCAAGTACAAAGAATAAACCTTACAAGTTTTGGACAGAACCAAGGCCTTGCATGGTCCTCGGACTCAAGCCTATGGGGAAACCAAGTACAAAAAAGAAACCTTACAAGTTTTGGACAGAACCAAGGCCTTGCATGGTCCTCGGACTCAAGCCTATGGGGAAACCAAGTACAAAGAATAAACCTTACAAGTTTTGGACAGAACCAAGGCCTTGCATGGTCCTCGGACTCAAGCCTATGGGGAAACCAAGTACAAAAAAGAAAAACCATAAGTTTTGGACAGAACCAAGGCCTTGCATGGTCCTCGGACTCAAGCCTATGGGGAAACCAAGTACAAAAAATAAACCTTACAAGTTTTGGACAGAACCAAGGCCTTGCATGGTCCTCGGACTCAAGCCTATGGGGAAACCAAGTACAAAAAATAAACCTTACAAGTTTTGGACAGAACCAAGGCCTTGCATGGTCCTCGGACTCAAGCCTATGGGGAAACCAAGTACCAAAGAATAAACCTTACAAGTTTTGGACAAAACCAAGGCCTTGCATGGTCCTCGGACTCAAGCCTATGGGGAAACCAAGTACAAAGAATAAACCTTACAAGTTTTGGACAGAACCAAGGCCTTGCATGGTCCTCGGACTCAAGCCTATGGGGAAACCAAGTACAAAGAATAAACCTTACAAGTTTTGGACAGAACCAAGGCCTTGCATGGTCCTCGGACTCAAGCCTATGGGGAAACCAAGTACAAAAAATAAACCTTACAAGTTTTGGACAGAACCAAGGCCTTGCATGGTCCTCGGACTCAAGCCTATGGGGAAACCAAGTACAAAAAAGAAAAGATCACAAGTTTTGGACAGAACCAAGGCCTTGCATGGTCCTCGGACTCAAGCCTATGGGGAAACCAAGTACAAAAAAGAAAACATCACAAGTTTTGGACAGAACCAAGGCCTTGCATGGTCCTCGGACTCAAGCCTATGGGGAAACCAAGTACAAAAAAGAAAAGATCACAAGTTTTGGACAGAACCAAGGACTTGCATGGTCCTCGGACTCAAGCCTATGGGGAAACCAATTACAAAAAAGAAAAAATCACAAGTTTTGGACAGAACCAAGGCCTTGCATGGTCCTCGGACTCAAGCCTATGGGGAAACCAAGTACAAAAAAAGAAAAAATCACAAGTTTTGAACAGAACCAAGGACTTGCATGGTCCTCGGACTCAAGCCTATGGGGAAACCAAGTACATAAAAGAAATTTTACAAGTTTTGGACAGAACCAAGGCCTTGCATGGTCCTCAGACTCAAGCCTATGGGGAAACCAAGTACATAAAAGAAAAACTGTTACTTGAACATTAAAATCCATCCGAGGAGAACTCCCCGTTAACAGTAGGGTTGATCCCTAAAACTGCACGGATCCCCCAGTCTACCCTCGGATCCCTAACACCAAAGGGATCGATGTGATATAGCGCAATATATTACCGAAAAACACAATCAAAGTCCCTCGCTACTCGGCCACCCTCTCGGACATTGGTCTAGCCTGCATCGCGCAGCACTCAGCGGTTATCCTGGTTAGTTCCAAGAGTTTAATTTATTAAGGCTTACCCTTGTTATACTTGATAATATTTGTGAGTTTAAACTGGTAGGAATCTGCGTTAAGACATTTTTCTGCCCGGAATATTATTAAGGGCAAGCTTACATTTATTATTCACGCGCAAAGTAGTTGTTACAGAGAAGAAAAGCATGTGTAAAGAAACGAACTTATCTTTTACTAAGACAAAGGAACAGTACAGTGTACAGTGAAAAGCTAAAACAAGCCTACATCACAACTAACTATGCAAGTGAAAAGAAAAAAGATACAATAGAATGAAGAAAAGCCGAGGAGGTAGCACAGAGGAGAGGTTGGCTACTGTTCCAAGATGTCGTCTAAGGAAACTATTCCTCGACGCTTCTACATGCCCATAACTCAGGCAGCCAAAGAACCTGACCTCAGGCTAACACCATCTACAGCAAAGGTGCAGGGAACCGGAAGTTGGGGAGCCCCCGCAAAAATTTGCCTGCTACAAGGCAGACGGCGCTGATGGCGGAAATTCCTTCTTCTGACATACCAAAAATCTGGCATGACCAGAACCTGCTTCGGATTTTGACTAAAAGAGGGAGAAACACCCTTTCCCCTCTGTCGAACTGGAGTATTCTCTTGAATTTATGCCTCATTTGCCCGTACATCACTCTTTTGAGCCTCAGGAGGACATGGCGCCTCTGTGGCGGAGAAAGTTCCTTTTCCCCAACCCTCGCCTCAAACATGATGTGCTCAGGGAGGAAACTGAAGGATTTGTGCGTAGGTAAAGCAACTTTCTCTCTTATTTATTTAAAAAGATGAGGTGGTGGCATTTAATTTACGCAGCGTCCAAAGGAACGCTACAGACAAAATGTCTCTGGCTCGATTTCCAACGTCGTCTGCCACCCTGAGGCTAAAGGAGCCTCGAGAAGGCGCACCTCGAACACTGGGACGCCAAAAAGTACCGCGTGATCAAAGACTACGGAAATACCTCTTAATTTGTGGGCCCAGTAAATTCACAGCCCAGGCCCATTCAGCATATGGGCCCAGGGACAGAACCAAGGCCTTGCATGGTCCTCGGACTCAAGCCTATGGGGAAACCAAGTACAAAAAAATAAACCTTACAAGTTTTGGACAGAACCAAGGCCTTGCATGGTCCTCGGACTCAAGCCTATGGGGAAACCAAGTACAAAAATAAACCTTACAAGTTTTGGACAGAACCAAGGCCTTGCATGGTCCTCGGACTCAAGCCTATGGGGAAACCAAGTACAAAAAAGAAACTTACAAGTTTTGGACAGAACCAAGGCCTTGCATGGTCCTCGGACTCAAGCCTATGGGGAAACCAAGTACAAAAAAGAAACCTTACAAGTTTTGGACAGAACCAAGGCCTTGCATGGTCCTCGGACTCAAGCCTATGGGGAAACCAAGTACAAAGAATAAACCTTACAAGTTTTGGACAGAACCAAGGCCTTGCATGGTCCTCGGACTCAAGCCTATGGGGAAACCAAGTACAAAAAATAAACCTTACAAGTTTTGGACAGAACCAAGGCCTTGCATGGTCCTCGGACTCAAGCCTATGGGGAAACCAAGTACAAAGAATAAACCTTACAAGTTTTGGACAGAACCAAGGCCTTGCATGGTCCTCGGACTCAAGCCTATGGGGAAACCAAGTACAAAAAATAAACCTTACAAGTTTTGGACAGAACCAAGGCCTTGCATGGTCCTCGGACTCAAGCCTATGGGGAAACCAAGTACAAAAAATAAACCTTACAAGTTTTGGACAGAACCAAGGCCTTGCATGGTCCTCGGACTCAAGCCTATGGGGAAACCAAGTACAAAGAATAAACCTTACAAGTTTTGGACAGAACCAAGGCCTTGCATGGTCCTCGGACTCAAGCCTATGGGGAAACCAAGTACAAAGAATAAACCTTACAAGTTTTGGACAGAACCAAGGCCTTGCATGGTCCTCGGACTCAAGCCTATGGGGAAACCAAGTACAAAGAATAAACCTTACAAGTTTTGGACAGAACCAAGGCCTTGCATGGTCCTCGGACTCAAGCCTATGGGGAAACCAAGTACCAAGTACAAAAAATAAACCTTACAAGTTTTGGACAGAACCAAGGCCTTGCATGGTCCTCGGACTCACGCCTATGGGGAAACCAAGTACAAAGAATAAACCTTACAAGTTTTGGACAAAACCAAGGCCTTGCATGGTCCTCGGACTCAAGCCTATGGGGAAACCAAGTACAAAAAATAAACCTTACAAGTTTTGGACAGAACCAAGGCCTTGCATGGTCCTCGGACTCAAGCCTATGGGGAAACCAAGAACAAAAGAGAAATCTTACAAGTTTTGGACAGAACCAAGACCTTGCATGGTCCTCGGACTCAAGCCTATGGGGAAACCAAGTACAAAAAAGAAAGCTCATAAGTTTTGGACAGAACCAAGGCCTTGCATGGTCCTCGGACTCAAGCCTATGAGGAAACCAAGTACAAAAGAGAAATATTACAAGTTTTGGACAGAACCACAGGCCTATGCATGGTTCTACGGACTCAAGCCCTTAAACCAAGTACAGAAAAGAAAAAACTACAGGTTTTGGACAGAACCAAGGCCTTGCATGGTCCTCGGACTCAAGCCTATGGGGAAACAAATACAGAAAAGAAAAAATACAAGTTTTGGACAGAACCAAGGTCTTGCATGGTCCTCGGACTCAAGCCTATGGGGAAACCAGGTACAGAAGAAAAACTCAAAAGATTTGGACAGAACCAAGGCCTTGCATGGTCCTCGGACTCAAGCCCATGGGGAAACCAAGTACAAAGAATAAACCTTACAAGTTTTGGGACAGAACCAAGGCCTTGATGTCCTCGGACTCAAAGGCCTATGGGGAAACCAAGTACCAAAACATAAAACCTTACAAGTTATTGGACAAACCAAGCCTTGCATGGTCCTCGGAACTCCCAAGCACTATGGGGAAACCAAGTACAAAGAAATAAAACCTTACAAGTTTTGGACAGAACCAAGGCCTTTGCATGTCCTCGGACTCAAGCCTATGGGGAAACCAAGTACAAAAGAGAAATCTTACAAGTTTTGGACAGAAACAAGGCCTTGCATGGTCCTCGGACTCAAGCCTATGGGGAAACCAAGTACAAAAAAGAAAGCTCATAAGTTTTGGACAGAACCAAGGCCTTGCATGGTCCTCGGACTCAAGCCTATGGGGAAACCAAGTAGAAAAAAGAAAGCTCATAAGTTTTGGACAGAACCAAGGCCTTGCATGGTCCTCGGACTCAAGCCTATGGGGAAACCAAGTAGAAAAGAGAAATATTACTAGTTGTGGACAGAACCAAGGCCTTGCATGGTCCTCGGACTCAAGCCTATGGGGAAACCAAGTACAAAAAAGAAAGCTCATAAGTTTTGGACAGAACCAAGGGCCTTGCATGGTCCTCGGACTCAAGCCTATGGGGAAACCAAGTACAAAAAATAAACCTTACAAGTTTTGGACAGAACCAAGGCCTTGCATGGTCCTCGGACTCAAGCCTATGGGGAAACCAAGTACAAAAAATAAACCTTACAAGTTTTGGACAGAACCAAGGCCTTGCATGGTCCTCGGACTCAAGCCTATGGGGAAACCAAGTACAAAGAATAAACCTTACAAGTTTTGGACAGAACCAAGGCCTTGCATGGTCCTCGGACTCAAGCCTATGGGGAAACCAAGTACAAAGAATAAACCTTACAAGTTTTGGACAGAACCAAGGCCTTGCATGGTCCTCGGACTCAAGCCTATGGGGAAACCAAGTACAAAGAATAAACCTTACAAGTTTTGGACAGAACCAAGGCCTTGCATGGTCCTCGGACTCAAGCCTATGGGGAAACCAAGTACAAAGAATAAACCTTACAAGTTTTGGACAGAACCAAGGCCTTGCATGGTCCTCGGACTCAAGCCTATGGGGAAACCAAGTACAAAGAATAAACCTTACAAGTTTTGGACAGAACCAAGGCCTTGCATGGTCCTCGGACTCAAGCCTATGGGGAAACCAAGTACAAAAGAATAAACCTTACAAGTTTTGGACAGAACCAAGGCCTTGCATGGTCCTCGGACTCAAGCCTATGGGGAAACCAAGTACAAAAAATAAACCTTACAAGTTTTGGACAGAACCAAGGCCTTGCATGGTCCTCGGACTCAAGCCTATGGGGAAACCAAGTACAAAGAATAAACCTTACAAGTTTTGGACAGAACCAAGGCCTTGCATGGTCCTCGGACTCAAGCCTATGGGGAAACCAAGTACAAAGAATAAACCTTACAAGTTTTACCAAATGGTCCTTTGGGGAAACCAAGTTTTGGACAGAACCAAGGCCTTGCATGGTCCTCGGACTCAAGCCTATGGGGAAACCAAGTACAAAAAATAAACCTTACAAGTTTTGGACAGAACCAAGGCCTTGCATGGTCCTCGGACTCAAGCCTATGGGGAAACCAAGTACAAAAAATAAACCTTACAAGTTTTGGACAGAACCAAGGCCTTGCATGGTCCTCGGACTCAAGCCTATGGGGAAACCAAGTACAAAGAATAAACCTTACAAGTTTTGGACAGAACCAAGGCCTTGCATGGTCCTCGGACTCAAGCCTATGGGGAAACCAAGTACAAAGAATAAACCTTACAAGTTTTGGACAGAACCAAGGCCTTGCATGGTCCTCGGACTCAAGCCTATGGGGAAACCAAGTACAAAAAATAAACCTTACAAGTTTTGGACAGAACCAAGGCCTTGCATGGTCCTCGGACTCAAGCCTATGGGGAAACCAAGTACAAAAAATAAACCTTACAAGTTTTGGACAGAACCAAGGCCTTGCATGGTCCTCGGACTCAAGCCTATGGGGAAACCAAGTACAAAGAATAAACCTTACAAGTTTTGGACAGAACCAAGGCCTTGCATGGTCCTCGGACCCAAGCCAATGGGAGAAACCAACTACTTGGATAAGAAGAGATTTGAATTCCGTAAGATGGGCTACTTGATAAAAAAATGTCTGGTTACTCCGTCCACGGCTTAAACACCATAAAAGGTTAAGGCCAACAAAGGTGTAAGGACGGTGGTGGGACGCCCCAATATTCAGTAGCCGAAGAGGGCTGTTCATCTGGCGGGTGATATGTCTTCCGTTGGTTATTTCTCACACGGCATCAAGCCTTCGGTTCTCTCCTCGGCTAGCGTGGGTAAGTATTACTTTTCACTGGTCGGCCGTATTGTGCCAAGCACTTCTATTAAAGTTATGGGGTTATGGCAACATCTTTTTATTATTAAGTATCTTGGTCTTAGTCGTCATTGATTTAGATGCGATATTATTGAGCCGAGCAGTACTTGCAAATTTATGAAAACGAAGAGACAGAATATGCGAAATGAAATGACAACAATTTTTTATTAATACGAAAAATCATTACAACGTACAAAGAGGGGCTCAAACAAGCCTATACAAAATATGAACTGCCTAAGCAACAATAACATCCGTAGTACAGATATGTAAACAGTCAGGCGTTTTTTAAACTCGTCTTCAAAAGTCTCTCCAATCTCTGCCTCAATGCTGCTCATGTTATGATAAGAACCTTCTTTGGAAGAAGATGAAAGAGAAGGAAATAGTAAGGAAGAAATCAATGAAGAAGATGGAGGAGATGAATGAGGAAGATGGAGGACATGAGTAAAGAAGGAGGAGAAGAAGAGAGAAGAGATGAAAAGAAAGAAAGGGAGCAAAAGAGGGAGAAGAGAAAGCACCAGAATGGATCTGGTGCTGGGAAGACTAGGAAAGGAAGGCGGAGAGGGCCACCAGTGAACGAAGAAAGGAAGAAGCAGAGACACTTAGTCCCTGCCTCGGTCCTGACTCCTAACACGCTAGGGCCATACTAGGTGAGCTCATAAGAGAGCGGTTGGTTATGATGATAGGAGTTCTCGACTCAATCACGCCGAAAGTTGGACGTGATGAGTCTCTGCTTTGGATTTTGGCTGAAGGGAAGGTGAGACGAATCTTAAGTCTCCGCCAGCCTTGCCCTGACCGAGCCATTTCGAGTTTTATTAGAACACGGTGCTTTGAGGAGGGGTATGATTCCTTCATCACCCGTTATGGTAAACGCATTCTGATTGGGTGTATGACAATGGGGTTAAGTGAACGCTAAGGGAGGCTAGGGGTTTCAGATTTCAGAAGGATGAGAGGGAGTCTGCACGAAAGTGATGGCCTCCTGCTTGCCTTCTTATAGGAAGGGCAAAACGAAGGGAATTATATTCATTCAGGTTTCCAAAAGGAATCTGAAGAATATAGGTGTGTCCGTTCCACTTCCCCACCTCATCAGATGAGTCGCCGAACGCAAATTAGCCTTATAAAGGGAAGTCATTAAAGGCGCATCTTGGACAGCCAAACGGCAGGAGTAGATTACGAACGGATTAAAGGGAATACCTGGTAAACCGGCGAGTTTCCTGGACAGGTGGAAAACCGCCCACATTAAATGCAGGGCTGAATTAAATAAAGCCATACTGAAGGCCCGGGTTTACCAAAACCCTCCTTTCCAACCAAGAAGTCGGGTAGCAGGGTTTTGAGGGGCTATTGTGGGGCCCAATAACTTAAGGGCCAGGCCCAGTTGCTCTTGCCGAAGGCCCAAGCCGAGGAGAGTTGTGGCCCAAGCTCTACAATACAGAGCACAAAACAGTTTTGGGAGGCAGCCGAGGACAGTTCAGTCCTCGGCAGATCCAGAATCCCACCGGAATAAAGGGGTAAAACTGGTATAGGAACGAATTTGTAAGGAGATCCAAAATAGCTTGGGGGAAGTTATCCTTACTACCCTTCCGGATAAGACTCTGCACCTGACAGAGCCGTACTCTGCAGCCTTATCAACCATCCCCAACAATTCTGGGATTAGACTGATGGGACAAATATCAGTCTTGTAAAGACTGACCCTACACGTGGACGAAGGACAGTTAACGTAGACGAGTATAAAAGAAGGAAGAAAGTAAATCAAAGGGGGACTCCCATTCCACCTCAAAAAAGAGGGAGATGATCTGGGTGAGAACATCTCAACAACACCTGAGATTACAGAAAAAAAACCATCGCCGGGTAACCGGGGTAAGACCCTAATGGTCCTCGGATCAAGTCCGAGGAGGCCCATCCCATAGGATGCGATGCCGTAGGGCTTAAACGTTCAAGCCCAAATCCTTTTTCTACACGAATTCCTCTAAGACCAGGACCGGGCACCGCCCCGTGACCAACGGCTAGCTTTTCAAGCCCACTCTCTACAAATCATATTGTGAGGGATCTTTCATGCGCGAGCCCAACATCCTTATTGGGCCGCCAGAGAATTGTGTCCTTACACTTTGTTACACTACAATTTCCATTACAAAATTGTAAGAAATCAGTGCCAATGTCTAATCACAAGTCAAAACTTAGTGCTCCGAGCGTTAATGATAGTCAACCTTTTTTTTTTTTTTTTTTTTTTTTTTTCTTTTTTCTCTTTTTGAGAAAGATAGTCAACCTATTTCTCAATTTGTAAATGAAGAAAGATTGGTGGAATTGAACTATAGTAGTTTTAGTAATGTCTTAATCAAAGAAATTTAGCGAAGGGGATTGGGCCTAGTGTATCCCAACCTGGATCACAAAGAACCTTTGGGTCAGGACCCAAGCACTATCCACAGGCTTGCGGATGGACCCAACTAAGCAAATCAATTCGAAATGAACTTCTCTCAAACATGGTAGGGACCTTTGGAATAACTTTTTGGTTAAACAAAAAAGTATCATAGACTTGCCTGTTACATGTGCAGATCACATGTTGTAAGGGGGTGGTCTTGTTCATTCCCTTTGACATAACCTAAGCATCTTTCACATGTAAGATAAACCTACACAACCCACACACACCTTTGACTTAATGAACACCCCCAACTAAAGCCCAATAAAAAATCCAAATTTGCATATCCAAGCCCATCACACACAGCTACCAAAATAATTAAGTTCACTAGTCCCCTTTGTCAAATGAATAGTAATGTATACGTAACAAATGCATAAACAATAATTGTAAGTTTATACATATATCGCAAAAGAAAATTGATATATTTGGTAAAAAGCAACATAGATCGATCATGAGAAAGTCCGAATCACAACATACTAACATAGTGTAACTTAGTAACAAATTACAGATACTACTTTTATTATTGAAAATCTGCTATCAGCTCCTTTTGAAACGAATAATAGAATTAGAATATCACACAAAGATTGATATATTTGGCAGCAAATTACAATACAGTGACACTTTTTTTTTTGGATATAAGTCATAACTTCATTATACAGAAGCACAGGAAACATTCAACCACCACACACATACACCTCCAAAAAAGGAAGGAAGGAGAATTTATTACAACACATACTAGACCTAATCACAGTAGCAAACTTTGCATGAGCATGGACAACAGAGTTTCCATCTCTTAAAGCCAAAATAAATGAACAATATTCAATTGCAGAAATTCATAATTAAAACGTTGATATATTTGGTAGCAAATTATTACAACATAATAAAACATTGAAACTACGTCACCATTGTACAAACAACTTTTTTTCTTGAAATTTGGCTTTCAGGAGTCCTGAAATATGTAAATAGTATCATGGAGAGCTATTCTCAGACTGAGTTTCAACAGGAGTTGCGCAACACTGACAACAAGAGCCAGGTGGTGCAGGTGTGCAACAAACACAAGCAGGACATATTGGTCCCGAAGCTGCAAGCAAAACAAAAATGAAAATCAAACTTAAAATCTTGTCCCGATTAGTAAGAGTAACACACATATATATATAAACATTGATGATGAATTATTTATATATATACCTCGTTGAGTAAACCTAACTGCATCACATGTTGATATCGGGGACAAGATGATGGCAAATATGAGAAGGGTCACCAAACTAGAACTCAAAGCCTTAGCTGCCATTGCTTATAAGAAAGATATATTTGCTAAGATGAACAAAATATGGTGTAGGGTGAACCCTATATATAAAAGATTTGTGGGGGGTTTTAGTTTTTTAGAAACACATATTTTAACTAGATTGGTATGGGAAATGCCGCATAGTTTGAATGTAATGTTTGATTATTCGTGGGATGAATGGATGAAATCTTTGTAACATTTTGCAATGTCATCTTCTTGAATTTTATACAATTAATGGAGTGAATTAATGGACTTCGCCATATTCAATATTTTCTTCTTTTGACTTGACTGAAGTTATGATTTCTATTTTATAGTTTAAACTTTTCAACTTTCAAGGGCATTTGAGCTGTCGATAAGCTTAAGCTTTGGTTGTTTTCATATTTTAAATTAAAGTCAAACTCAAGACTTGAAGAATTGATAAGTACCCTTACCAGCTGCTATTATAAAATTTACATCATGAATTGAATTATGAAGAATCAAAATAAAAGTCTTGAGAAAACAGGTTTTATAAATGTGTCCCCCCTATTCGATTTCGTTTTATAGTTCTTGAATATTTTTTTGTTGAATGATCGAGCACCTCATTATAAATATATTAAAATAATACTAAAAGAAAAATTATTGAAGTAGAGAATCCACAGAGAACCAGCAATAAAAGTCTATAAAAGACATAATAATAATAATAATAATAATAATCTCAGAGGACTCTACCCAAATCATAAGCAAGGAAGAGCCTTGTTTTGTATAGAGTTACAAAATTGACCACCACTTTCTATTCTAGTTTTGATCTCCGGTCTAATTTTCCTAAGTATGACCTTCATAGATTAATCCTTCCTCCATTTCGGTTTGTCCATAGGAACAAAATATTTTGATAACAGCCTATTTCAATATACCATTTCGATATAACTATTAAAACAAATTATACTTATTTATATATATATATATATATATATATCAAAATCAAGTAATGCACATTCTTAATATCTTCATTACATAATATAAATATATAACATGTCAACTGTTCAACTATAAGTAAAGAAATATTAATGAAAAAAATTATGTCATATGTGAGTAAAGTTAACAAGAAAAACACATTCTTAAAGGAAAATAATAATAAATTTTCCAAGGGAGACAGTTCCACCTAAATTTTCCATGAAAGACGCATCATACACTACCTGATAGCCATATCGAAGGAACAAACTCAACAGTGTCATTTAGATGCCAATAGTCATGCCAAGGGAGACAGTTCCACCTAAACGTGCCATGAACTTGATGACTGGCCTTGTTATTTATCTTGATTTCAAAATCTTCCTCAAAGACCAAGAGAAATCTGAGGGAATAGTGCCTACCCCAATGACTCTTTCCTTTAAGAAGATTCAAGTGAACTCATGTCATATTGACCTTGCATGAGTAAATAAATTCCAAAACAAATCCCATAATAGCAGCCTTATTCTACTCCTCTAATCTAAAGACAAATTGAGAAACTCTATCTCAAGATGCGTTAGAGAGAGATTTTGTATTTACATATATAGGTGGAATACATGCTGAATCAGTGAGAATTTAATACACAGTAGCTGTTATATTACATTGTTAGCGGCTGGAATTGTGGAAGATATGATGCAGAGAAGAGTTGATTCAGAAGCTTTCCAAATCTGTTGCAGCAGATTCTGCAGTAGCTTCCATATCAGTACCTTTCCAAATCTGCTGATGTTGACTTTGTTGTAAATTCCATATCTGTTATGTTTTCACTCCCCCCGCAAACTATGACGAGGGTCAAACACAAGGCCTAGTTTAAGTCTTAAATCAAGGAATAATACCTTGGATAGGGGCTTGGTGAAAATGTTTGCCAGTTGGTGTTTGGAAGGAACAAAATAAGTTTCAAGAGCACCAAGAGCCACTCTTTCACGTACGTTGTGATAATCTAATTCAATGTGCTTTGTTCAACCATGGAAGACAGGATTCATAGTCATGTATAATGCACTGAGATTATCACAATGTAAGATAGGAGGGCATGGCAATGGGATACCAAGATCTAGAAGAATGAAGCATAGCCAAGTTAATTATGCTGCAATGGAGGCCATAGCTTGATATTCAGCTTCAGCACTCGAGCGGGCTACTGTGGATTGTTTCTTGGCACTCCAAGAAATGCAATTGCCACCTAGAAAGGTACAAAAATCAGTTATGTATCGCCTAGTGATTAGGCAGCCAGCCCAATCTGCATCAGAGAATCCATACAAGTCAAAGGTGCTTGATTTATGAATGTTTATCCCAAGGGTAGTGGTGCCACAAACATAGCAAAGAATGCGTTTGACCATCTTGTAATGACCTATAGTAGGAGCATGCATGAATTGGTAGGCAAAGTTGACACTATAGGAAAGGTCTGGTTTGGTAAATGTTAAGTACTGAAGAGCTCCCACCATGCTTCTATAGTGAGATAGATCAGGATATAGCTTCATTGTAACTGATAAGTGTCGTCCTTTTTCAGGCATGAGAGTAGAGATTGGTTTGCATGACTTCATAGAGGCATGACTAAGAATATCCTCAGCATATCGTTTGTTAAGAATATAAAGTGTGAGAAAGACTGAATAGTTTGTATATTGATGTGTGTAAAATAATGTACAATAGAGAGTCTTATATAGGCTAGATATGTGTGCAGTACAAGTAAAAGGAGTAAATTACAAGTACAGTATACTGGGCTAAGCCCAATGGGCTAAACTAGTCTAAGCTATACACTAACATCCCCCCTCAAACTCGAGGTGGCAAGGAGGAAGCCAACTGGAGTTTGGATATAAGATCTCGAAGACAACTAAGCGGGTGAGTCTTGGTAAAGATATCAGCAGGCTGGTCAGTAGAGGAGATGGAGAATAACTTGAGATTTCCTTTCTTAAGATGCTGGCGAGTGATGTGGCAGTCGATCTCAATATGCTTAGTGCGTTCATGGAAGACATCATTATGAGCAATGTAGATAGCACTACGATTGTCACAATAAAGAGGAGTGGCAGTGGGCTGTGGAGCATCCATGTCAGCCAAGAGCCAGCGAAGCCAAACAAGCTCACAAGTGGTGTCGGCAAGGGCACGATACTCAGCCTCAGTACTAGAACGGGAAACCACATCCTACTTCTTGCTGTGCCACGAGACCAGAGAAGTACCTAACAGGAAACAAAAACCTGTGATAGAGCATCGATTAGTCGGATCACCTGCCCAGTCAGCATTTGAATAAGCATGAAGCTCGAGAGAAGACCGAGAGGAGTAATGCAGACCATGATAAAGTGTGCCTTTGACATATCGGAGAATTCGAATAATAGCAGCATAGTGGACAGAACGAGGTGCATCCATGAACTTACTAACCATACCCACGGCATGTGAAATATCCGGACGAGTAACAGTGAGATAGGTCAAATTGCCAACCAACTGACGATAGCGAGTAGCATCGGATATAGGTTCATCGTCCAAGGGTGTGAGTTTTGCATTGTATTCCAAAGGAGTGGAAACAGTCTTGTTATCAGTGACACCGGCTTTGGAGAGAAGATCGGAAGCATATTTAGCCTGGGAAAGATAGTATCCATCAGAGGATGAGGTAACCTCAAGCCCAAGAAAATAGCTGAGAGTGCCCAGATCTTTCATCTCAAAATGCTGACTAAGGAAGTTTTGAAGAGAGCGGATACCTGCAAAATCATCTCCAGTAATAATCATATCATCAACATAAAGAAGAATAAGAGTGATACCAGTAGAGGATCTTCGAACAAAGAAAGCAGTGTCATGAGAACTCGAAGTGAAACCCTGCTGAGTAACAACTAAGCTAAACTTTTCAAACCAAGCTCGAGGAGCCTGCTTGAGGCCATAAAGAGCACGGCGAAGGCGGCAAACTTGATTGCCTGAGTGTGGATAGCTAAGGGGTGATTGCATGTACACTTCTTCATAGAGGTCTCCATTGAGGAAAGCATTTTTCACATCCATTTGATAAAGAGGCCAACGGCGAACAGCAACCACAGCAATGAGACATCTAACAGATGTAAGACGAGCAACAGGAGCAAATGTTTCCTCATAGTCAATACCATACTCCTGAGTAAAGCCCTTGGCAACTAGGCGAGCCTTGTATCGTTCAACAGATCCATCAGCCTTGGTCTTGATCTTGTAAACCCACCTACAACCTACTACAGACTGACCAGGAGGCAAATCAACCATATCCCAAGTGTGGTTCTTATGAAGGGCATCTAGTTCTTCATTCATAACTTGCCGCCAAAGAGGGTCAGTATGAGCCTCACTATAGGTGTGAGGTTCATAGAGAGTGGCAAGAGCAAAAGAACAATGATAATCAGTGAGATAAGGGGGAGGAATGCTTACTCGAGTGGAACGACGAAGTTCAGGACCAATAGGAGACTCAGGAGAGGGTGGTGCCATAGGATCCAAGACAGGCGGGTCATATGCCAGAGACAGAACCGGAGATGAGTCGTCTGGAGAGGTAGTTGATGCTGAAGAATCCTCCACAAGTTCAGGATAGAGAGGGAGGAAAAGATCAGTAAAAATGGGAGACTCTGAGGAAGAAGATGTAGGAAACTGCTGAAGACTCGTGAAAGGATGATGTTCCCAAAACTCAACATGATGGGAGACACGAAGGCGATGAGAAATGGGATCATAGCAGCGAAACCCTTTTTGAGACACACCATAACCAAGGAAACAACATAGACTAGTACGAGGTTGGAGCTTTGTTTGTTCATGAGGAGGAAGAGAGACAAAGCAAGCACAACCAAAAACCCAAAGAGAGGAGTAGTCAGGAGTTTGACCATAGAGAAGCTCAAATGGTGATTTGTTGTGTGTAGTTGGTGAAGAAATACGATTAATGGTGTGCACAGCAGTGAGTGCGGCCTCACCCCAAAAGCGCTCAGGAAGAGAGGCAGAAATGAGAAGGGTGCGGACAACATCAAGAATGTGATGATGTTTTCGTTCTGCACGACCATTTTGTTGAGAGGTGTAAGGACAAGACCGCTGAGGGAGAGTACCATGTCTGTCTAAAAAGGATAAGAAAGATTTATCATTATATTCTTGAGCATTATCTGATTGAAAGACTTTAACGGTGCAATTGAACTGTGTTTTAATCATTTTATGAAATGTTTGGTAAATAGACACAAGTTCAGAGTATATCGAGAAAAATCATCCACAAATATGACAAAATATTTAGATCTCCCCTTAGTGGGAACAGGTGCAGGACCCCAAATATCAGAATGTATAAGATCAAAAGGTGCAGAAGAAAAGGAGTCACTTTTATTAAAGGGCAATTTTGTTTGTTTGCCAAAATGACAGGAAGTACAATCAAATTTTTGAAACTAAACTGAACCTAAATGACCTTGAGAAGCTAATAATTGAAGACGAGATAAGGATGGATGGCCAAGACGAGCATGCCATAGATCAGGTGAGGAGGTGGTTGTGGTAGCAGCTGCAGAAACAACTTGTGAAGGAATCTTCAAGTCATGAACCTCAAACATGCGACCAACCTTACGGCCTGTCCCAAGCACTTGACCCGTCCGGGGATCCTGCACATCCACACCATGATTAGTAAATAGAAGATATACGCCTAATTCGCAAAGTTAACCAACAGAAAGCAAATTGAGGGATAACTTTGGAATATGAAAAGTGTCACTAAGGGATAAACAAGGAGAAGAGATTGTTCCTTTATGACTAACAGGCATAGGAGTTCCATCAGCAGTGTAAATAGTGATTGGATGTTCTAAGGGTGCCTTATCAGAAAATTGGGATTCATCAGGAGTCATATGGTTACAACATGCAGTATCAAAAGACCAAGATTGTTTACCTGAGGTGACAGAAAGGGCAGTGGAAGTGCGGGATAAAACCTATTGAACAACTGCCTCAATATCAATCGTAGTAAGTGAAGAAGCCAAAGATGGACCTGTAGGAACCGATGGAATCTGAAGGACATACAGCAGCTGCCTGAGGAAGAGAAGCTTTATTCTACTCTTGCACAAATTTTTGTAGCTTACGACAAACAGAGATGTCATGGCCTTTGGCATGGCAAAACTTGCAGTGAGTACCTTTGGAAGACTGAGAGGTGGGACGCCCGGAGTTTATTCGCGGTGGAGCAGTGAATGCAACAATGGGAGGCTGTGGTGAGGGTGTAGCCAATACATGATCAGATGATGTCATGTGATAAGTAGGCCGACGATTCTCCTCAGAAATGAGCTCCTTTACTGCAGCATCAAGAAAAGGAGTAGGAGACCGGTTAAGTAGAGAAGCCCTAGTAGGCTCAAAATACTCACGTAAACCCATCATGAAGTGCATAAATCTATGGCGATCCCGATATTTGACAAAAAGCTCAATGTCCTTAGAACACACCAGTAGAGGATCTACAGCAAAGAGTTGTTCCCACATAGTAGAAGTCTGAGAATAAAAATCAGAAATAGACTGACCTGTCTCTTGGTGCATTTGATAAAACTTTGATTCAATGTGAAACTCCAAGCTTGAATCATTAGTGCAGTTATAACGATCGGCCAAAAATTTCCAAGCAGCCTCAGCAGTTTCAAGACGAGGAAGAAGATTATGAATGGAGGGAATAGAGGTATTGATAAACCAAGATAAGATCTTACTCTGAATACTCTCCCATTCCTCTAGACGTTCTTCATAATCATCTGTTGTAATAGCAGTCTTGAAAGACTTTTCAGCAGCTGTGGCTTTGGACTTAGGGTCTGGTACTGGCTTAGGAATTGAACCAGTCACTAGAACCATCCAACATGATGGTGATAGGACGTATGATATCTCGTTCACTTTGTTAAGACATAATGAAGAAAATGACCAAAAAGTGAGATTTAGATACCTCAAATGCAGAAACGGAGCCCAAAATCAGAATCTACGTGAAAAACTGAGCAAGATAGGTCCTGTTGAAAAATTTTGACTTGGTCAACGGTCAACGGTCAAAATCAACAGTCAAGTCAAAGTCAATGGTCAGCGGTTAGGTCTGTCAAGTCAACGGATGACGTGTGCTGACGTGGCAGTGTGACATCACACTAGGGCTGACGTGGCAGTCCGTGAAACGAAGCTAGCGCGTGGGGCGCGTGTGAGCGAGTGTGGTGCGTGGAAGACGTCTGGTTTGGCGCGTGGGGCGCGTGAGTGAGAGTGACGGCTCGTGGCGGCGCGTGCTCGTGAGGCAAAAACTTCAGGTAGCGCGTGGAGGCGCGTGTGGAGTGGTTTCTGGCCGTTTTTGGTTGGGTTTTGCTCGGGATTGTCTGTTCTGTCACTTAATGCCTTTGCTTTGACAATTGGATGAGCAGAACAATGAGATCTGAGAGTTGCTGGGACTGTGGGCGTGACGATGGTGACTCGCTTCTGATAGTGGCTACTGGATGAAGGTGAGGGCAGTGGAAGAATGCCAGAGATGTCCACAGGAACCAGAAAGTCAGAGGAATGGCTCTGATACCATGTTAAGAATATAAAGTGTGAGAAAGATTGAATAGTCTATATATTGATGTGTGTAAAATAATGTACAATAGAGAGCCTTATATAGGCTAAATATGTGTGCAGTACAAGTAAAAGGAGTAAATTACAAGTACAGTATACTGGGCTAAGCCCAATGGGCTAAACTAGTCTAAGCTATACACTAACATTGTTGTTGGCAAAGAAAGAGGACATGCTGATGACGGTGAACTTCAATACCAAGGAGATGGTGAAGGAACCCCAGGTCTTTAATGGAGAATTCCTGACCACGTTTGGTAATGAGCCAATTGATGCGATTGGCATCATTACTACTGATCACCATATCATCAACATAGAGGAGTAATATCAGGAAGTCATGTTGTGAGTGACAAATAAACATTCTGGGATCAGGGATGCTGGAATAAAATCCAAGGTTAAGGAGAAATGTACCGAGTCAATCAAACCAAGCTCAAGGAGCTTGTTTAAGTCCATACAAAGCACGGCTGAGTTGGCAAACATGAGTTGTATATTTAGGATCAATATATCCTGGAGGTTGTTGCATATAAACTAGTGTGGAAAGAGAACCATGAAGAAATGTGTTTTTTACATCAAGTTGCCTAAAATTCCAACCTTTGACAATTGCCACTGTGAGAACAAGGCATATGCTAGCAAGTTCGATCACAGGAGAGAATGTTTCTGAGAAATCAATACCATCAACTTGGTTAAACCCCTTAGCCACCAGCCTTGCTTTGAGACATTCAAGGGAGCCATCTACTATCAATTTAGCTTTGTATACCCATTTACACCCAATGACATTCATATTCGGGCAATGAGGTGCAAGGCAGCAAGTTCTTCATCCATAACAGCAGACCATCCAGGGTGTTTCTTGGCAGATGTAATTAACCTTGGTTCAGTAGGTATGATTAGTGGAACTCGTACTGTGTTAAGGCCAAGATACTTGGGATTGGGACATTGAATCCCTCGTTTGGAGTGAGTCACCATGGAATGGCCATTTGGAACTGGAACAAATAGTTCTGGCTGGAGGTCGCTTTGTTCTATAGGAGGAACAAAGCTAGATGGAGTGCTGGTAGAGGGTGGAACCAAGCTTTGTTGATTTGATTCAGCTTCAGTTGTAGGTGGCTGAACATGAGGTGTTTCAATTGGGTCTTGGTGACGGTCCATGTGAGAAACGGTTGGTGGTGCAAAACCTGAAATCGGAAGAGCATTAGTCAATTCTGTTGGTAATGAAGATGCCTCCCAATTTGGAAAGGTACTAAGTTCCCCTTCAATTGGATTACCTTCATGTAGTTGTGTTGGGGTGGAGAATGGTAAGATCTTCTCATCAAACACAACATGGCGAGAGATGTAAATTCAGCCAGTGGGTGGATAAAAGCATTTGTATCCTTTGTGCTTGGTGTTACATCCAATGAATACACAAGGGAGAGACTTGGGTTCCAATTTGTTGCTCCTATAATCTCCAAGATATGGGAAGCATTTACAACCTAACACATGAAGTGATGAATAGTCAGGCTGTTTTCCATAAAGCTTCGAGAAAGGAGAGTCCATACCAAGTGTTGGTGAAGGTAGATGATTGATCAAGTATACTGCAGTGGAAAAACACTCAATCCAAAACCTGGTGGTAAGTGTGCATGGAACATCATTGTGAGGCTTAATTCTATGATGTTTTGATGCTTACGTTCAGCAATACCATTTTGCTCAGGTGTTTTTGGACAAGCAAATTGATGATGAATACCAAGAGTAGCTAATTTTCTACTAAACTCGCTACTTGCAAATTCTTCTCCCTCATCACTTTGGAAAATATGAATATTGGCATTGAAATGACAACTTATATACTTATGAAAATGATCAAAGCAATTAGTTAAATTAGATTTCTTGCGCATAGGATAGAACCAAGTGAAATGTCTATAGTCATCAATGAAAATTGCACAAAATCGAAATTGTTCTCGAGACCTCACTAGGGCTAGTCCCCATAGATCACAATGAATCTTATGGAATGGGGTTTTTATGTCATGTTCAACAAATAAGAAAGGAAGTCTACATGACTTTCCCATTTGACAACTAGTACATATGGTAGAGAACTTATTTTTAAGATCAAGAGAGATAAATTTCTTCATACGAAGATGATCTACAACCCTTTGATGAGGATGACCCAAGTGTTAATGCCGACATTCATTGTCAACACGTCTGAATCGAGAAGAAAAGAATTTTACAGTATTGAAACCATCCTTTGAATCTCCAGCAAGTGCATACAACCCATCCTTCTTAGTTCCCCTTGCTACTATTCTATTGGTTAACCTGTCCTTGATCACAAAACCATCTCCATCAAATTCAAATTTAAGTGGAAGGTCAGATCTAAGTTTACTTACGGATATTAAATCTTCTTTATATCAGGAACTAATAGCACATCATTGAGTTTTAGAGAATTTTTACCAGACTCAATGTTTGCTTGTCCAATATGAGTGATCTGTAAGACATCTCCATTTCCAACCATTACTCCTTCTAAACTAGTATAAGGTGACAAAGAATGGAGATTACTTGAGTTTCTTGTGATGTGATTAGTAGCACTGGTGTTCGAGAACCACTCAGAGTCTTGGCTGTCAGCAATGGTAATGGCAGCAAGTGCTTGTGGTATGTTTTTTGGTGTGAAGGAATGATTGAAACGATTGAAGCATTTGAGGGCTGTGTGATTTCGTTTGTTGCATATTTGACATATAGGAACTTCATCCTTATTGTTGGATCTAAAAGGATTATTTGCACTTTGAACTCGTGCATCTTGTTGATTTGGTTTCCTTGAACGAGATGAGTGTCCTCGAGAAAAAACACGTCCTTTTGAACTGAAGGAGTTCCCCCCCACCACCGCCTCATTGTTTTTCTTGTTTTTGTTTGTACGTTGGCCATAGAAGGCCATTTCAGGTGTAGGTTGTGTCCAGCTGATGCCTCTCGTAGTGACTCTCCAATAGAGTAACAATCTCTGTGTAAGGTGGGATTGGTGGCCGAAGCATCGTGGTGGTGAACATCTCGAAACCTTTGCCAAGACCATTAAGGAGCCACCATGACTTCTTATGGTCTGGTACAGGTTTTCCTATGGTAGCAAGGTTGTCACAAACAGCCTTAAATCTACGTAGATATTCTACCAAGATGTCTGTACCTCGATTCGTACAGGTGAGCCGCTGCTTGAGTGCAAGGCTTTGATCTAAAGAAACACAGGCAAAGGTATGGACTTATGCATTCCAGACCTTGACAGCAGTATTGAGACCTACTACAATGCCAAGTACTTCTTTTGAGAGGGTGGCTGTTAGCCATCCCTTTACTAGAAGATCAATCTCTCGCCATTTTATAAAGCTGGGATTGAGAATCTTTGACTGTGAGTCAGATTCCTCAATAGTAACAAACTGCAGTGGTTGCTTTGCCTCACCTGTGATGAAGCCCCGAAGATCATAGCTTTCAAGGATGTTTAACATCTGTGACTTCCAAAGAAGAAAGTTTGTGGATGAAAGTTTGAGTGACACAAAATTAGCGACATTCTGTGTCACATGGTAAGGGTATTCTTCAGATTGGGTTGAAGACAAAGAGGAGTTTGTGGTGGAAGACATGTTATAGCTGTGAACAAAGCAAAGAAAAAAAAAATCTCTCTATCTCACCTTTAGCTCTGATACCATAAAGACAAATTGCGAAACTCAATCTCAAGATAAGTTAGAGAGAGATTTTGTATTTACATATATAGGTGAAATACATGTTGAATCAGTGGGTGAAATACATGCTGAATCAGTGAGAATTTAATACACAGTAGCTGTTATATTCCGTTGTCAGAGGCTGGAATTGTGGAAGATATGATGCAGAGAATTATGAAGGAGTTGATTTAGAAGCTTTCCAAATTTGTTGGAGCAGATTCTACAGTAGCTTCCATACAGTACCTTTCCAAATCTGCTGATGTTGACTTTGTTGTAGATTCCATATCTGTTAATCTTCTCTTAAACCACCCTTATATTTTGGTTTTCATATTAGATCCCATTTAATTTGCCCCAAATGCTGAATGGTCAAATCCATTCCACAAAGAGAGGTGCTACGTCTACAACATTTTTACAATAAATTATGGGTGGTTAGTTAATATTGGTTCAAATTTGAATTTAGTACTGAGATTACTTTTTTAACCCAACAATAACAACCAGTAACAACCTGTCACTTAGGATTTGTTGTAAAAATGTTGTAAAATTGTTGTAGACATATCATTTCTCTTCCACAAAAACCCTCCTGAGCTTTTGTTCCGCAATCTTAACAACCATTTTTGGAAGGATGAAGATTATGGTTTAGTACACTTAAAAGGCTAAAAAAGATTTACTTAATCAATTGCAACCTTCCAACATAGGGCAGAGACTTAGAAGACCATGAATTTACTATTGCAATATTCTTATTTATAAGAGGACTACATTCTTTTTCAATGAGCTTGCTAGATATGAGAGGCACTCTAAGCTAGCTAACTGGAAATTTTCCTTCTTTGATTTGGAGCATGTCAAGAATCTATTGCTAAACAACTCACTCTTGGAACATGGAAGCATTGGCTTATAAGCCAAAAGACTTATAAAATCTTCCAAGGCCTTTTTCACCTCTACTACAGACTAGATATTAGCAAATTTGTGGGAACACCAATAGTTAACAAGCAGTGAAGTATAAAGTGCAATTCAGCAGAATCGCATGCTTTCATTATATCAATTTTCAAGGTACACCTAGGCTGCCTCTTTTCTTATGATAGTTCTTCACTATTTCCTGCATTAGTAACACTTTTTTCTGTTATGTTTCTTCCCGGATAAAGGCAGGTTGAGATTTTGCCAATCACTTCATTCAAAGAAGGTTTCAATTTGTTGGCTGAGATAGTAGTAATGCACGTATAAATGATATTACTGAATTTACAGTGACATATAAGATTGAACTCAGATATTTTGGAAGGATAGGGATCAAGGCCACAACAATAGCATTGACTTCCCCACATGAACTTGCTAGATTTACAAAATGACTGTATATCTTTAATTATAGACATCCTTATGAATAATAGACTAAGCCATTTTGAAAAACTGTGCTACGACTTCAGCTGGACCACATGCTTTAGCATCATCCATACAAAAAATAGCATTTCTTATATATTGAAGGGTAGAACGGAAAATTTCAACTCCTCTATTATTTGGATTGGAAACAACTCATGAACTATTCCCTCCTCATTAAGCTTGATGTTTGATGCTCAAAAGCAACTGCTTATAGAACTCTACAATCATACTTAGCAAAAATTCAAGATCAGTAATCTTGTTGCCATTAATTACTGTCAACTAGACATTCGACTATGCTTATAGAAACTTCCTCAACTTGGACAAGGGACTAACACAAGTGCAGACGATCCATTTCCCTCCCCAATAGTCAGGATTTTTTGGAAAATAAAAATCTAAACTAACTCGAGTTACATATTAGCATTCATCATCTTTTGAGAAAGATGATCAAAGAAATTCTTTTATTTTTCTCCTTTAAAGTCCCTTTAAGAGCTTTTAGCTTGTTGTATAGCTTAAGCATGGGAACACATTTCACATCAATATCCCAGACATTTTTGATCCAGACAAGATAATTTTTATGCGCATTTATTAATACAATATTGTCAACAGAGATTATTAAAGGGCAATAAAAGTAGAACTGCACAATATTATCAAAAAAAGATTATTATAAGGCAAAAAAGTAGAACTGCACAGAGCACAACTATTGCCTTTTATTAATACAACATATTAATTACCAAACATAGGAAATATACATCATCTCGAAAAGTAAGATGATCTCTTCTTCAATCGCTAGCTAGAAGCTAATCACTCTCATGCATCGACTCATCAAACTTCAAAGCTCTCAACTTTTCACCATTTTAGCTTTGCAGGGAAGTACTGTAACAAGTTAACCCATAGAACAAATAAGAAACCAGTAATTGAGGTGATAAAGAAACTTGTAATCTTCAAATGGTACTCACCTTTTCAATCAGAGAGATATAGTATGGCTTGACCTTCTCAACATCAATTCGAACTTTGCTTTTGCTATAGAGGTCATATTTGCTACATTAAAAGAACAAGAAAAGAGAAATTGACATTTAGTATTTATAGTTTAAGGAGAAAGTGACAATCATTCATCATCCAAATAGAGTCTTACTTGAATATTTGAAGCCATTTCAGATTCTCAACATCCTCCTCATTCATTAAGTGCTTATATGCCCCCGATCTATGTAAGGCTGCAATATCAAATATTTCCATTAGATCATTTAATAAGAAAATAGGGCATATTTCATGTAAATGGGAAGCTTATACTTATAGCATTTGTCCATATTTCCTACTTACCATAGAATGAGTGGTATCTGATGACGAAAAGACCTGCTGAAGGTAGAGTGGTCTTATTTTCCTTGGCCACCTGACAATAACATACCAAAGTTACAGATTCTTTCATTCTAGTTTATGAATAGTACATTGATTTTCATGTATACAATGAAATTTAAACTAATTTTTTAGAGTTCAAAGATGTACCAAATACATGTAGTCATCGTGTCCCCATGACATCATTACATTGTTGAGTCCACATCCCTCAAAGTAAACTCCATATTTAGTATTGTAAGCAGGATTGTAGTGGTCTGGATTTTCCTTGAAATACTGTGGTCAGAATGTAACATTAGGTCAGATGTTTGAACTTTGATCCACCAAAGACTAGAATGTTTCGTAAATTTTTAGTCAAACGCTTTGCAACCATGTATCTCTTGAAGGGTAAAGTTTGTGGAAAAAGCTACCTTGTGATGGACAATTGATTCATCATAAGCACAGCCGACTGGGAATGTGTCCCCTGCATAACGGATTTGAGATTGTGTAACTAAGATTGGCAAATTGGTATGGTATTCTATTTTCTTAGTATCATAAATTGCTATAGTCAAACGCAATACTCACCAACAACAGCCCATTGTGGAAGTTCCCCAAAGCTAGGAAGAAGAAGCACCTTTCCAAGATCTAGAACACAAGCAGGAACCAAATTAGATGATAGCTCCTATTATTCACTCCAATTATTTCTGCTTTTTTTTTTTTTTTTTTTTTTTTGGTGATTTGAATATTTAATTATTTATTTATTTTGAGGATAAATAACGATGTATCATATGTGGTCCTAGCTATAAACGTAACACAAACCGAAATGTCTAATCATAGCAGGATAAATACCATGGATAAGGCCAGTGAGGTGTAGCCAATCTTCATCAGGATAGTCCCTTCTAATGGCTTCAGCGGTTTGCAACAAATGCTCAATTTGGGGCTCGTCCAAGTCTGGGTCACTCTCGTCAACAACTTCATTAAGAAGTTCACAACATTCCCATATGCTCATCTCCACCCTGTTCAATTTTCCATACTGTTCTCTCATCTTCTTAACCTGTAGTTACATGATTACTTATAAACACAATGTTTATACAAATTTCAATTCCTAAGAAAGTTGTGACATGGGCATGAAGTAAATGTAATGCAAGGGTAAGTTGCATACAAAGTCATAAGTCTGGTGAATGTGATTGGTATGATAGAAGTTCTCCACGCCCTGCCGTCTCTCACTTTCAGCATCATAGTCCCTATATTGCATTTGTGTACAAGATTAGAACTACATTAATCATTAACCAAAAATAATGAAAATTCTAAGATAAAGACTACTGTTAATAGGCAAAAGGGTGATTATAATTATATAACTAGCTCATTCACTCAATTTCCTTAAAAAATAAAAATAAAAATAAAAAAACTTGTTCATTTAAAATTATTAATTAAAAGTACACTTGACACAAAATTAAAGTGCAATCAAATTTGTGGCTAATTTTTATTTTTATTTTTTTAGAAATTTGTAGCCATACTTTGTTGAGGATAAGTTTATTTTATATTTTATTGATTTTCTGGAAAGAAAAGTTGTAGCAAGTCACATGAAGGAAGAAAATGTCGTCTCTTAAATTAACTTTGGCAGTTGCCCCCAAACTGGGGCTCAATCCATAAGTTTATTTTATATTTTATTGTTTTCTTGAAAAGAAAAATTGCAGACAAGTTACATGAAGGAAGGAAACGTCAGCTCTTGAATTGACTTGGCGATTACCCCCAAATTGGGGCTCAATCCGGCATGCACGTTATTCAATTTGCAATTGTTTTCCTGAAGTGGAGCCCTTAATTGGGTCATTAATAAATGACCTTCTTAATTAGGATCCTCTTATTAGGCAATCACTATTAATGACCTTCTTAATTAGGATCCTCTTATTAGGCAATCACTTGATAGTTATAGCTGTTTCCTACAAAGTTTGGTTCGGGTGAAAAAGAAGAATTCAAATCTTTTAGATTTTATAGAGTATTTTACAAATAGATTTCTTTAAATTGTAACCATTCTTTTATGATTTAAGAGTTTAGGTTCTACCATATTAGTATTCCACTAATAATACTCTTAAAATAATATTGTAAACAAAACAATTAAGATCATTGTTAATGAAATGCTGACGTAGTAAAATCTAAATCCTTAAATCATTAAATATTGGTTAAGATTTAAGGAAATCTATTTAATAGAGTTTCTTAAGAAATATAGATGATTGGAATCCGGAAAAGAGATGATATAAAATGAATAAAGTAAAATAAGATTTATTTATTTATTTTGTATATGAGAGAAAATAAAATGAAGTGGAATTTTCTATTGGGTCCATTTTTCCCCCAAATGGAGAAGAAAGAGAGAAGTAAATGACACTAAGAAGAAAAATACAAAATCAGTAAGGGCCTGTTTGGTTTTAAGGTGTCTCAGTTTTCATAACTCAGTACTCAGTTTTCATAACTCAAATCCAAAACCCATAACTCATAACTCAAACTCTACTTTCACTAAAAAATCCCAAAACTCTTGTTTGGTTTAAAATCCCAATCACATAACTCATCTTTTTAAGTCAACTTTTTGCTAAAGTTGTGGACCCCACCCACTAACTATACACAGTTGTGAAGTCGTTTCCTAACCGCGCATCCAGATTCTTTTATTCTTTTCTTTTTTTCTTCTCCTTCATTTCATCCCATCAAAAAACCCCTTTTATTTCTTTTCTTCCCTCGCCTCCCACATCAACACAGAAGCACAACATAGCAAACCCAAACTGGACTTGCTCTCTCTCTAATGGTGACGATCTAGTCTTGCTCTCTCTCTGATGCCACCAAAAAAAAAAAAAAAAAAAAATCCAAAAGAAAGCATAGCAAACCCAAACCACAAATATAGCAAACCTAAACTCAAAATCCTTAGATTAGAGACCCAAATCACGAAATTAGACACAGAGATGAACCGATCTTGGCTGAGCTTGAACTGATCTCACGGTGGCTCGTGGTGGTTTCTCTGTATCTCCCATCTTCAATCTGTTTTTGATTTTTTTTTTCTCTTCTCTGTTTCATTCTTAGCTATTTTTGGTTGGTTTGAATTGGTGGTTATTGGGTTTAAAGTGGTGGGTTGTTTCAGTGGTGGAGATCGAGTTATAGGTCATGGTGGAGATCAGGTTTGATTGGGTTTTGGGTTTTAGTTGGTGTTTTGGTGGTGATTTGTTGCGGTGGGTTGCTGTGGCGATGCTGGGTGGGGCTGGGTTTATGTTTTGGTGGTGTTGTGGTGGTAGGTTGCTGTGGCGACGCTGGGTGGGGTTGGGTTTGTGTTTCGGTGGTGTTGTGGTGGTGGGTTGCTGTGGCGGCGCTAGGTGGGGCTGGGTTTATGTTTTGGTGGTGTTGTGGTGGTGTTATGGCGGCACTGGGTGGGGCTGTGGTGGTGTTTGCAACGGTAATACCCAATAGCTCTGAACGGACAAGATAACACAGAAGCTGTGGGCTCCATGAGGTCAAAAATTTTACAATCTTGCCACTGAGTTATGTAACTCAGAAACTGAAAACACCAATTTGGTGTTTCCGGTTTTCATCACTCTCACTCAACCCAAACTGAGTTTGAGTGATGAAAACAGGGAGAGGAAATCAAGCCAAACACTCAATTCTCAGTGGGTCCCATGCAATTCTCAGTTTGAGTGATGAGAACTAAGTCTTATGACTCAAAACAGGGCTACTCCAAACAGCGCCTAAATCACTCATACTTTTTCTTCTTTTTGTTTTTTAATATAATAAATACTGTAGGGCCACAGTTTGGTTGCCAAACCCCTATTTTGTAAGTCTTAGTCCAAAAAGTGCAACACAATGAATTTTTGTATAGTATGGGTCAAATAACTAGGTTTAAATAAGTTAAACGGAATATTGCATGGGATAAGGGAACACATGAACAAGAACAAAAGCCATGGCATTGAAAGATCACCCGGACTAATAGGGCTAAAAACTTAATTTATGGATATAGGTCAGTGCAGTAGGATTCGTTTGCATGCTACAGTACTCTCCCTTCTTTTTTCCGTCCCCTTCTTATGGGGACTTCTACACATTATATAGGTCTTTTCTTATCATCTGAGCTTTACACTTGTCGATCATCCAAACCTCCACTTAAGCATCTGTCCCATCAGACACCTCTTTCAGTTCTTTGTGAGTTGCGGTAGCCAAGACAACACTGTTCAAGGGTCTTCTCCACGTTAATGCGGCCAGGAAAGTAGTTGTAGTGTATTCAATGTGGTGGTGGCAGCTTTTGCTTAGATATTTTGTATTTCCTTCCTTTTCACGTATTTAGGGGATGGGCTTTAGTGGCTTGGATGCCCTTTTGCTCCGGATTTTCGGTGTCCGAGGAGGAATTCCTCCTCGGACCATTTTATTTATTTCCCAAGATAGATTTAGCGTGGATCGCTTAAGCCATGTTGCCTCCTCGGACGGGCTGGCGTCCTCAGACGGGCCCAAGGCCCAACTCGTTGTTTTGGGCCATAGCCCCCACAAATACATAATAGCAATTTATTCTCTTTCATTTAACATTTTTATACTTTCTATCAAACACATCTTGTAGAAACACAACTATACCCAACATTTTCTATTCTCCAACTATTAATAATAAGTTAATCACATAATAATGACCAAATTTCAATGTAACACGTTCTTAGATGCACGGTAGCTCTAAAATCTTTCTATGACTTGTTTGCCACGTGAAGAACTTACGTTCCTAAACAAAATATAGATAAATTTTTCCTAAATGAATATTATAAGTAAAGAATCCAAGTAGTTTATCAAAGACAAGATATGTCACCCAAAGTAGTGTCATACATCATTATAATCTGTAATTAACACAAATAAAATAGAGCATTCATGTAAGCTCATGCTTAGTGACTTTTGGGCCAAAATTGGCCCAACCAGTCTAAAAAATTAGTTACATCAACTTATATATTTATTGTGTAAAAATGCATTTTTACTACAATACTTGTGTAAATATACACAAGCACTGTTGTTTCAATTGTTTACTTTTTTTGCATTTCCTAAGGATGAATAAATAGAGTGATTGATAGTTTTGGTGTTTGAAAAAAGAGAAACAATTAAAAAAAAAACAAATGATATTTGATTGAAATGGAGTTTAGGATAAATAACTTAAAAAGTAGGTATTTCGAAAGTTTTGTTAAATAGAATAGAAAAAATAGTTTTTATATTAAAATAAACATATTTTTTTACACGAATAAATGAGGATGCTATGTTTTTTTCCCAATGGTAAGAATAAGATGATTTTGGTGGGCAGATTGGAAAGTCTTTACTAGATTGGAAAGTCTTTACTAACTCCCTTTTCCATCATTCAACATCCGTCGCACCAAACCAAAAAACAAAAATCTCACGCTTTTCATACTCAACCTTTTCCACCCAACTAATGGATAAGTATCCATTGCTTGTCGAAGAGTTCACATGCTGTTTTTGTTGACTCGTGGATCGCGGTAAGCATGCATGATTGGAAAAGAAAATTACAAAACAAAACTTTAATTGAAAAGTAGTGTCCTCAAAGACTAACGTCCCATGACCAAAATTGGTTCTTTATTTTTGAGGGGTTGATAAGGAAATTTGCCTACTTTAAATTGGTACTCCAATTATTTGAACAATGATAGTTAGGCTATTTATCGATTTGTGTATGAAGAAAGATTGACGGATTGGAACTAGAGTGGGTTTAGTAATGCCTCAATCAAAGAACTTAACAAAGGGGATTGACCTTGCATGTCCCAATCTGGTTTGCAAAAGACCTTTGGGTCAGGACCCAAGCTTTTTCCACGGGCCTGCAGAAGGACTCAACGGAGCACGTCAATTCGAAATGAACCTTGCCCAAACTTGGTAGGGACCTTTATAATAACTTGCCTCTTAGAGCATTCACATCAGTGGGTGGAAACTCATGTATAATAGAAAAAACTACCATTTTTACACATTCTGAAGCAAAATTGCTCTACATCAGTGCTTCCAAAGTCTTGTATAATCATGTATATTTTTCCATGAGCTACAGTAACCGTGGATATATACACGGTTACTGTAGCTCGTGTATACAATATTTTAATAATTTCTGGTTCGCTCGTTTTTTTCTCTCTCTTCTCCATCTGCACAACAAACCATCCCTCATCATGTTCTTTCTTCCTCTGAGACACACTCCCACAGACACAAAATTAAAAATCAACTACAAACATAAAAAATCAACCACAAAATCAACAACAAAATCAACCACTAGAACAAAACTGTTTGATCGGTGATCGATGATTGTGGATCGTGGATTGGAGAGGCGATTTGGATCGGTGATGTGAATCAGTGTTGATGGAGATCGGTGATGGGTTGACGGAGATTGGTGTTGATGGAGATCGGTTTTAATGGAGATCGGCGTTGATGGAGATCGGTGATGGGTTGACGGAGATCGGTGAGATCGGTTTTAATGGAGATCGGCGTTGATGGAGATCGGTGATGGGTTGACGGAGATCGGTGAGATCGGTTTTAATGGAGATCGGCGTTGATGGAGATCGGTGATGGGTTGACGGAGATCGGTGAGATCGGTGTTGATGGAGATCGGCGTTGATGGAGATCGGTGATGGGTTGACGGAGATCGGTGAGATCGGTGTTGATGGAGATCGGCGTTGATGGAGATCGGTTTTGACCGTGAAAGAAAGAAGAGGAAGAAAAGAAAGTGGAAACGGCAGAGATAAAAGAAAAAGAAAGAAAGAAGAAAGAAAAGCTCTGGTGCCTCTGGGTTTCTCTGGGTTTTGACCGTGAGAGAAAGATGAAGAAAGAATAGGAAGAAAGGAAAGATGAAGCGGCAGAGATAAAAGATAGAAAGAAGAAAGAAAAGGATATATTGGAGAAAGAAACGTTAGGTAAAATAATATTAAAAAAAGAATATAAAAATATTATTTATATAAAATATAGTGTATAATAGATGAACTGATGTGGGTGTTTTGTAAAATTAGATGTGTAAAATAGAAAAAGTAGCTTTTTTCGTGTAAAATAGATGATAAATTTACACGAGCTGATGTGAATGCTCTTATATGAGTGAATCTCACAAGTAATATTAAGATCACATGTGGCCCATCGTGAGAAAATGGTTTTATGATGTCATCTCATTCATTCAACTACGTCAAGCACCCATTGATGACCCATAAACCTAAGCATCTTTAGCCTGTAAGACATACCATACACAGCCCATAGGCACCTTGGACTAAATAAACAGCCCAGCTGAAGCCCAATGAACAATCCAAATATGCCTACCCAAGCCCATCATACACAGCTACCAAAGTAAGCTCACTACTCCTCTTTGTCAAATGAATAATAATTTATATTTTACGTAACAAATACATAGACAACAATTGTGTGTCTATACATGTACCGCAAAAAACAAATTTGATATATTTGGTGAAAAGCAACATAGATCCAAGA
The DNA here is from genome assembly GCF_001633185.2 of Quercus lobata. Lineage (NCBI taxonomy): Eukaryota > Viridiplantae > Streptophyta > Magnoliopsida > Fagales > Fagaceae > Quercus > Quercus lobata. Next base: position 18,246,339 of record NC_044908.1, on the reverse strand, counting down.
TATGAGAAAGCCCGAATCACAACATGCAAACACAGTTACACAGTGCAACTTTTTTTTTTAATGGAAAAATAAAATCACAGTGCAACTTAGTCAAAATTACAGACAATACTTTTATTATTGGGAATTTGCTCTCAGCTCCCTGTGAAACGAATAATAGAATAAGAAATATCGCACATAGATTGATATATTTGGCAGCAAATTATACCATAATAAAATAGTGACACATTTTTTTGGTCATAAGTCATAACTTCATTATACAGAAGCACAGGAAATGTTCAACCACCACACCTCCAAAAAAGGACGGAGGGAGAATTTATTACAACACAAACTAGACCTAATCACAGCAGCAAACATTGCATGAGCATGGACAACAGAGTTTCCATCTCTTATAGCCAAAATAAATGAACAATATTCAATTGCAGAAATTCATAATTAAAACGTTGATATATTTGGTATCAAATTACAACAACAACATAATAAAACATTGAAACTTGGTCACCATTGTATAAACAACTTTTATTCTTGAAATTTGGCTCTCATGGAGTCCTGAAATATGTAAATAGTACTATCATGGAGAGCCATTCTTAGATTGAGTGTCAACAGGAGTTGCGCAACACTGACAACAAGAGCCTGGTGCAGGTGTGCAACAAACACAAGCAGGACATATTGGTCCCGAAGCTGCATGCAAATCAAAAATCAAAATCAAAATTTAAAATCTTGTCACGATTAGTAACAATTACATATAAACATTGGTGATGAATTATTTATATAGATACCTCGTTGAGTAAACCTAACTGCATGACATGTTGACATCGGGGACAAGATGATGGCAAATGAGAAGGGTCACCAAACTAGAACTCAATGCCTTAGCTGCCATTGCTTATAAGAAAGAAATATTTGCTAAGATGAACAAAATATGGTGTAGGGTGAACCATATATATATATAAGATTTGTGGGGCGTTCCAGTCTTTTAGAATTTAGAGTCACATATTTTAACTAAGATGGTATGTCGAATAGTTTGAATGAAAAGGGTTGATTTTTCGTTAGTTGGATGGCTGAAATCTTAATCTGTTACGTACATTTTGCAATGTTATCCTCTTGAATTTTGCACAATGGTGTTCAGCCATATTCAACACTTTGACTTGACTGGTTTTATTAACGTGTTCCCCGGCCTTTTCGATTTCATTTTAAAGCCCTTACATATTTTTTTGATGAATGACCTCATTCTCATTATAAAGATTTTAAAATGGTACTAAAAAAACCATTGAAGTAAAAATCAAAGAGAACCAGCAATAAATTCAGAGGACTCTTCCTTTACATCAGATTCACATCTAGTAATCAAAAGGGAAATACCCCAAAGGCAACAAAGACAGCCAACATTTTATTGAATGAAAAACTACAGGCCAAGATAGTTGATTTTGGGTTCTCAAAATATCCACTACTATTCTTGGCACGCTGGGTTACCTTGATCCAGACTAGTTCTTTTTTTTTTTCCTTTCTTTTTTTTTTTGGTTTTTTTTTTTTATGGATAAAAATGTCGTAATATTATTAAGACGAAGATAAAAACAATACTTCTTGAGTTAAAACTGACTCATTCATACTAGGAAATCCTATATCCAAGTTACATAATGAAACACATTCTTCGCATATTGAGCCAAAATGTGTGTTGGCCAGCTGCCTTATCTTTTGAAATGAGAAATTTGTACCCGTCTAAACTCCAGAAGTTTATGACAAATCCCCTCAATAATATTACTTATCACAGTTGGTGACTCACTCACACCATACAAAGCATCAGCCACAATCTGGGATTCACACTCTACAATTACTTCAAGTATACCTACATCCCAGGCAAAAAAGATCACCTTCTTCTAACGCTTTAGCTTCAGCTTCCAGCGGTCCCAATGGGAGAAGCAAGTGTTTGCTTAAAGTAGTCGTTACTCTTCCCTCGGCGTCTCTAATAACAGCCCCCACACCAGCCGTTTGAGAGCTAGAGAAGACCGCTCCGTCAACTTTAAGCTTATACCAAGGAGGACGTGGAGCTTCCCATTGGACACAGACCTAAGCCATAGGTAGAGTGATGCTGAAGTTGGCTATTTGGAATTCGTTGAGTAGAAATCTAGCCTTGTGCAAAATTGCCCCACCCTCCTGACTCGGTTTACCTTGACGAACTTCGTTCCAATTACACCATATACTCCATGCCACCATGATCATGTGCAGGGACGTAGTTAGCTTTGGACTAGGGGGGCAATGGCCCCCCTAATTTTTTTTTTTTTTTAATATTATTATTATATATATGTGTACTAATTTTAGCAATTTTGTTTTATAAAATTACATTTTTTTTATCTTAAACAATATTATTGATTTTTTTAAGAGTAATGTTATACTCACAAACTTTTTAACAACATTTTTACAAACTGTTTTGGTAGCAAATTCTTATTGGTTCACACATGAATCCGCCACTCACATCATTTTTTTACTTACTAGTAACCACTTATTACATCATTAATTTATAAAAAAGTTTGTAGTGTTAGTATTTTCCTCATTTTAGTGACTATAAAAAAAATTTATAGATCTAAAATCTAAAACAAAATATACAAGTCTCAAAAAAATAGCTCAACAACAAAAATTACCAATAGTAAAACTTAAAAAAAGAAAAAAAAAAAACTCAATTAACCAATTTTATTTAAAATAAACAACCCTGTCATTTAAAAAAATTCTAAACAAAAATAATTTTATTCTTACCGACACACTAAAAAAAAAAAAAAAAAAATCTCAACAGCTAAGTAGTAGCAGAGTCAAAGGTTGAAACCGCTGCACATAGCCACCAGTAAAGCCGTCCCCCTTAACTCAAAGCTCTGGCTCCATCCCTAATCACGTGCTCCTATTTTTACTTTGGTATACTTCCATACAGTTCATTTTTTGGTTTTTTACTTCATTATAGTCTATTAATGCTAAGTGAGGTCATAAACGAGTTGAGCTGAGCCAAGTTTCAAAATTTCAAGCTTTTATTTTCCTTTTTTTTCGAAGATGAGCCAAGCTTGAGCTCATCATCAAACAAAATTTTATGTTCAAGCTTGGCTCATTTTCTTGTCAAGCAAGCTTAAGCTTGTTCATGATATGCTCGATTAGCTCTCTTTTTTCTATACATTGTGAAACTATTACTAAAATATTTACTCTCTTCAAAATTTCATGAATTTTCACTATAAATAGACTATTTATATTATTAGTAAGTTGCAAATAATAATTTTACATCATATGAAAATATTTAATGTTGAGAAATTTATACAATAAAATTTCAAGTCTGGCTTGTTCACAAACACATTATTATACTTAAGCTTAACTTGTTTAATAATTAAGCTTAAACTTAACTTGGCTTATTTTCTAAACAAACAAACATAAATAAATTTTTTCTCGAGTTGAGCTTGAACTGTTCATAAATAGTTTGGTTCATTTACAGCCTTATTTTTATGAGATTAAATTATGTTTTCTTCAATGCATTCTGACTAACAATAGAGTATGTTACTTTTACAATATAGACTATAGTGTATGGTGATGAATAAGGGCAAAGTGTTTGGACTTGGTTTAGACTATTACCACCCCACTCCCTCCCAAAAACACTCTTCTTCTTTTCTTTTCTTTTTTTTAAAAAAGAATAAATTTATCTATATAATATCTGAAACTTGGAATGTAGCATTTATACGCTCTTGTTGAATCACATCAATGTAGCATTTCGATCTTTCTTCCATTTCGGTCCACTATGGTCCATTAAGCTCATGATCTTAAAGTCCTTAACAAAATGATGCTATAAAGTAATTTACATTTTTTTTTTTCCTTGTATTTTGTATTTAATTTTTTCACCATAAATTGAAGACAATTGGCTTTTGTTTATTTTTGTGGATTCCATTTGCAATATAAAGTATAAGATATAAAAACTGATTTTAGGCATATGTTATGTCATACTTTAAGATAACAGAGTTTTTGCGTGTGACCTTGTTTGTATTAAAGAGATGTGATATTTAGCACTTAGATTAATGGTCTTAATCAGAGTTGTTCTTCAATGCAGATACTACAATTCGTCACTTCCAACAGGTTAACTAAGTGATACGCCCGTAATTTTGTTCGTTCATTGATGACTGGACGACAGTTACAATCTACATTAAAGAGTCAGCAAGTAGCACGCAATCAGATAAAACGGACATAAGATCGTTGTCAACTATAGCTAGCAGACTGCAGTGTAAGCAAGCGTTACAAACACCATAAATGCGTGGCCATAATGACTCCAAAGGATATAAGATGAAGAAGCCTAGAGAAGGGCTAGACCAAAAGAAGAAAGTCACAAACAAATATTCTTAGCAATATTCTATACTCTTTATTCTCTCCAAATCACTTCACTGACTTAATCTTCTGAGGATTTGTGGCTAGCACCACACCAGTGTCTTGAGTCCTTATCTTAAAATCATGAAGAAGCCTAGAGAAGGGCTAGACCAAAAGAAGAAAGTCACAAACAAATATTCTTAGTAATATTCTATACTCTTTATTCTCTCCAAATCACTTCACTGACTTGATCTTCTGAGGATTTGTGGCTAGCACCACACCAGTGTCTTGAGTCCTTATCTTAAAATCACCTCTTTGCAGGATCCATTTTAGTCGTCCACACCATCTTTGGATGAAGGGAATCAGCAGACGATATTCTGCATCATCACTAAGCAAAGTGATGTTTACAACTTTGGAAAATTACTTTTGGAGTTAATAACCTATGTTGCACGTACACGGATACGACACGGACACAGACACAGAGATATGGCAATTTTTGAAAAATAAGGACATGACACGGCGGAGACATGGCGGTTAAATAATTAATTATATTTTATATTTAGGCATATTTTTTTAATATTTTTAGACATAAAATACGTTTATGTCTAGAATTTAAATTATGAAAGAACTACAAATAAGTAAACTAACACCTAACGTTGTACAATAATACACAACATTTAACTTTAATAAATAAATAAAACTATAGCAGGACACACAAAAACAAAAATCACTAAATTCATAATAAATATTATAATTTATAAGACAAAACAAAAGGCTGAGTAAAGAAATACATTAACTGTAAGAGTGGGATTAAAAAAAAAAAAAAAACACGTTATCTATACTATTATTTAAGGGGCTTTCCCTATTTGGATTCTTTATTTTTTTGTTCAAAAATGCCCCTATACTCCTATGTTTAAGTAGAGACAAAACTAAAGGACAATCCGGTAAAAATATAACTCTAACTCCCACTAAAATATTGCCTAAAAAATAGAGTCACTCTCCTATTAGTTTTCAAATTACTTTATCCACTTATAAATTAAATTTCAAAATAAACAATTATATATTCACACCCAATTGATTACTCAACTTCAACTGTTCTTTTTTATTAAAAAAATAAAAAATTGAGACATGTTATTCCATTTACTTCACAGTTACACATTTATCGCATCAGAGAAAATAGAAGAGAGAGAGGGAGAAAGAACACAGCATAGAGAGAGAGAGGCAGAAGGCTGGTGGAGATCAAGTGTCGCCGGAAGAACAAAGTTGGCAGAGATCGGTGTCACCAAAATTAATATCCGAAAAAAAAAAAAAAAAAAAAAAAAAAAAAAAAAAAACCAGAGAGAGGAGGTCGGACCTGTTGTCCACGCCGAGAGAGAGAGAGATCGCCGGAAGGGACAGGGCACAGCGTCACTCGACGTCTATGGAGCTCACCAATTGACTCGATCTAGCTCCGACATGGGACAAAGGGCAGCAGCAGAGGTCAGAGGGAGGGTGGGTTGAGAACTTGAGAGGTGGGTTTCTCAAAATGACTTCTCAAACTCAAAACCTGTGATTTTCTTCTTCTTTTTTCTTCACTGTTGGCGTGTCGGATGCGTCGGAGCTGTGTCAAAGCGCGTTGGCGTGTGTCAGAGAAACAAAAAAAAAAAAAAAAAAAGTGGTCACTTGCCTGACACCAGAATTCGGCGAGTCGTACCCGTTCCGGTGTTTGACATGTGTCCGACACCGACACGACGCTAAAAATGGCGTGTCCATGCAACCTAGCTAATAATAGGGAAGTGGGCAATAATAAAAAGCTATGAGAATGATAACATTAACAATATTTGATGAGGGACGATTTTGCCTCATCCATATGTTCCTCGTCAGTATGATGGATGACTTGGAGCTTGTCAGTATGTTCCTCGTCAATATTATGGACGGCTTGGAGATCTTGTACCAAAGTAAGCACTAAGTAGATAATGACACCGGTTTGGGGCCTACCAAGGATCCTTCTATGCTTAAATTAGCTTAAACTTTTTAGATATCCGTAATCTGTAGAGTAATTTGTGTGTGTGTTCAACATGCCTCATGTACTTGTCTCTCTTGACTTTATATAGCTTTTGTGTGAGTAAATGCTCAGTCTACTAGCCTCTCTAACGTTGTACCACAGCCGGAGGATTTATGGCCTAATAATGATCGTTTATCCTCAATTCTTTAACATCTATAACGGCCATTAAATGCATATAATTGGACGGTAGGAACGGCTTCGTGCTCATTTATCATTTGGACATTAAATGTTGTGTGGAACTAATGTGCTTACGCTCGTCCATACTTTTACTCATCACTAACATGGACGGTTTGCAATATGGACGAGCATTTTATCGCTATCCATCAATTATGGTTGAGCTGGAGGGTTAAATGGCTCATTTAATAGCCATTTAACTTCCCCATTTAATGTCTTGTAATGGCTATGTAATGGTCAGCTTGAGATAGTTGTAAGCTGTGAGCTGGTGGCTGGTGGCTGGAAAGGCTGAACGTCCATTACACTTTTGCCATTTAAGCAAGGAATTTATATCTGAGCATTAATGTGTGCTTATGATTGTCCTTAGTAATGATGATCGTCCTTAGTAATGACGGTCACTTTATGGATGACCATTTTACACTACTCATTAATATTGTTTGGGTCTGTCCCTTCTTGCAAGAGGCAATATAAGAAACATTGTTGATCCATGACTGCATGGAAAATTCGACACCAACTCGGTTTGGAAGGCAATAGAGACAGCAATAGCATGCGTGCCATTAATTTCCATCCAAAGGCCAAAGCGTGAGCCATGTGGTGATTGAATTGAAGGAATGCTTGCTTGGAGATAGAAAAGGCTTATGAACAAGATTGGGGTCCAATTATGAAATCCAACGATGCATTTGAAATGAACCCTTTGGGCCTTGAGATGGGTATGGTTACCCAGGCAAGGTAGTGCGTAACTACGTACCATGTAGCCAATGGCTGGTTTTTTACTATAATAGCATACAAACGATTCTGTTTTTTTTTTTGAATTTATGAAAAACGATCCAATTTGTTGAGTGTAAATATAATGATCGCTTATTTTCATTTTAGAAAGAAAACAATAAGTTATTATTTTCAAAATCTATAGATCTTAGTATAAACAAATTAAGTTATGAAATCCGTAGGTCTTTGTAAGAAACATTGTTGATCCATGACTGCATGGAAAATTCGACACCAACTCGGTTTGGAAGGCAATAGAGACAGCAATAGCATGCGTGCCATTAATTTCCATCCAAAGGCCAAAGCGTGAGCCATGTGGTGATTGAATTGAAGGAATGCTTGCTTGGAGATAGAAAAGGCTTATGAACAAGATTGGGGTCCAATTATGAAATCCAACGATGCATTTGAAATGAACCCTTTGGGCCTTGAGATGGGTATGGTTATCCAGGCAAGGTAGTGCGTAACTACGTACCATGTAGCCAATGGCTGGTTTTTTACTATAATAGCATACAAACGATTCTGTTTTTTTTTTTGAATTTATGAAAAACGATCCAATTTGTTGAGTGTAAATATAATGATCGCTTATTTTCATTTTAGAAAGAAAACAATAAGTTATTATTTTCAAAATCTATAGATCTTAGTATAAACAAAATAAGTTATGAAATCCGTAGGTCTTTGTACTTGTTACTTGTTAGCTAGATTTGTTGATATGTAATCCAATCAAAACCAAAGAGAGAGAGAGAGAAGTCTTATAGACAGAGAGAGCTACCTTCTGGTCTTCTTTTGAGGTTTTTTTTTTTAAATTATTTTCTTAGTATATATTTATAATAAATATCACTTTTGAACTTTAACGTGGGTGTCAGTTTGGTTTATAAACTTTTGATTTGAACGGTTTGGAGTGTTAGTGACTATGGACGACTTGGCAAACTCTTGGACTCGCCTTACTCTTTCCGATAGAGAAGGGCCAGGGTGCAATCTCACACATGATGATAGTGTTATGGATTTTTCCATTGCTGCAAAATTTTTGACAAGAATAGCTCTCAATGTGGAGGTAATAGCAAAAACTTTCACGTCATTGTGGAGAGTTAGGAATGGGTTCAAGATCCAAAAGTTTGATGACCATAAAATTTTATTTACTTTTGATAACAAGGAGGATGCGGATAGAATTCTTAACAGTAAACCATGGAGTTTTGACAGACACTTAGTAATTATGGAGCGATATGAAGGTGATAGACCTTTGAATGAAATTAGGTTTGAGAAGACAAACATTGGGGTGCAAGTGCATGGACTCCCAATCAAATACATGAGTATGGAAGCAGGGATCAAAATTTGTGGGGTAGTAGGTGAGGTGGTGCAGCCAACGGAAACTAGATTGTTTAATGCTAGTAATTTCATCCGTCTTCAAGTGTCCATTGATACATCTCTACCATTGTGTCATGGTCGCCTGATATCACTGCATGATGGAAAACAAATTTGGGTCTCTTTCAAATATGAAAGATTGCCCAATATTTGTTACTGGTGTGGGAGGATAACCCACGACAATAGGGATTGCGATCTCTGGATTGAGAGTGAAGGGACTTTGAACATTGATCAGAGGGAGTTCGGCCCACAACTGAGAGCACCACCGTTTACCCCTTCAAAGAGGAATGTTTTTAAGGTTGTGGGGTATTATGCCGAGAAGAAGAAAACCAGTCCTATCACCTCAGCTGGCCAAACTTCAGGCAAGCCACCGCAGCAAAGGAGAGAAACAGGGCCGGAGCAGTCAAACAACGGTGATGAACGTTACGAGGGGCACATAAATTCACCATTAATGCACAACGGTCTGGTTGGAGTTAATAGCTCGACTGAAATGGAAATTCCTCAATCATATCCAGCTAATCCCGATATGGAAGCAGCATTTAAGAGTCCTAATGATGTTCAAACAGCACCCGAAAATATTGAAGAAGATATTGATGAAAGGTTAAGAAAGGAAAAGTTTTGTGACTCAGCAGTTGAATTAACCAGGGACTCTACCTCACGTGCTCAATTAAAACACACTAAGTAGCCACTTATCAACTCATGTGTTGATCAGGTTTCTCCTAAGGCTTCACCGACTATTGAGAAAGCACGCAGCCCTCAAACCTGGACACGCAAAAACAAATCGCATAGCTCAACTGTATTAGGTGCAAGGCGGAATATTTCGGGTAAAAAAAAGAGTAGTAGATGAAACAGATTATCAACTTGAGGTGCCTTCTAAACGCATCCAGGTTCTCCATAATGATGAGCAAACAATTTCTTTATTAGCAGAGGCTGACAGTCAGCCCTGTCAACAGCAATGAGTTGCTTAGCATGGAACTGTCATGGGCTTGGGAACCTACATACAGGAAGAGAGCTTGTGGATTTAGTATGGGTAAAAGATCCATCTGTGGTGTTTTTAGCCAAAACTCTTACAGATGAAGCAAGGCTAGAGTTCATTCAGAATAGTATTAATTTTTATCATCATTTGGTGGTTCCTAAAGTGGGGCGCAATGGTGGTTTGGTTCTTTATTGGAGGTCTACGATCAATTTGACTATAGAAGGATCAAATAAAAATTTTATTGATGCTGTTATTGACAAAGGTTTGGAAAGTGAATGGCGTTTAACCGGTTTTTATGGTGAGTCAGAAACAGCAAGGCCGTTTGAAGCTTAGGATAAGCTTAGGAGGTTAAATTCAAATTCAGAGAGGCCATGGCTGTGTTGTGGCGATTTCAATGAAATTGTTAGACAGGATGAAAAATTGGGAGAAGCAACTCAGCAACTCGATCCCATAACCAGATGCAACAATTCAAAGATGTGATTGATGAGTGCGGCTTTATGGATTTGGGCTTTCTTGGTCCAAAATATACATGGAGTAGACACTTCGAAAATGGTAATTCAATATGGGAAAGATTGGATAGATGTTTGGCAACAAACAGTTGGTTTTGAAGTTTCGGGGAACAAAGGTGTATCATCTTCGTTGTGATTCATCAGACCATAGCCCTCTTCATATTGTTTTTTTGGGTATTGATCCTCCTACCCGGAAAAAATTATTTCGATTTAAAGAGATGTGGCTGTCACATTCGGGGTGTGAGGAAGTGGTGCAGGCAGCATGGACTAGTGTTGGGGTGCTCGGGTTCGTTGATTCTGTTCTGGCCAAAGTAGACAAGTGTGGGAAAGATTTAAGGTGGTGGAACAAAAATGTTTTTGGTAGCGTGAGAAAGGAATTGGATCGTTTGAAGAAGAATCTAGCTAAGGCTAAAATTGAAGCCATGGTTAATGGTAACAATCATTGGATTAGGCAATTAAAAAGGGAGATTGAGGTGTTATTGGAGAGAGAAGCTATTATGTGGGCTCAAAGATCAAGGGTTCTATGGGCAAGGCAAGGGGATAGAAATACCAAATATTTTCACAGTTGTGCTACAAGGAGATATAGGAAAAATATGATTGAGGGAATTAGGGATGAGAAGGGTAGGTAGAGGGACTAATCGAATGAGATATCCACAGTTCTGGTAAATTATTTCAAAAACTTATTTACCTTAACTGAGCACATTATTCCCCAAGATGTATTATCATGTGTACCTGCTATTATTGATGATGAGATGAATGCCGCTCTAAGTAAAAAAATTTGATGAAAAAGAAGTGGAGGAGGCTTTACACCAAATGGCACCACTCAAAGCTCCTGAGCCTGATGGAATGCCTCCACTCTTCTACTAGCATTTTTGGGGCACAGTAAGGAAGGATGTCACTACCTCCTTTTTGGCATGGTTGAACTCAGGTACCTTACCTTCCCCCCTTGACCACATTTTTATTACTCTCATTCCTAAAATATGCTCATCAATTTCACCCAATTAGTCTTTGCAATGAGCTATACAAAATCCACTCCAAAGTTTTGGCCAACCGGTTGAAAAAATTATTGCCCTCTATTATAACTAAACACCAATTAGCTTTTACAAAGGATAGACTAATTTCTGACAATATCCTTGTAGCTTTTGAAACCCTTCATAGTTTGCAAAATTTTAAGTCAAATATTCATGCTTTTATGGCTATCAAATTGGACATGAGTAAGGCTTATGATCGGGCAGATTGGGGTTTCTTGGAAAAATTGATGAGGCAAATGGGTTTCAATAAAAGGTGGGTCCAATTGATAATGGGATGTGTAAAAACTATTTCGTATTCAGTGTTGGTGAATGGAGAGCCTTGTGGGATGATACAGCCTACCCGTGAGATAAGACAAGGTGACCCATTATCACCTTTTCTTTTTTCTGCTATGTACTAAAGGCCTAAATGGGCTAATCAAAAGAGCTGAAAATAATGGAGAAATACATGGTTTTTCACTACGTAGGAGAGGGCCCAAACTAACCCATTTGATTTTTGCAAATGATAGTCTTCTCTTTTGCAAGGCAACCATAAATGAATGTGGCAAGATACTAGAGATTTTGAATATGTATAAGGAAGCATCAAGGTAAAAAATCAATAGAAGCAAAACGACATTATTCTTTAGCAAGTGCACCCCAAGAGAAACGAAACATGAAATAAAGGTGGCTTTTGATGTTCCGGAAATCATGTAGTATGAAAAGTACTTGGGTCTTCCTTCCTTTGTCGGAAAAAGGAAAAAGACAAGTTTCAACTACATCAAGGAGAAAATATGGAAGAAGTTACAAGGATGGGAGGGTAAATTGCTCTCTCAAGCTGGTAGGGAAGTGTTACTAAAGTCAGTTATACAAGCTATCCCTACCTACACAATGGGTTGTTTTAAATTACCCATTGGATTCTGCCATGGAATTGAAGCCCTAATTAAAAACTTTTGGTGGGGTCAACATGGTGACCGTAGAAAGATTCATTAGATAAAGTGGGAGGACATGACAAAATCCAAAACAGTGGGTGGAATGGGTTTTAGAGATTTAGCACTATACAATGACTCTCTACTAGAAAAGCAACCATGGTGCCTTTTGCACAACAAAACATCTCTATTCTATAAGGTGTTTAAGGCTTGTTTTTTCCCAAACTCTACAATCATGGAAGCAGCCAACTCAAGAATGGGATCCTATGCGTGGAAGAGTATTCTTAGAGGAAGGGATATTTTTCAAAGCGGTGCAAGATGGAGGGTTGGAAATGGAGAAAATATAAATATATGGCAACGGCGGTGGCTGCCTAGAAAACACCCAACAAACCTCCCAACATGTCCCATATAAGACTTTGAAAACACTATTGTGTCTTGCTTAATTGATCAAACCACAAGGCAATGAAGGGCAGATTTGGTAGATGGGTTATTCGTGGAGGAAGATGCTGAATTAATCAAGTCAATGCCGTTAAGTCTTGTGGAAGCAGAGGATGTGATATTCTGGCCGTACACAAACAATGGTGTCTATACATGTAAATCGGGTTACCGATTCCTCAAAGAAGAAGCTAAAATGGAAGCCACTAACCAGGTTCCTCCTATTCGAGACAAACATGTGTGGAAAGCTATTTGGTCGATGCAAGTACTGTAGAAGGTTAAGATGTTTATATGGAGAGCTTGCCAAAACGCCATGTTGACGAAACAAGCCCTATGAGACGCACTATCATTGGTAATTCAATCTGTGACCATTGCCAAGCTGAAGTTGAAGACCCACTCCATGCTTTGTGGACTTACACTGAGCTTGACATGGCCTGGGCAGATCAAGCTTTATGGGAGTTCCGAAACTCTGTTGGTTTTGCAGACTTTAAAGACCCGCTTTCATGGATAATAGCAGAGGGTAAGCAACTGGATCTTTTTGCAGTCACCACATGGTCAATGTGGAATCAAAGAAACAAGGCTCGAGTACAAGCTTCTGCTATTGACCTTCATCAGATTGCTGCTGCTACAAGAATCAATTTGGATGAGTTTCATATGACAAGACAGGGGCTAGAGTTTCAGAGGCAATGAGCAATCCAATCAGCACAAAACCAGTGGCTTCCTTCTCCAATGGACGTGGTGAAAATAAATTTTGATGGAGCGACATGTCCAAAAAAGAAGAAGGCTGGTATAGGAGTAGTGGTTCGTGCTTGGTGCTAGCCTTATGTGTAAAGATAAAACACCAACCTTACAAGGCAGTGGAGATTGAATCCTTGGCAGCAGCAACAACACTATCCCTTGCAATAGATCTTGGTTTTCGACGCGTTATTTTGGAGGGAGATTCAATGGAAGTGATATAGGCTTTGCGAGAGAATTCATAGCCCCTAACACCTACAGGTTTACTGATTGAGGATGTCAGAAGGTTTTCCCAAAACTTTGATGAATTGCTATATTCTCATACTAAAAGAGATGGCAATACTGTAGCTCATAGTCTGGCTAAATATGCTCTAAGCATACCAGATTTTTAGTGTGGATGGAGGATGTTCCATCACACATTTTTTCCTATTGTACAAGCTGATTTAGCACGATTACATTAATAAAGTTTAGTTTTTTCCCAATCAAAAAAAAAAAAAAGCCCGTACTTTTCATTAAGGACATAGATTTAATCACGCAATTCACACAAAATTCTTTTCATATGATTAGTAACTTCGGAATGTCATTATTATCACGTCAACAGTATTACCAACCGTTCTTGATAATAGTTTTTTTATCATTAGACCAAGACAACATTCAGTTTTTTTGGTGTAGATGGGAATTGAATTTCAGATCTCTTATCCAACCATAAGAGATTTTACCAGTTGAACTAATTAAAACCCATGTATTACCAACTTAATGTATAGGCATTAATTGTTCCTTTATATATATATATATATATATATATATATATATATGTTCAGGAGAATCAGGGTTCATTGTTCAAATTAAAAGCCCAAGTACCAAATAGAAACTCATCTTAAAGTCCAAAGGTGATGTTAGTTTAAAGTTCACACAATTTCTCTATATCCGTCTTCAAAATAATTAAAAATTTAATTAGTCTGGCTCATGGAGACCCATTCTTAATTTTTAGCAGAAGAAGCACAGCTGTATAACTTGTGGTGGTGGATTCACTTATATATAGAATATAGGGTATAAAACTGCACCAACAGTTTTTTTTTTAAAAATTTATATATATAGGCTATATATTAAAGATTATTATAAATTTTTGAATTCTTTTTTATAACTGCACTCACTAAATAAATTTGGAGTTTTTACGAATATCTCCCTTTCGTTTCCATAGCAATTAACAGAATGACTAAGCTTCACATATAAAGAATTGTGTGAAAATAGAGATAAAATATTTCCCAAAAAAATAAAAATAAAAACTGAAAAAGAGGCTTGTCTTGGATTGTATTTTCATATTTTGTATACCTACGACTTTAAGTAGAAGTGGCATTATTGAAAAGTGTTGAACACACCAAAAGATAAAATTTGTTTAGTACAGCTTATTTTTAAAATTTTTGAAAATGTGATTGTTTAAAAGTTGTACTTAAAAAATTGAAGTTTAGTAAAGTAATACTTGGAAAAGGTGCGGTCTGTATTATCTCAATTTAAGGAAATGCAAGTTATTTTTGTCATAGTTCTTTTGGGATTTTTTTTTAAGGATCTCCATTTGAATTTTGGGCTCTATTTTAATTGTTAATTATGTATTAATAAATTTTCTTGAGAGAGTTTTAACCTATTGTGTTCACTCCTAATAATAGCTCTTTAGCATCAGACAAAGACAATAATTAGTTTTTGGTGTAAGCGGGAATTGAACTCCAATTCTTTTTTTTATTTTGGTTCAAAAAAAGAAAAAAAAATTAAATTGTGGTGGAAAAATGTAACTAAGAAAAAAGTGAGGCCAAAAGTTTATTTTATTCACTTTTAATTAATAAATTATAAAACAATCGGATTGAGCTAAGTAGGGTTAAGGCTGAGGGCATTGACTTATGTTTCAGCCTTGTGGGCTAGTAGAAACCAGATGGAAAATCTTTTGATGCCTGATGAGGGTATGTTGACTAAGGATTCAATACTCCTAAGCAAGCCATGGAAGGAAACTAACGACGTCTATAGATTCGTCAGTTTCACAAAAGCAAACGGAGGATAAAAACAACAGCAATGGAATGAAAGACGACGAAGCCACACTAAAAACCTGACGGGATGAGTAGCCGATGGGCTAAACAAAAAGCCAACGGGTCTAGCATGGCTTTGCTTGACCCACACAAATGTTAATATAAAGAAACATCTTGCATGTCACGTAAAATAAACCCACTATTGATTTGTATCTCTCTCATATGGAAAGACACCCTATAATCTTGGAAATGCTAGTACCAGATCTTCTCCTTAAGGAAAAAACCCCACTCTTAAGGGTTCTTAGCTCACTACTCACCAATATATAAGCACCAAACCCTTTCTTTTCTAAGGTACGCAGAAAATCCCTAGCTCTCTCACTATAGAGTTCTTAGAGGTTTCTTATTTACTGACTTGACCTTTGGAGGGTTTTTGGCCAGTACCACACTGGTGCCTTCTGTTTGGTCCTATTGTTCTTATTCCACAGGTACCCATTGGAGTGATTAGCCTTATCAATGACTCTAAGACGAAGGGTTGCATGGTCCAGACATGTTCAATGGCTACCACCAACCAGGAAACAAGGAATCCCTCTAACGCCTTGGAAAGACAGGTGCAAACCCTAACAGCAGTGATAGAACGACTCACACATCGCAACCAAGAGTTGGAGCAATAGCTAAACCAAAGGAACGAGCAACAACGCAACGAGCGGGAGATCGACGAATAGAATGAAAGTCACCTATCGATGGGAGATAGACAAGGAAGGGAAGACCAGGAAGAGAGTAACATCCCAAGCAGGAGGGATGGACCGAAAGATAACAGCCACCCATCCGAGGTGGAAGTCAGTGCTATGCACATGGCCCAAGGCATGTAGATGATGAAGGAGAAGATTGATATGATGATAAATGCCCTGAAGGGATGAGTATCTACCAATCTGGATGAGTTGGTACATCAAACAAACTCCCCATTCACCACCTAGGTGACCTCCTTCCCTCTCCCAACAAAGTACCAAATGCCGCAGGTAGAGGCGTATGATGGGTCTAGGGACCCGCATGACCACCTAGAGTCATT
Source organism: Quercus lobata (assembly GCF_001633185.2). Classification (NCBI taxonomy): domain Eukaryota; kingdom Viridiplantae; phylum Streptophyta; class Magnoliopsida; order Fagales; family Fagaceae; genus Quercus; species Quercus lobata. The sequence continues at coordinate 18,230,017 of NC_044908.1, read as the reverse complement.
TACAACCCTCATGCACCTACAAGGAGTTCTAGATAAAATTATGTGCAGGGCATTCCCTACCACACTAAAGGGGCTAGCAAAGGTGTGGTTCAATAAGCTTACCCCAAACATAGTTTCTACCTTCAAAGAGTTGAGTGGACACTTTATCACACACTTTATTGGAGGGCAGAGACACAAAAGGTCTTTCGCAGCCATATTATACATTAAGCAATGGAAAGATGAAAGCCTAAGGTCGTACATGACCCGTTTCAACAAAGAGGCTTTCTTGATTGACAAAGCTGATAACAAAGTCCTCGTCACCGCCTTCACTAGTGGATTGAAGCGGGGGGAGATTCTCTTCTTCATTTATAAGAATGACCTAAAGACAATGGCCGAGGCACTATACAAGGCCATGAAATACACGAATGTCGAAGTTGCAATGATTGCCCAGGGGGACACGTCGAGAAAAAGGGAATGACAGGACAATCATCGTCTGGACAGAGGAAGAAAGTCAACTCGAACGAATGACCGAAGGGACGACAGGAGATCAAAGCCCCCCTCAACGAGGACAATGAATTTCACCCCCTTGAATACTCCGCTACATCAAGTCCTCATGCAAATAAGGGATGATGCATTTGTCGACGCCTAGGCCATAAACGGCTAGAAAACTATCGAGCCTTTGTTCGACTACTCGTCGTGGCGACGCTCCCACACATGCGGGTCCTGTTGGAGGCCCCTCTCGATAATTGTGTGGTTCGCGTGGAGCTTCGAGTGCTCTCTCTCTTGGGAGAGGAAGGTTGGTCTACCTTTGGAGGTGTGGTAGGAATCTTGGCCAAATTTTAAGTGATTACCAAAGGTAAGTGAAGTTGCCACCAATCATTGGGTTTTTCTAAGGTGTGATTAGCCACCTATTTCTAGTTCATTTTTTACTAATCCTAGGCTAAGAAAAAGGGCATTTTTCCTAATCTATTGTGGATGGCAAAAAATCTTGATTCTTGAGTTCAGAAATTTGGTTACGTGTGGGGAAGGTGTTAGGCACCCCAACGTCTGTCCAAGGACTATCCTTTGTTTTGATAAACCTTAATTTTCGGAGATTAGCAGTAAAAAACATGATTTTGGCATTGGCTTTCAGGGCTTTGCATGCATGAGGGGCTTTGAGGTTTGGCTTTTGAATGGGTGTGGCCCAATCTATGCTTTCCTAAGGCATTCGGGCAAAGAACTAGATTTCCACGGCGAAAATCCGTCGACATGTCACCTTACTTTCGCAGCGGAAATTAGGCATCGCTTTACCTTAGGTGACATGGACTATGACAATCACACCAGAAGGGGCGGGCAGGTATATATATACATACATTATGCACAATGCAAGCACACAGAGTAGGAAAGTAAATGCCTACATCCTTAGAGCATGGCCCAAAATATAGGTGCAGGAAAGTAAACAGGGGTCGCCATACTTTAGAGATGAGAACAAATGGTACATGGCATGATATACCTAATACAACCCATCTAAGAGAGAAAGGAGGGAGGAAGGAAGGGGGTTTAAAATAGTACATAACCAAATGGAAGAGGCTAGACCCCTAAATCTACTGAACATGGCCGCTTGGCTTATATCGACATGGCCTGGGAGACCGTGCTCTAGCTCCATACGTCCTCGCTCCATGTGTGTACATGCAAAGACAAGAACAAGAAACCAACAGACAAGCAATGGAAAGAGAGAGATGCGTAGATAATGCGCAAAGGGTACAAAGCAAACAAGTAAGATAGATATGGCAAGCATAGCATGTGGTGGGAGACATGACAAGCAAAGATAAGTAGACAAATAAGAAAGCAAGCAAACAAGAAAGCAAACAAGCAAGAAAGTAAGCAAGCAAAAGGGCCAGCAAAAGGTGGTGTCCATGGGGGACAAATATAGGTTTGAATCGGGTGTCCATATCTTCATTGTGTTGAAGTATGGATGACACACTAGCAAGCAAGACTCATGCATGAACATGTAAGCAAGCATGTAAAGATGCATAGAAAGCCAACAGATGGCACGAACAAGCATGGCAAGCATATCATCGCACGGAGCGGAAAAAGGAAGGGTATACAAGCAACTCGGCATCCAGAGATGCATCCCAAGTGGTTACACCCAAACAAGGCCTCATGGGCATTGGATGTAACCAAAAAAGATTAGGCCCGCGGAAGGCGTCAACCATGGCAAAGCCTAGGACAAGAAAGGCTAACACAAGTATAAAGCATAGAAGCAAGCAAGCATAGAGATGCAAATAGGAATGATCCAAACCCTTTTGATATGGGCCATGGTACATGGACGATGACAAAGCCATAGGGTCTAGATCGAGTCCAAACCATTAGGCCAAAACACAAGAAAATGCGATAAAAGGAACAAAAGGGGTACAATAGCACATGGAATGACAAACAAAGCCTAGGCCTAAACACATAAACATGGCAAGAAGCACGCAAGCATATGAAAACATAGATCTAGACATATAGGCATAGAAACATGCATGTAAACATGTAGATCTAAGCAAGGCACGGCCAAAAATGTGATATCAAGCATGTAAGCATGTAGATCTAACCAACAATACAAGGAAAAGATAGATCTAAGCATGAAAACACGGCATATGGCATGAAAATATGTAGATCTAAACATATAAGCATGTAAGGATGTAGATCTAAGCATGTGAAAAAAGAATCCAAACACATAAACATGTGAAGACAATGATCTAAGCATATAGACACATAAACATAGGAATAAACACATGGGTCTAGACATGTGAGCATGGCATAAAGCATAAAAGCAAGCATAGGGACCCATAAATCTAGGCACAAGCATGGAGATAGGCATATAGACTAACATAGAACATGTAAATCAAGCCATAAACATAGAAAGCATGGAAACTTGTAGATCTAGACACAAGCACCACATGGAAAAGGTAGATCCAAATCATAAAACATGACATAAGGCATAAAAAGTAAGGAGATTTAAGCTAGAAGCACAAATAATGCAAGAAACATGCTAAAGAAATCAATAAATCATGTTAATAAAGCAAAAAGAAATGATAAAAAGCTTGATGAAGCTTTATAGGAAAAGGGGTATGGATTGTAGCCAAAAAGCTACATCCATAACTCTATACCTCAAATCTAAGGTATAGAACCAAGAACAGGAAGATAGAGGGTATGAACATTACCTTGTATTTTTGGAGAAGAGAAAAGAATCAAGAAACTTTGATGTATTTTGTATTTTTTGGGAGAGAAATATGGTGAGAAAATAGAGAAAAAATGCCTAGAAATATGCCCAAATAGATCCCAAAATGCCCCCCCTTCAATCTGAGCTACCAAGAGCCTTTTATAGGCCCTGGCACACTTTTCAAGGCTCGACTGATGTCAGCAATTTTGTCCTCATGCACTTTTTCAGTGTTTACTTCGGACGCGCATTTAGAGGTCTTCCTGGACTCAGATTGAGGCAATCTTGGTGTTCTTGGAAAGCTCTAGATGTCTAGTTTTAATAAAACTAAAGAAATTAAAATTCCAATAGTTGGATAAAAAGTTATGACCTCGGGAAGCATGCTAACGTGCTTTTCACGGTTTTCTCAATATCTCAACTGTTTTAACTCCGATTTCGACTCATGAATAGTCGTTGGAATGAGAATTTGATTATCTTCGCAGTGGCATTGGTCTCAAAGTTGCTAAAAATATCAAAAGAGCTTGAGTTTGATATAAACCATGAAAAATATTGTTTTGTGAGGATTTTGACCTTTGGTCAACCTAGGGTTGAGCAGGGGCATTTTGGACATTTTGACTGAAAAGGAACTTTGAGCGCTCCGTTGTTCGAACGGGTTGCGTCATGCCATTATATATGTTCTCGTGACCCCATGGAGAGAAAATGATATTTTTGGATTTTTCAGTGTCTAGCACACAAATCAAGGTCGGACAAAATATGGTATCAACAGCGGCATTGACTTGGCTAGACAAACTGAAGGGTGACCTGAACAAGAGGTCCAGGAACAAGTATTGCCGCTTCCATCAGGACCATGTGCACGATACTTCCAAGTGCTACGACCACAAATAGCAAATCAAGGCCTTCATCAAGTAAGGGAAGTTGTAGCGGTTAGTTAGGGATGGGGAGAACTCGTCGCGAGACCTCGAGCCTGATTGGCAGGTAGAGGAAAGGCCAAGAGCCCCACTCAAGGAGATAAGGGTAATCATAGGAGGAAATATTATGGCAGGATCATCTAAAAAGGCAAGGAAGACATACTTTTGTATGGTGCAGAGTATCCAGATTTTCGTACAACCTCCTAAAGCAGCTAGGGTTGATAACCCTACCATCAGCTTTACAAAAGAAGATGCTAGACGACTACACCACCCTCATGACAACACTTTGGTAATTAGCTTGTCTATTGCAGATTTCAATACCCGACGGGTATTAATAGGTAACAGAAGCTCAGCAGATATCCTCTACTATCCTGCCTTCCAGCATATGAGGATCGACGAAGAATTTCTCCTACCCACGAACACACTGTTAGTCGGATTCGATGGCACCAAGGTCTTCCTCGTGGGAGCTATCACCCTACTAGTAATCATTAGGGTGTATCCTCAGCAGCTTGCTAGAGAAGTCAATTTTCTGGTGGTTAACTGTTCCTCTGCCTACAACGCCATCATAGGCCGACCTATGCTTAATGCCTAGAGGGCGGTCACATCTACAGACTACCTACTAGTAAAGTTCCTAACGGAGTATGGGATAGGAGAAGTGCGAGAGGACCAGATGGCCGCCCGCGAGTGCTACATCACCATGTTAAAGATGGATGATCACTTACAAGCTCTGAACATTGAGGAAATAAGGGTTTCAGTAGAGCCAATAGAAGACTTAGATGAAATCTCCTTGGACAACAACATCCCGGGCCGAGTCACTCGTATCGGCACGTAGGTCAACCTTTCAATTCACAAAGAGCTTGCTCTCTTCCTGAAAAACGATTGGGACGTCTTCTCTTAGAGCCACGAAGACATGCCAAGGATCAGTTTGAGTACCACGGTCCACAAGCTTAACGTATGCTTGTCCTTTCCCCTAGTCCAACAGAAGAAAAGGGTCTTTGCACAAGAAAGGGATAGGGCCATAGCCGAAGAAGTACGCAAGCTGTTGTAGGCAAATTTCATTCGGGAAGTCTATTACCCCGAATGGTTGGCCAATGAGATAATGGTCAAAAAAGCAAATGGCAAGTGGAGAATGTGTGTAGATTTCACCGAACTGAACAGAGCTGCCCCAAGGATAGCTACCCACTCCCACAAATCGACCTCCTCGTGGACTTAACAACAGGTCACCAACTTCTAAATTTCATGGATACCTTCTTTGGGTACAATCAAATCAAATTGGATAAGTAGACCAAGAGAAGACCTCATTTGTCACGAACCAAGGACTTTTCTACAACAAAGTCATGCCGTTTGGGCTGAAAACGTGAGATAGGGTGAAACGTGGAAGTATACGTAGATGACATGCTCGTGAAAAGTGCAAAGGAGGTTAACCACTTAGATGACCTTCGGGAAACATTCTATACTCTTTGCCTCTACGACATGAAGCTTAACCCCAACAAGTGTGTGTTCGGTGTGGCGTTAAGGATATTCTTGGGTTTTATGGTGTCACAATGTGGTGTGGGAGCTAATCCCAACAAAGTTCAAGCAGTAATAGAGATGGCTCCACTAAAGAGCATGAAGGAAGTGCAAAGCTTGAACGGTAAGGTTGCAACCCTTAACAAGTTCGTCTCTAGGGCGACGGATAAGTGTACCCTTCTTCAAAGAGCTAAGGAAGGCTTTTGAGTGGACCGACAAGTGCTAGAGGGCTTTTGAGGAACTAAAGACATACCTTACATCCCCACTTTTGCTCAGCCCATCCAAGTTAAGTGAAGAGCTCTCCCTCTACTTAGCCATATCCCTAATAGCTGTCAGCTCCGCTCTCATATAGGAGGAAGACCGGGTGTAGTTACCCATTTACTACACCAACTGAGCATTCTGGGGAGCTGAAGGAAGATATCCCCCAATAGAAAACCTAGCCTTCGCACTGATCACAATTGCCTAAAAACTCAGGCCATACTTCTAAGTACACACCATAGTGATCCAAACAGACACGCCACTAAGGAAGGCAATGGACAACTCGAAAGCAGTAGGACGACTAGTTCTATAGGCAATAGAACTTGACGAGTTCAACATCCAATATTGGCCTAGAACTACGATCAAGGCACAGGCTTTGGCTGATTTCATTGCCAAGTTTACAACAAAAGAGGACGAGGAGGTGGTGCTGATGGTGTGGATGATATGGACGGACGGATCGACTAATCAACAAGCTGAAGGAGCTAGGGTCCTGTTATAATTTCCTAAAAGAGACACACTAGAGTGTGCAAGACATCTCCAAATCTCAACAACCAACAATGAAGCAGAATATGAAGTAGTTCTCTTAGGCCTCGACTTGGTTAAAGTAGCAGGGGCCATGTCAGCAGTCATACACTGCGATTCACAAGTTATAGTCACGCACATCAACGGTGACTACAAGGCAAAAGGGGAACGGATGAAAGACTACTTGAGTGTGGTTAAAAGCAAGATGAGCAAAGGGTTCTCAACTAAGTTTATGTAGATCCCAAGGGAAGAGAACGAGCGGGTAGACCACCTGGCCAAAGCTGCTTCCGCAGAATATACGAATGCCACTAATCAGGTACTATCCTTTATTCAATATGCCCTTGCCATTGACAAACTAGAAGTACAAGTCATCCCCACAAGAACCGATTGGATGATGCCAATCGTACCCTATCTCAATAAAGGGACATTGCTAGAAGACCGCAACGCTTCCTGTAGACTGAAGGTACAGTCATCACATTTCGTAATGATTGGGGATGTCCTTTAAAAAAGGGGTTTCTCCCGTCCGTATCTGAGGTTCCTATCCCCCAACGAAGCAGACTATGTCATGAGAGAGATACACGAAGGAGTATGCGGGAACCATTCAGGGGCACATTCACTGGTTCACAAGCTGATACGGACCGGATACTACTGGCCCACTATGCAAAAGGACGCCCAGTCCTACATGAAGGCATGTGACAAATGCCAATACTTCAGTAGCATCATTCGACAGCCGTCGAAGGAGCTTACACCAATGAGCGCCCCCTAGCCGTTCACCCAATAGGGATTGGAATGTCCGAAACTTCATATGGAAAAGCATTATTTGCCGCTTTGGAATCCCTCAGGTCTTTGTCTCTAACAATGGAAAGCAATTCGACAACGATGCGTTCAGGGACTTTTACCAACAATTGGGAATCATGAACCACTACTCCTCTCTTGCTCACCCCCAGGCCAACGGACAAGTTGAAGTCACAAACCGATCCCTGCTCAAGATGATTAAGACTCAACTTGAGGGGGCAAAGAGTATATGACTGAATGAGCTACCCGGCGTCCTGTGGGCATATAGGATGACAACTCGCACACCTACAAGGGAGACACCATTTCGCCTCGCATATGGGAGCGAAGTCATCATCCCAGTGGAAGTTGGACTGACCAACTATCGAGTATCCTACCATGATGAAGAAAAGAATGAATAAGGGATGCGTCTATAGTTAGATCTTCTTGACGAAGTCAAAGTAGTGGCAAAATAGAGGATGGCTTATTATCAGGATCTGATGGCAAAACACTACAACACCAAGGTCAGGCCTCGTCATTTTCAGGTTGGGGACTTGGTCCTAAGGAAGGTAACAATGACTACTAGAGATCCTTCATAGGGTAAGCTAGGCCTCAATTGGGAAAAGCCCTACAAGATTGTCGATTGCTATAGAAGGGGGACCTACTACCTGGAAACCCTCGACGGACAAAGGCTTCATCACCAGTGGAACATCGAGCACTTAAGGAAGTACTACTAGCAGCAGACAAATGCAGCTTATTTTATCGCTTTCTTTTGTTTTTATGAATTAAGTATCGAGAAAGATTGAAAGATGTTAAGTTTCTTTTTAGCTTTTCATTATTAATAAGACTTGGACAAATTATCAGAAATGTTGTTCTACTTTTTACCTTTCAATGAAACATCTAAATTCTACTAAGTCTTACCTACGGGGTGGACGAAGGACTAAGGATATTAATAGGTACTTAGTCTCAAGAATTTTACTAAGTCCTAACTATGGGTGGACGGATGACTAAGGATACCAATGGGTACCTGGTCTCAAGAATTCTACTAAGTCCTACCTATGGGGTGGACGGATGACCAAGGATACCAACGGGTACCTAGCCTCAAAAATTGAACTAAGTCCTAGCTACAGGGTGGACGGATGACCAAAGATACCGACGGGTACCTGGTCTCAAAAATTGAACTAAGTCCAACCTAAAGGGTGGGCGAATGACCTAGGCTACTGACGAGTATTTGTTCTCAAAAATTCTGATAAGTCCTACCTAGGGGATAAACATACGACCAATGATACCAACGAGTATCTAGTCTAAGGAAAATCGTTGATTAAAGAAAAAAATTGTTGTGAAACGGATGGATAAAATAGAATGTAGATAGGGGCATATGCAATTGTAATGGTAGAAATAAGAAAGCATAAAGTAGTAGACAAACACCCAGAAGGGGAAATGTTTTTACACAATATAAAGATAGATGTCTTTACAAAAAGCCTGACGAAAGGGGCAAATAGCATTTTCTTACAAAAAGAACTCATAAAATAAAAGAAAATTAAGTATAACTCCTAGAGAAAAGGATTCAAGATGAGGGAGCTTGAGAAGCGGTCGGATCCACAGGAGATGGGCCATCCGCGGTAGATGGATCAACGGCCAGTTGGGCAGCTGGAGTCTCCAAACCGTCTGGAGCAAATTGAATGATAGTCTTAGTGTTGGCATCCTTCGCCCCCTGCTCAATAGTGTGGATGGAGTCACTGGTCTCTTCACTGATGGTGTCATCTCCTCCGGGTGTCGGCGGGATGATGTTGTCTATTATAATCTAGGACAAGTCCAGATCGAGGTAAGCAGCTCCCACCTGCTTCAAGCAATCGTCGAACCTGTCACCATAGTAAATGTCGCATGCATCAAAGAAGGGCTAAGAGACACGGAACTCCGCCACAGTGTCAGCCTTGGCCTTGTCCATCTACTCATGGAGAACAGCCAGTTCCATCGTCAGATTGGTCTTCGCCTTCTCTACCTCCTCCTTAAGACAGGACTCCTCCTTCAGCTTAGTCAGCATGGCCGTTAGCTTCTTGTTAAGGGTATGGACAACCTCCTTGTACTGCTCCCTCTCCTTGTTCTCGATCTCTTGATGCTTGCAGAACCGTCAGATCACCCCTTCGTTGGCAACACACCTATCCTGCAAGGCCTTTATATGCACCAACGCCTGGAATAAGGAATAACGATTAGAACAAGAATGTAAAAATTACAAAGTACCATAAGTGATGGAAACGTACTCTGAACAAGTTATAGAGATCAGACACCCCCAAATCTTCCGAGGAGTGCTAGCCACAAGGATTTAGATCTGTCTCCTTAATGATCGAATTGACCATCTTGACAGTATAGTCTTTGTGTGTAACCAGCCTCTAGACAGGATCAGGGGCAACGAGACCCTTTCTCATCATCAGGCCCTTCCCTACTCTATGACGAGGAGGGGGAAGGGGCAAAGAAGACTTCCACTACTTATCCTTGGTGTCGCTCTTTCTGTTAAGGACCACTTTAGCTCCCACCTTGGAGGCCGACAGTAAAGACCCAATCAGCTGCTTGCAGGTAGCCACCGACTTCCTCTCCATTGCCCTCTGTTTGCTTGCATCCATCTCTGCAAAAGGGCAATGAAGAGCATGAGAAAAGAGGGCAGATGGACCAAATACAGTACCAAAGCTATAACTTACGTCAACGGGAAAAAGCGTGCAACCATTAAGCCAAAAGCGTTGGTTCAAGGCCACCACAGAATGCATGAAGTGTGTCAAGGGTAACCAGATCCTTCCACTTCCTTTGCTTAAAGGGTATGGCCCAAACTCACCAAAGGAAGCTCTCTTGCTCGTCGCTAATCTGCGGACAGATTTAAGTTGAAGACAATAAAGAAATATGTTAGGAGCTTCATCAAGACAGAGAGCTAAAGCAAAAATAGACACCGACGACCCACCTGACTCCTTTACAATCCCCCAAGTGTTATCAAAACCATTAGGCATACTATCCCATTCCTCGGGCCTACAAACCCAATCCGTCACTTGGACGAAGAAATAATGATTCTTCCAGTTTCTATTGGAGTCAGGCATATCTGACACCAACCTAAATGACATCTTCCTCACCAAGAAATGGTAAATCCCCTTCGACAAGGAGATTTCCTGAGACTTATAACAATAAAAGAACTCGTTGAGGGATAAACGACGGTTGCCACCATTAAGTTAACCCCATATCAGCTCCGCACCAATGAATATTCTCCACGCAATGGGAGCGATTTGACTGACAGACAAGCCTAAGTAGTTGGCGAGCTAATGGTGTAGCTCTGTCAATGGCAACTTCAGCCTTGCAATAAATATGGTATCGTACATGCTGACGTTTGTAGTCCTCTCGAAGTAGCACTTTTCAAACTTCCTTGGCAGACAGATGGGGATGTTCTCAGGGATTTGGTAATCGTCTAGAAGGGTGTTGAAAACTTTGTCAGACATCGTTGGGTTAAAATTGTTAACCGTCCATATTAGAGGGAGAATAAAAGGTCGGGAACCCCCGTCCACTTGGCATACTGCCTCAACTACCTTAGGCTGATCTCCCTCGTCAACCCTCTCTCCCTTGTCTTCCTCATCTCCCTCATTATATTTGTTTTCTCCTTCCTCATCATTTTCCTCATCCTACTCCCCTTCCTCATCTTCCTTGTCCTCCTTCTCTTCCTCAGTTGGGGAATAGGCAGATGGTTCCCTTTCTGGGGACTAAGGGACATCTTTCTCTGGCTCACGCCCTGATGGATAAACCTCGTCGTAGCCCGCACCTTCACAAATTGACAACGACAGTTCACTTATCGCTTCTCTATCTGATATCTATTCACCTACAAGCGACAAAGGTTTTCTAAGAGCCTATTCGACGAGTCTCTAAAAACAAATGACGGCTACCCCAAAAAGTAAAAGATAAAAATGACAAAAAAAGAAACTTACGAGAAGAAACGAATGGTGGATCGGGATGACATATTCCTCAGAAGCAATGGGGTCACAAGCGACAGATGATGCAAACAAGAGTGTGACAACTCTGGTCTCAAAAAAGCTCTAAAAAAGAAGTAAAGTAAAGAAAATTAGAGCAGGGGAGAACTATTTATAGAGAAAGGGAGCATGGCATACGAAGCAACGCCAACTTGCCCATGCCACGTGTCACGTGGCATTTAAACTCGAGGCTGCTTAAGCCATTTATTGACACCTTCTTCAACAAAGCCCTAATTAATGATCATAAATATCCATGTTACTCCACAGCCCTTCAGTTAAAATCAACGGACCCATGGAGTAGGGGGCAGCTGATAAGGGTATTTTGACTAAGGATTCAATACTCCTGAGTAAGCCATGGAATGAAACTAACGACGTCTATGGATCCGTTAGTTTCACAAAAGCAAATGGAGGATAAAAACAACATCGATGGAATAAAAGGCGACAAAGCCACACCAAAAACCCGACAGGGTGAGTAGCCAGTGGGCCAAACAAAAAGCTGACGGGTCCAGCGTGGCTTTGCTTGGCCCACACAAATGTTCATATAAGGAAACATCTTACATGTCACGCAAAATAAACCCACTATTGATTCATATCTCCCTCATATAGAAAGACACCCTATAATCTTAGAAACCCTAATACCAGATCTTCTCCATAAGGAAAAATCCCTACTCTCAAGGGATCTTTGCTCACTTCTCACCACTATATAAGCACCAAACCCTTTCTTTTCTAAGGTACGCAGAAAATCCCTAGCTCTCTCACTATAGAGTTCTTAGAAGTTTCTCATTTACTGAGTTAACCTTTGGAAGGTTTTTGGCCGGTACCACATCGGTGCCACCTGTTTGGTCCTATTATTCTTATTCTATAGGTACCCATTGGAGTGATTTGGAGCCTACAACTCACTAACATTTTAGCATATCATCAATGCCCACGTACCAGTATAGAATGCCCAGCCCGCAAACTCATCAGTTGTACAGGGCTTTGCAATTGGTGCATCTTTATAGCGAAAACTGCAAAATGAACCAAAGAAAGTGCTCAAGGAGTATATTTTATAATAATAAAAAAATGTGTTCAATAAGAAATTAGCTATTTCTTTTTAGAAGAATTCCATAGAAAATTTATCAGACATTCATCATCACATTATTATTCTAGTGGAACCAGTAATAATTAGCTTCAATTCAAAAAATAGCTTAATGAGGTGATACATTAAAACTAGGGGTTAATTTGTTTGAAAAGGCCTTGGTTGTGTTATGGTTTTATAGGAAAATCCTAGTACCAAAATATGTCAAAATTGGGCTATATTAAAAAAAATTATGTTAGAGCCGGGTTTGGGTCAAAAGCTACTCAAAGCGGCTAAGGTTATGAGCTAACTCAAAGATAATGAGTTGATAATCATTTTTTTTTATATGTTCTAGACCATATTGAATTTCTAAATGAACTTGTTTTGTTGAAAAATAGATATTTGCGCTTTCAAAATAAAGAGAAATTTAACCCAATTTGGAATTAATTGAAATGAGTGAAATGTGTCAATTTGATGTTGGCATAACTTTGTAGTCTCCGAAATTTCAATCGATTAAAACTTAATTTGCTCAACTGAAATCAGATAAATAGTAAACCAACTTGCAATACTAGCTATTTGACATACTTTTCTCTATATATACAAATCCTTGCTACAGAGCGATGGTAAGAGGCCGCCATACAAGAGTAGATCTAAGAGCCAAAATTTCCTTAAGCCAAAAAGATCTCTCAATTCCACCCCTTTCAGTTTTTCTCCTTGTGAGATATCTTTTTGAATTCCTCGTTGAGAATTTCATGCCTTGATCTTTAACTATGATATTAAAAAATGTAAGTATTCATCCAAACCACTCAAACTCTAAACCTTTGTTACAAAGTCCAAGGATAGAAAACCTTTAGAGAGTTATTTGGTGTGTGTACACACAAAATTCGTTAAAGATAAATCACACGATCACGAAATAGTGTAACAAATTATCAATTTATATTGATTTGTATATATGTAAGTACAATTCTCTGTATGACTCTTTACAATGAAAGAATACAATAAAACTCCTCTAATTCGATCTCCAAAGAACTTTACGACCCGAAAGGCTATGAAGCTTAATCTTGAATCGTACTTTGATGTCTCTAAGTTGGATGTGTGATTGGATGTATTTGAGCTTTGATTTGAAGTTGAGGGCCGTTGGCTTGATCTCTGTAAGGTTGAACTTATTCAACCATGTGTTGGTTTTATTCTATGCCAAATTTGCTTGTAATTCAGCATTTAGAAACCCTGTATTTAGGTGGGAATAATGTAAGGGTTGTGTATGAGAGAGTGTGAAGAATTGATCAAGTGTGTGCATCAAAAGGCTTCTTGCGACTGGACCTCGCAACTGACTCGCGAGTGGTGACACGCCAGAATCTAGCACACGTGTGAAGCATGCTGGAAGTTGAAGGATTAAGACAGTTGGATCACTACAGGACAAAAAGTACAGTCTAGGCATTCTATTATCTGGTGACTAGAACTCGCAACTCATCCCATTCACGAGTTACTCGCTAGTGCACCCTGTTTTGCAGGAAAATGACTTTTCACATTCCTTCTCATACCCTACTATAAATACCCTTATACCCACGAAATGTAGAGAGCTTCCAAAGAGAATTTTGAGAGAAAAACCCTAGAGAACAACAAAATTGGTTCATCCACAATCTTATACATTTGATTCTCCAAATCCTTCTACTCTCACCCTCTCCATTGTCATACCCTTGAGAGGATCTTAAGCCAAATTCTTACCTCACCACATTCAGAACAGTGAGAAGGCTATTGGTGTTTGGGAAGCAGTTCAAGAGAGAATCAATTCATTTTAGTTGATGCAATGGACTTATTGTAGGATCCGGTAAGCAAAAGAAGATAAGGTTAGGCTTGACCCTATTGGAGCAAGAAGCTTGGAGGGCTAAGATGCATTGGGTAGATTAGGCTTGGAGGGTCTATTGTTATTCATGTATCCTAACTAATTTTCTAGTGGATCATTTTACCGCTTAGAGGGTGGCGAAGAGGTTTTTCGCCGAATTCTTTAGTTTCCTCTTCGATAACACGTGCCGGTGTTATTTTGTGTTTGCTTCTCTCTATCTATTACTCTTTGCTTTTAATTATTGCTGAGTTGTGATTAAAATATGGCATAGAGTAGTTTGGATGGAGGGGAGAAGGAGAGGAGTAGAGGAGAGTAGAGTAGAATTGGTTGAAAATAGGCTAATTTTGGGCTAAATTTACTCTACTCTACTCTACTCTACTCTACTCTCCTTTCTTCCTCCTCAATCCAAACGGACCATCAAAAAACCTTTATTTATAGGCAACTCAATAGCATTTGATTTGAAATATTCTCTAAACATTTATTGAGAGTTAATTAAAAATTTAGATTTGAATTTAATTTCTTCTTTCATTTAATAAGAACTTTCTATGTGAGTCTTTTCTTCTGACGTTGCCACATGACTTTCTTTATTTAATGTTGCCACGTGGCTTAGACACATGTCATTTATATGTAAGTCATAGTAACTCAAAAACTTGACATGTGACTTGATTTTATTTGCTGATTGTCCTTGTTGACACGTCATTAAATGCAAACCAATTTGACCATAAGTATTTGATCACGATTAATCAAATGGCTGTAAATACATCATAAAATTTTGATGTCTACAGTGTGTATCAAAGTTCTGGGATTGTTGGAATGAGGTTTGTTCATGGAGGAAGTTCATGTACACGAATTCGATTGTTCTAAGGTCACTGCGTTGGTAAGACAAGTGGGGCATTTGTTGAGGTTACATAGAGTCTATGACGGGAAATGTTTTGTATGTATAATTGATTATAATTGTTTCTTCTCTAGTGGATTTTTAACGAATTTGGATCATCTATAGTTGTTTTAAATTTCAAAAGGCGCTTCATCGATTTTTCAATTTTCACTTCGTCACCCAAATCTCTAAGTTGAATTTATAGCTTTTATTATTGTTATTTTTAGATTTGAAAATTGAAAACAATGTTTGGATTATCCATTTTTTGTTACATTATTTAATCGCTGCTTAATCAGTTTGGGTCTAAATCCAAAATTTCAAAATTGGAACAAATAGAGCCTAAGTAATAATCACTCTAATGCATTTTGCATACATATTTCATGGTAGATGGTACTCACCCATCAATCCATAATCAAAAATAAATTCATTCACAATAAAAATTGTGTATTAAAAGCTATAGAAGTACGTCCCACTCGTACCTAATTGAAAAAGTGATCCAAACATGAAATAAGTATTAAGAAATTTTTTTAAAACTAATGTAATGAATACTAGATATTTGGCCAAGAACACATTGCATGGGCAGCAATATCTGATTCAAGCTCTAAAGAGGCCGCTACGAGTTGACTGTTTGAAGTTGTCTTATTTTGGACTCTTTCATGAGCCATCTCCAGAGTCAAACATTCCTTTATTTCTACCAATACTTGACTCATGTCCGGCCTTTGGATTGCCACGGGTGGTACACAGGACATGGCTATCTCCACAGCTTTCCAGGCAGAATTTTTGTGGAATTCTCCATGTAACCTTGCATCAATAATGTTTTGAATATCCCCACTTTCAATTATAGGATAAACCCAGTCAAGTATGTGAGTGTTTTCTTCAGGTCCTTTTATTATTGCTGGGCGGCCTGTTATTAGCTCAAAGAGGACAATACCATAGCTATAAACATCACTTTTCTTGTTAAAGTTTCCAGATGCTTGAAACCTGTATGTAAAAGTAAAACACATGTTATTAGATTTGTTTAACAATCCCAAAACTATGGATACTTTTTTTTTTTTTTTTTTTTTTTCCAGTCTACTAGTTAGCTACATTATATAATTATATGATTACTGCAAGAAAAATGCTTATTATAACGAAAAAATCCATTGCAATAACATTTGTCTCACTGCAATAGTTGATATAAGTTGTTGTAATAAAATTTGAAGTAATAGATTTGTGCAACAAAAAGTTTCGTAGCATAAACTCCAAATATTTTAATGACAATTTTGATAAATAATATATATATATATATATATATATTCTTGCAATAAATAATTTATTTTTTCTAATATCTTGTAATAATAGGTTATTACTTCATAAATTTCATTGCAATAAATTGCAAATAATCGAAAAAAATAAATCAATTCAAATTATTGCAACGATATTTTTTGCTGTAATAGATAAGTATTTCATATTTGTCATCGTAATAGATTGTAAAATAATTGATATTAGATTATTGCAACGATATCTTAATATTTTTCATTGCAATAAATTGCAAAAATAATTGGTATCAAATTATTGTAATGATTTCTTCATTTTAAATTATTGCAAAAAAATTTTCTAGTGTAGTAATGTATTAAACCCTCTATTTCTTCATTTTAATACCACTATACCAATTTCATTAAGTTAGAATTAGATGTAATAGATTTATTTTTGATGTAGTGGAATGACAGCCTTTAAAAAACTCCAACTAGTGAAAAAAGTGAGGTGTGAGTTGGAATTATAAAATAAAGAAATTTTTGTAAAAATCACATAATATCACTAACATTTCCTCTTCAAATAAGATTTTAAGGGTACCCAATATAAATTTTTTTCTCTTTTGTGCAAAATGGAGATATTTATGTAGTGCAAAATTTTAACATGGTAGGGTAAATAATTCTATTTGAAATTATGTACACTTACTCAGGATCAAGGTATCCAAGTGTTCCAGCAGGACGAGTTGACACATGAGAATCACTTTCTGCTGCGAAAGTCCTTGACAACCCAAAATCAGCTATCTTTCCTTCCATATTTTCATTTAATAAGATATTGGTAGTCTTTAAATCTCTGTGAACGATAGTTGGCTTGCAACCATTATGTAGATACTCCAACCCTACAACTCCACCAGTAAGCCATTTGTAATTTAGTCATGTAAACAAAGAAATAGATATTGGAGTGGAATAATCATGTGATTAATATGTTTCCAAACCTTGTGCTGTATCCACCGCAATTTGAATTCTCTGATTCCAGTTCAGGACATTCATATTGGTAACTGCAGCCAAAATTTTTTAATTTCTCTATTTTAGTTGGAGTTTTTATGGAAGTCAACCTTCACTTTGTAGTTAGACCAGAAAATAAATAATACTTGTGACATGCTCAACATGTTGGAAATAAAGGGGTAACAATGGAATGGAAGAAATAATGACCAAGCAACCCAAAGGTTACGCCTATGGGTTTTGAGTCAAATTTATATAACATTAACCAGTCATTCTTTTTATTAGTATCTAATATGTAACTCTACTAATTCAATGTGTGAGCCTACTACCACATGTAAATATTCCAACAAATCTTCCTCTTCATGTGTGAACCTACTACCGAGCCAATTGTGGCACTTCAATTAGTCTCCCCCTTAAGCATAAGCAATTTCCTTAACAATCCAATTATCATGCATTACACTCACCAATAGAGTGCCCTTTACTCAACCATAGGAGTGAACACACGAGTCTTCCTTGCACAACCATTGGAATTTCCAACATGCACCTAGTAAAACCCTTTTACTAAACCATGTATGGGTGGAGCTAATATGGAAGCCCTCCACATTCTACTTGGTGAGACCAACTAGCCTCTGATACCAATTTGGCGTAATAGTAGAAGCTCAAAATACCAAGACTATATAAAAACAATCACCCCCCCCCCCCCCCCAAAACAATAAAATAGCCATTTACTCATATAATTAAATCTTTTTAGGGCACTATCGAATTAATTTAAAGTCTTTCCTTATGTGAGAGGACCTTTGGGTAAAAGGCACCAAACACTTTGTGCTATTGTTTATTTATAAAACGACAATACTTCTTCCTTGCTAGATAAAGGGATACCTTTCTTGGTAGATAATGAATACTTTTCTTGATAGATAAGGAAATTTTTTTTCCATACTAAGAAAACCTAAATTAATCAAATGTCTAAGAATTTGAGACAAAATGCAACAATTTGGAGGCACGATAAAATCACTTTCCTTAAACAATTATTACCCTGACTTGCTATAGGCTTACTACAAATTTGTGTGAGATAAAACAAAGCATATTGGATTCTACAAATAGTGATTTTGGAGAATATATAACAATAGGATTTCTAATATTTTTGAATTTTTTTTTCATTATAGGGAATAATGAGAGTTTAAATTATAATATATAGATTACGAAAAGTCACAAATAAAGTTTTTTAACTATTAGAAAATAGTTGGAAATAATGTCCAAACATTACAAACGTTTTAAATATGAAGTGGACTCTAGGAAAATATTTTGCAAAAAAAAAGTATTATTCTAATATTATCCTCCCCTGAATCAAAACTCTTGTTCTGCCATTACTTGGATATATAAATATCTAACACAACAAACATATATCTTTATCTTTATTTTGAATAGACAAGAAAAGGGGAGCAATTATACTTTACCTCCTACACCCTAAACTAAACCTCTTTTTACACTTACACCAAAAAACCATCCGAATGAACACTTATCCCCTTAAACTATACATTTTTTTACATTTACCCCCCCTAAACTATACATTTTTTTTACACCTACTCTCCTAAATTATAAGAAGACACAGTTCCATAAAAAATTACCCATGAGAAGGGGTGCAAAGTATTATACGAGTAATAGTTTAAGGGGGGTAAGTGTGCATTTTTATAGTTTAGGGGAGAAAGTGTTACACAAGTAATAGTAAAGAGGGGTTAATTGTGCATTCTTATAATTGAAGGAGTAAGTGTAAAAAGGGGTACAATTTAGGGGAGTAAAGTATAATTTCCCCCCAAAAAATGTTTACCCAAGGCTTAAATTGCCTAGTTTATTCCTCCCACCCTTTCCTCTTTTTTATTCTTTTGTTCATCTCACCTCCCTCCCTTTCCTCCTTTTATCTCTTATCTAGTCTCTCAAATCAGTGTATCATGGAAACATCTCCCCATTCTTGGATTTTCAAGGTAAATCAAACCATTTTGTTTGGTTTTGGGCTTTTTATTACTTATAACAGGAGGCATTCGAAAACAAATTCTTCATCATGGAAGAATCTAGTGGTGCCCACAAGGCTCTTGCCCACCAAAGGCAATACTTGGTTACATTTTTATAGGTGGCAGTCGTTGTGTTTCATGTTAAGAGCAAACAATGTGCACACTGAGTACATGAATTGGCTAAATTTACTTTCTACAATGTGCACACCGAGTACATGAATTGGCTAAATTTACTTTCTCGGTGAACACTATACCAACAGACTGCAGTTATGGTACTGTATCAAAATCTTGTCCTAGGATAATCATGCTTTTATTTAATTTAATAAGTTAACAAAGGCAAAACCATATTTGTCAGTACCGTATGATACACGTATCATATCGTGTACAAAAAGTTTCATGCTGTAAGGGCACATCAAAAGTGCTCATGATACACAAACATATGCTTTTAAATGAGTTCTTTTGTTAAAATTTGTGCTTTTATTTGAATTCAACAAGTTGTTAGACTTGTTTTTAACACAATTATTAGGTTACTTAATTTAGCCTGATAAAGTAACATGTCCATAAGGATTTTTTTTTTCCTCCTCTTTATCCTATAAAATTTGGGTTACACACTTACACTTCACTTTCATATTTACAATTTTCTTTTCTATACTATGAATAAGGTATTAACTAACAAGATATGATGTTTTATTTTTGTCATTATTGTTATAAGTCTAAGAAGCTAAAATGTCAAGAAGAATTAAGAAACATAAAATAAAATAAAAGAACAAGGAGAGAGTAAATGTTGATGATGATGAAAAAAATCAATGAAGAAATAAATTTGTAAAATGATGAGCATGATTATAACATTGACTTAGATGAAGTTCATTAGGCAAAATGATGAATGTTAAAAAAAAAAAAAAAAAAAATTATTACTTTTAGTCATTTGTAATGTTTATCACATGCTAATTTGATTTATTTAGTTGAATATATTCCAAATTTATAATGAAGATACCATTTATATATGTATATCTATAAACTTCTATAAATTTATTAAGTATTTGTGTATCTTACGATACACAATATAGAAAAATAAAAAATCGATTAACGATACGATTCACATTTTGATTACAATGGGCTGAACCATAAATGAAACACATGGAATAAATTATTGTTTATATGGTTATACCTGATAAATATTGGTGTAGGTTGCCATTAGCCATGTACTCATAGATGAGTGCTTTGTTTTTACCCTCATCACAATACCCAATGAGAGAGACCAAGTTTCTATGATGAACTCTCACTAAGATTTCTGCCTGCATTTATGGACAGTAATCTAGTTTAGCTTAATGAAAATCTTCTATATGCATGTCTCATATATACTATCATAGTTTCAATACAAGATTAAAATTTTAAAAGGTCTGGTTAATGGGTACCCTTAGGGTATTTGTTAATTGACCATTTTAGGAAAGTCATAGTACCACTTTCAGTGGCGGAGCTAGGATTTTAGTCTAGAGGGGGCAAAATTAAAAAAAAAAAAACAATATTAAAAGTAAAATTAATCTAAAATATATTAATCAATAATAATAACAAAACAATGGTAAGAAAATATGAATATATTTCATAGTATTAAAATAAATAAACAAAAATAACCAATTCATAGTCATAGCTACAACAAATTTTACAAATTGATGTGGTAAAAATGTGAGTAGTGTTACTTAAACAATATAATGAATATATGTTTGAAATTATTTTTTGTGATTGGTGAGATGCTAATTTGTAAGACATAAGTAGTAAAATTTGTAATATCTCTAGCATCACTTAATAATAAAATGCTGTGAAATGTATCACAGTGAAAATGGTGAAAATAAAGATACTAAATAAAAAAGAAAAAGTAGTGAAATAGGTGCAAGACAGACAAAAACTGCTTATGAGAATAGTGAAATGGTGAAAAGGTTACATGGTTTGGCCTTTGAGAATAACTTTTTCTTCTTTCTTTTTCCTGGGTCACTTTCAAGTGGGTGTCCTTTTTTTTTCTTTTTCCTTTTTTCTCAATGTCTCAGGGACTAACTAGAGTAGACTACATATGCAAGGATGTTTTAGGAGTCAGAGGGGGCAGGTGCCCCCCCTCGCCCCCCTCTGGCTCCGCCCCTGCCTGCACCTGACATGCAGCTTCGGTTGCTAGTGTATAAGTCATGCATATGCATGGTACAATTAAAAAAAATTACAATTACACATGTATACAGATTCAAATTATACTCTCTTTTTTATTTTATTTTTAATTTCTTTTGGATATACACATGAGTTTACTCTTTTTTATTTATTTATTGGGTTTTGGTAATTTATTTACATGAGACTCTTCGTTTTTTGTACCTCATTAACTCACCTCGAAAAAAAAAATTGTAAAAAAAACTTATCATGCATGCCAATTTTCATACCAATCGGATGTTATTTACTATTCGATCTATAAACTTATCTCTTGTGCATTATTTTAAACTACATAAACTCGAATTTATACAATTGATAGATGACGCGACTATTGATCACTTTGAAATTATGTAAACATGGAGAATATAGAAAGATAAATGTAATCCAATGGTCGATTTGTCAAAATTCACATCCAATTAAAAAATATTGGGTGGTGTAACATTACTTAGAGTTATACCAAGTGTAACTTGAACCTAACCCTATATATGTGTGTGTGTGTGTGTGAGAGGGTAAGTAGACCGAGTAAATAAGTTGGGCCGTGGGCCGTGCCTAAGGACACCTAGGAACCCGAGGATGGTCATAAAGTTTACTAAGTTCTGGGATCGACGAGCCGAGGACAATAAAGTATAACAACAAACTAGTGGTAGTTCCTGAGGAGCAGAGCTTCCTCGGGAAAGCATTGTGGAAGGTTGGAACCCAGCCATCCCGGGAATGCTATACAAAAGGTAATCATTCCTTTTATGGATAAGTTTCAAGGAAGATAACCAACAGCAAAGGAAGAAATGTATGGGAAGAAGACTACTCCCATCACATTAAATGCTTTGCACCTAACCAACTGGCTGCATTTATGTGGCAGTGACACCTGAACAGTGATATCTTAGTTCACAGCTATTCACAAAGCTTCCAGGAGGTTTCTAATAGGACAAGTATCTAGGGGATCACCTACATCATCAACAAGTGGAAGGCTACAATAGAATATGGAGGGACTATATAAGAGAAAGGCCTCCGTGAAAAGTGAAGCATGGAATGAGAGAAGAGAAAGAGAAAACAAAAAGACCATTTTGTACTTAGGTAAACTTGAATCAATACAAGAACACTTCATCCTTAGATTTGTCCGAGGAGCACTATTTCTACTAAATTGTGTCTTCTTACTTTCTTAGCACGAATCCAATCAATTAAAGCCCACACTCGATTTATAGAGTCTTTTCCCTGTAAAATCCACTCTCTAATAAATATATTGTTTTGGGCTTGTTGGGCCATTATCCATTGCTGGTGGGCTGAGGATCCATATCTAGTCCTTACAATCGGTGTCGTCTGTGGGAACAGAGAAGCACTTATAATCTTGATTAGCCATGGTGGGTTCGGGACCACATAGAGAAGAATCAGTAGGATCACAACGTGAAGATCAATTTGTTAATCTTGAAAGGAGGAGAGATTGTGAGGTTAATCACCCTCCAAGTGTGCATACAAGTCATACTAGTAAGTGCCATTCTAGAACTGGAAGCCATCTCTCACATGGGGAAGAAACTCATAACCTTAAGCTGAAAATTGATCACCTACGCAGGAAGTTACGTTGTAAACAGCGAGAACAATCCCCTGTTAGCTCTAGAATATATTCAGGTGAAGATGGTAGTTATAGACTAAGGTCAAGAACCCCTCCTAGTGAATCCTTCTTTGCACCTTCACAATCGTATAAAGAGGAGCGGTATCATAGGCAAAGGGATAAAAGTTTGACCCATAAGAGCCTGGAGAATGATGCAATGAGTAAGGCTTTGTGTCAAATTTCAAAATCATCATTTACACACAAGATTGATAGGGCTAAACTTCCTCATCGATTTACGCAACCCACTTTCACCATTTACAATGGGAGGACTGATCCAGTGAAACACGTCAGTCATTTAAATAAGAGGATGGCTATTCATTCACGGAGTGAGGCTTTAATGTGCAAAGTATTTCCCTCTAGCTTAGGGCTGAGGTGGTTTGATAGGCTGGTTAAAGGTTCAATTAGCTCTTTGCAGGAGATCACCAGGGCTTTCAGGGCCCGATTTTTTACATGTAGCAAGGTTCCTCATCACCAAGATTCCCTATTGTCTATGGTGATGAATGAGGGTAAGACACTGAAAACTTACTCGGATAGGTACTAGGAGACATTTAGTGAGAAATATGGAGATCTTAAAGACGTGGCAATAAGGACGTTTAAGGTTGGCCATCCTACTGAGCATGACTTAAGGAAGTCCTTGACAAAGAAACCAGTGCAAAGCAAGTGTCAGCTCATGGATCAGATTGATAAACATAAACGAGTCGAGGATGATCAATAGTAGGGGAAAGGGAAGGCAAAAGTGGCTCCCCCTGGCCGAAGAGATTTTTACTAGACATACTGGGCTTTCTACTGCCCAAGTGGTCAACATAGTATTCAAGGAGCATGTGCATTAGATTCTTGAGAAGATAAAGGTTGAACCATACTTCAAGTGGCTAAATAAAATGGGGGGTGACCCCACGAGGCATAATCAAGGTCTTTATTGCCAATATCATCAAGACCGTGGACACACTACAGAATATTGTAGAACTTTATGTGACTATTTGGAGTAGCTAGTCAAGATCAAGAAGTTGAGACAATTTCTGCATCAGCCTTCTAGACAGTAGGGTCAGATTAGGTCGACGTATCAAAGGGAGTCTTCCTCGAGACCGTCCCTTGAAACAATTAGTGTTATTCTTACAGCCCCAGGTCAGATTGGAGCATGTCCATCCAAGGTTATGTCCATAGCAAGACCATAAACCGAAGGCTCAGTCCCTGAGTCTTAATGAGGGAGATTGGAAGTCCGACTAGCTTTGAACTTTTCTAATGAAGACAAGGTTGGAACATATCAACCACGTAACGAAGCCTCAGTGGTTACCCTTCGAATAAGAGGCTACATTGTAAAAAGGGTTTTGGTGGATTAGGGTAGTGCAGAGATTATATATCCCGACCTGTATAGTGGACTTAAATTGAAGCCCGAGGATTTAGTTATCTATGATTCTCCTTTATTGGGGTTTGACGAGGAGACCGTCATCCCAAAGGGCTTGATCAAGTTGCCTGTCCAAGTAGGGTCAAAAGTGGTTAAAGTAAACTTTATTTTGGTGGATGCTTATTCACCTTATACTGCTGTTTTAGCAAGGCCACGGCTTCATGCCATGGGAGCTATTTCTTCAACTTTACATTTGAAGGTGAAGTATTCCCTTTGGAGACCAAGTTGGGGAGCTGGTTGGAAGTCAGGCTATGATAAGGCAATGCCTAGTTGCTGCTATCAGACACCAATCCAAGGGTGAAGCCTCGGCCATCCCAGGAAGGGCCTTGTAGTAATTAACAGGGGCAGCAGAATCCTTGGACACCATAGGTGAAGGATTGATGTGTGAAGAGTTGGAGAAGGTTATTATTAATGCTGATGCCGAGAAGTATTTCCAAGTTGGAATTCAATTGCCCCCCCCCCCCCCCCCCAATGAGAAGGAAGAGTTGTTAGCTTTCCTTAGGAAGAACGTTGATGTTTTTTCCTGGAGAGCTTATGAAGCTCTCGGGGTGGATCCGAATTTCATTTTTCATCAACTGAATGTCAATCCAACAGTTATTCCTAAGAAACAACAACCTTGGCACTCTTCTAAGGAACATGTTGAGATTGTCAAGGAAGAAGTAATAAAACTCACACGTGCAGGGGCAATTAAGGAGGTCTTCTATCCAGAGTGGCTGACCAAAACTGTTATGTGAAGAAGAACTTTAGAAAGTGGAGAGTGTGCATGGATTTTACCAATTTGAATAAAGCTTGCCCTAAGGATCCTTTTTTGATTCCTCAGATAGACCAATTGGTGGATGCTACATTCAGTCATCCTCAGATGAGCTTTTTGGATGCCTTCCAAGGATACCGTCAGATACTATTAGCTTTGACTGACCAGGAGAAGACTGCCTTCATGACTCCTACTAGGAATTATCAGTATTGAGTGATGCCTTTTGGATTGAAGAATGCTGGGTCTACCTACCAAGGATGATGACCAGAATGTTTGAGTCTCAACTTGGAAAGAATATTGAAGTATACATTGACAATACGGTTGTGAAGAGTAAAGAAGTAACCAAGCATTTGAATGATCTGGGAAGCAAGTTCGAAATATTGAGGAAACATAAGTTGTTTCTTAATGCCTCGAATTGTTCTTTGGCATTAATTCTAGTAAATTTTTTGGGTATATGATTACGCACTAAGGAATTGAAGTTAATCTTGATTAGATAAAAGCGATAAATGACTTACGACTTACTCGGAATCCTAAAGAAGTATAAAAGTTAACTGAGATGGTTGCTACTCTGAATTGGTTTATTTCTCGGTCAGCAGATAGATGTAGACCATTCTTTCAGCTCCTTCACAAATGAAAGGGATTCGAGTGGACTGAAGAATGTAACCTTGTCTTTGAAGAGTTAAAGGACTACTTGTCTCGGCCACCTATTCTTTCCAGGCCGGAAAGGGAAGAAGGCCTTTTTGCCTACATTGTAGTAACATGTCATGCAGTGAGTTTAGTTTTAGTGGGAATGGAGCCTAAGTTGCAAAAACTAGTTTATTTTGTAAGTAAATCTTTGCAAGAGGCAGAGATCTATTATTTGCCACTAGAGAAGGCCATTTTGGACATAGTGCATGCAACGAGAAAGCTCCCTCATTACTTCCAGGCACATACTTTTGTGGTTCTCACTCAACATCCTTTATAATCATTACTTCGAAAGTCTAATTATACGGGAAGGATCACCAAGTGGGGAATGATTTTGGGGGCATTTGACATAAAGTATATGCCTTGTACCACTATTAAGGGAAGGGTTCTTGTAGACTTAGTGGCTAAATTTATGGAATGCCCAGGAACAGTTGTTGTCAGGAAGGTGGAATCGAAGGGGGTGCAAGTCACAACAGCTGTGGTCCATAAGTATCTAGCACGGAAGCTTTACATTGATGGGGTAGCTAACCAAAGGGAGTATGGAGTTAGGACAGTGATAGTATCTCCATATATGATTACTATTGAGAAATCCTTGAGGTTGAGCTTTTTAACCACTAATAATGAGGCTAAATATGAGGCCTTTTGACAAGAGTAGCTATGGTTAAGAAGCTGGGTGGAAAAATTGTTAAGGTCTTTTCGGACTCGAGGTTAGTCATCAAGCAAGTTAAAGGTGAGCTGGAGGCCAAGGATCATAGGATGCAGGGATACCTTGGTAAAGCGCAGCAATTATAATCCAGTTTTGAATCTTTCTTTATACAGCAGGTCTTAAGGAGTAAAAATACTCATGTAGATTCTTTGGAAACTTTAGCAACCTCTTCTGAGCATGGCCTTCCTCAGGTTATCCTCGTCAAGGATTTGCTGATGCCTATTGAGGTGGAATTGATAAGGGTTAGGATAAGGGTTGGTCCAAGTTGGATGGATTCCATAATTGCATTCTTGAAGAAAGGAACATTGCCCAATGATAAGGGAAAGGTAGAAAAAATACGAAGAAAAGCTGCCCGCTTTTGGCTATCCGAGAAGCAGAAGTTGTATAAGCATTCATTTACAGGGCCGTACTTACTTTGCATTCACCCTAAAGCAGTGGAACCACTACTGGAGGAACTATAAGAAGGAATTTGTGGTAGTCATACAAGAGGAAGGTCGTTGTCGCATTTATGGAATGTAAATAACCTTCGAAGGTACTATTATTAATGAAAAACAATCTTGTCATCTTTTATTTTGATCATTATTGTCCAAGTTCCTCTTTATTTGTTTAAGTGTTAAACCGAACCTCGGTCATGCCTGATTCCTCAAACCACGTACCTTGGGTAAATTAATGCTTCTTATTTCTCTAAGTATTAACCAGAACCTCGGTCATGCCTAGTTCCTCGAACCACATACCTCAGGTAAATTAATGTTTTTTACTTGTTTAAGTGATAAACACAACTTCAATTATGCATAGCTCCTCGGATTATACACCTCAGGCACATTAACACCATTTATTTGATTAAGTCTCTGGTACATAAGTATTTTGTTAAGTATTTCTTTGCTTTGTTGCTTGGGTTTATGTGAGTACATTGGAGCAGTGTTATGTTAGTTGACAATCTTTGGGAATTTAAAGTTCATTTTCATAAGTTCAAACGTAACCATGACTAAGATAAGAATATTAACAATAAGAATTATGCTTTAAAAAAAAATGTGTAATAGTAGTACATACTTTAAAGGAGCCGAAACTTTTCATTAAATCATTGGATCTTCCCTTGGTAAAATAAGGGGAGTACATTGCACTCTTTGTCATTCTCTTTCTAAAACCATTAAAAAAAAAAAAATAACTAACTAACTAACTAACTAACAAAAGTAATAAGGAGTAGTGGTATCCTAGCTGCCAATGGATGGTGGAGGATCAGTCTTAGTTGTTGGTGGTGGCTTCGAGTGCTCAACCTCTTTTCCCTTGGAAACCCTTTTTCTTTTGGTGCCTTTATAGGTTCCGAAGTGACTTTTGTGGTACCCACATCAGCAGGTCAAATAACTGCCCAAGCTTTGGCAGTAAATTGAGTAATTGTAGAGGGTTTGGCAGTAGGTTGAACAGTTGTAGGAGCCTTGGGAGCAGATTGGGTGGTTGTGAGAGCTTTAGGAGCAATGGTTTCTTGGGAGGCTGGTGGGGTTGTTATTTGCAGTGCTAGAGGGTAGAAAATATTCTTTGTCTTCTACAAATCCGAGGAAGCTTCTGCTCACGCCAAGTTCAATGCCTTAGTCCATACCTGAAGACAATAACCTTGGTAAACTCCTATGACCTTGGCATTTAGAGCATCCTATGTCTCCTTCACCCCAATGTCATAGCTGAACTGCTTGTCCTGAGCGAGAGCTTCCTCTTTCTTCTCCAGCTCTTTTTTCTGAGTCTCAATCTCCTCGCAAGCAATGGCCAATTACTCATCAGCTTATTTCTCAGTGCCAGCGAAGGCGGCTTCAGCAATTCTTTACTCTCTGTCTGCCTTGGTCAACTTTGTGTCGAGGTCTTTAATCTTCTTTTCAGCCATGGCCAGTGTCTTAATGGCAGCTATCCAACATACCTCTTCATCTTTGCACTGGGCATGGGCCCGATCCACCCATTCCTCAACGATGTTTGTTGTTTGGATTGCCTGGAAGATAGCAACAATGTGAGAAATAGTCTAGAAGTAAAATATATATATATGTGTGTGTGTGTGTGTGTGTGTGTGTGTGTGTGTGTGTGTGTGTGTGTGTGTGAGATACATAAAATAAATGGAATGGCATACCATTGCCAGGTCCCTTTTTAAGGTCAAGAAGACCTCGTGCTTTTTTAGGGTCCTCAGATCAGCCATGTTCTAGGGTAGGAGCAAGGGCTGCTCCAAAGCCTTGTCTACGTAGCCTGCATTTCCCTTTTGGAAGTCCCTAATGGAAGAATCCAACAGGAGTAGGGCTCCATCTAATTCAAGTGATGGGTTCCAAATTGAAACCTTAGGGTGGCGCTTAGAGACCACCTTCATGCTCGAGCCCTCTGCCATGTTCTTTCTCAGTGCAACTTTGGTAGGTTTTGCCCTTTTTTGGGGCTCGAGGTCTTTGGAAGGAACAACTTCACCCTCTTTGGTTACTTCTTTACGCTTTCTGTCTCTTTTTCTCTTCTTTTCTGGTTGTTTAGAAAAGGAAGTATGGGAAGGAAAAGGAGTTGGGGATCGAGTTTAGATGGGCACTTCAGGTGCAGACCCTCTAGCGTGTGACTTCAGTAGCTCGAGGAGACTGATGTCTTTCTTGTGTTGGAGTACCATGGCTTCAAGAATATCAGCCGACTCCTAGTTGCTGCTAATTTAAGCAAAGGGTAGAGGCCTAGAGGTGTTACCTGGAGATTCTGTTGGGTATGCTCAGTCAAAAACTTCGAAGTCCTCTTTTGAATCTACCACTTCGATCACTTTGACCGCTTCTCCTTCTTGAGTTGAATTCGAAGAGGTTGCTTCCTCCTTGGCTATGTGTTGAACAAGCAATGCCACTGGATGAATGCCTTCAAGAAGGGGATCGATTAGGAACCCAGGTACTGCAACATTAATCTAATGTAGCTGAGGGTCTTTTGCTTTGATGACATTCTTTGGGGATTGAAAGCTGGTTGAAATCGGCTTGTACCCAAGAATTACGTCAGCAGCACATAGTTGCTCGTCCAAATGAAGGAAGATCTCGGACCGAAGGATTCTGTTAAGGTCTGCTTTATTGACTAGTCCGAAGTTGGGAGCGGTATGGTTCTTGTCTGCAGAATTCAAATACTAAGGAACAATTAAAATAGAAAGAGGAGAAAATGCATAATAAAAAGAAAAAAGAAAAAAAGAGGAGTTAAGATAAAAACTTCTATTATTTATAGGGGTTTCTTAAGCCTAGAAAACGCCACCTGGTTGCCCATCTCGTGTTGGGCAATGTAGGCCATCCAAGACAATTAAAAAGTCTTGGTCCATGCCCTTATTGGATTTGGGGAGACACGAAATAAGTCTGACAGAAGGAACCTTAGTTTTGAGGTAATACCAGGTGTCCTTAAGGTGTGGGCAATTGTACACCCAGTTAACATCGTGGTAGGTAAGGTTCACCCCCATCTTCTAATTAAGGGCATCCATACTACCTAGTATCCTAAACAAATTTCAGGAGCATTAGGTCGGGCAAAGTCTATAGGCGATTAAAAAACCCTAGTCACCCTCCCTATAGGGATCTGCATTTCTCCCTTTATAAAAAGAAATCATAGGGATCATTACTGCCTCCTTCGGGCCTAAGAGCATGCAACTCCCTTAAAAGGCAATGCTGTATGTTGACCTAAGGTGGTATGTTATATCGAATCTTAAAGGCTTCTATGCCCTCAGGAGTATTTACCAAACTAGCGAATCTACCCATCTAGAAGATAAAAGGAAAAACTACTAAAAAATGAGGAAAAGAATTGTAGGCCAAGGAAGAATAGTAACCTAAAGTCAATGTATGAACTAAATGGTACTTACAGAGAAGTTTGAGATGAACAAGTCAGACCGCTTCTTTGATGGATCGAAGATTCAAGAAATGGAAAATATGGACTTCTTGCTTCCTTTATATAGAAAAGCAAGATGAGTGGGAAAATTCCCACTCAAATTCCCATGGAGAATCTCCACCGTAGGATTTGCATTACACTGTATAACGTGGGGGACAAAGCACTATGTGAAATAATTAATGGGGCATCGTAGATGCCAAAGCATCAAGAACATGCTCAGAGTAGGTGAAAAGACTTTATCACATGGGAGTGTTCACTGAGTGTGTGAAATTCTAAAGCGAAAATCAAAACCCCACTTTCCTCAACGAAGAAAAAGGTGGCATTTTGAGGGACTATTGTGAGGGACCGAGTAAATAAGTTAGGTCATGGGCCACGCCCAAGGACACCTAGGAACCCGAGCATGGTCGTAAGGTTTACTAAGTTTTGGGATCAACGGGCCAAGGATGAGAAAGTATAACAACAAACTAGTGGTAGTTCCTGAGGAGCCGAGCTTCCTCAAGAAAGCATTGTGGAAGGTTGGATCCCAGCCATCCCGGGAATGCTATACAAAAGGTAATCATTCATTTTATGGATAAGCTTCAAGGAAGATAACCAATAGCAAAGGAAGAAATATTTGGGAAGAAGGCTGTTACCACCACATTAAATGCTCTGCACCTAACCAACTGGCCACATTTATGTGGAAATGATACCAGAACAATGATATCTCAGTTCACAGCTATTTACAAAGCTTTTAGATTGGACAAGCATCCAGGGGATCACCTACATGATCAACAAGTGAAAGTCTGGGATTGAAGATGGAGGGACTATATAAGGGAAAGGCCTCCGTGAAAAGTGGGGCATTGAATGAGAGAAGAGAAAGAGAAAACAAATAGAACATCTTGTACATAGGTAAACTTGAATCAATACAAGAACACTTTATCCTCAGATCTGTCCGAGGAGCACTATTTCTACTAAATTGTGTCTTCTTACTTTCTTAGCTCGAATCTAATCAATTAAAGCCCACACTCAATTTATGGAGTATTTTCCCTGTAAAATCCACTCTCTAACAAATATATTGTTTTGGACTTGTTGGGTCATTATCCATTGCTGGTGGGTTGAGGATCCATATCTTGTCCTTACAATATATATAAATAATAAATAAATAAATATGAGATGAGTTACACCTGGTGTAATTCCAAAAAGTTACACATTTTTTAAACTATTAGATTTAAGTAGATCCAACGGTTAAAAAAAGACTATAATTATTACAAATATTTTGATTAGAATCTAATTAATTACCCTCATTTATTACCTTCTAAACCTATCTCTAAACCCAAAAAAAGTTTGACTTTGACTCTCTCTCTCTCTCCGTTTCCACAAGTTGCCGGCAGGGGGAAAAAAAAAAAACCAAAATGGCGTACAAATATTATAAAGCATACAAGTAGCAATTGAAGAAGGTTCGCACATGTTACTCTGTTGTAGAGCCCGTGGATATTTTCATAAAAGACAAGTATAGCATCTTACAAAAACTTAAGAAAACGTTTGATGAGAATCATAAAAAAAATTATAGCAAGTTGTCGGTATTATCTCTCATGCCGCTACTGACGAGTAAATGTCTCAAGCAATGCATCACCTTCATCAGGTCCATTGTTGTGGCAAAATTCCAACCATTCCAAATTAATATACAATTGTTGGCCGTAGAATTAGTTTACAATGAAATGTGGGAAATTCAAGTAAAAAAAAAAAAAAAATGAAAGGACACCGGAGTAGAAATTTAATGAGTGCTGTGTCTATGCCCTTGTGCGTCATGTTGCATATATTGAAAAATAAAAATATCCTTGCCCTTCTGATTATGATCAGTGATGAATAATTTGATGACGTTGACAAAAAGAAACCATATATCTTCAATCATTGTTGAGGATCAGCATTTGGTTCACTAATTCATTAAAATATAGCAAAATATGGGATAACAAGTTAAAATATGCAGCCTAAAGTTCTTTGACAGATCATATTCCTATATAATAATTAGCAGGATTACAACTAAGTATTGGTCCCCTGGATCATCTAATAGAGTAAAAAAAAAAAAAAAAAAAAAAAAAAACTTATCTCTGAATATGTCAACCCAGTCTAGCATTTGTTTGTGAAGAAAATAAGGCTTTTCTTCTTTGCCAACTAATCTATATAGTTGTATTGCAGTTTTAAATGGTAAATTACATTCTTTTTTTTTTTTTTTTAAAGTAAATGTGTCTCAATCTCAAACATTTTTATTGTTGGGTACATGAGTCAACAATGTGTATGATGCTATACTAGTCTTTTATGAAAATGTCCACGGGCTCTACAATGGAGCAACATGTGCGAACCTTCTTCAATTGCTACTTGTATGCTTTATAATCTTTGTACGTAATTTTTATTTATTTATTTATTTTTTTTTTTTTTTGCCGGCAACCTGTGGAGGTAGTGGAGGAAAAAGAGAGAGAAACGGAGAGAGAGAAAAACGTAAATGAGAGAGAGAGTTAGGAGTCAAACTTTTTTTGGGTTTAGAGATAGGTTTAGAAGGTAATAAATAAGGGTAATTAATTAGATTCTAATCAAAATATTTGTAATAATTATAGTCTTTTTTCTAACCATTGGATTTACTTAAATTCAATGGTTTAAAAAAGGTGTAACTCTTTAGAGTTACACCAAGTATAACTTGAACCCATCTCAATAAATATATATATATATATATATACATATAATGAGATTAAATTCAATAAGGATGGGTTGTAAACCCTTTGGTTTACACTAGCCAATATGGCCATGCCACATCAAAATTTACTTAAATTCATTGTAAAATCAATATATCCTAATACACCTAATAATATCTCAAAAAACGAAACAAAAAAATCCTATTTCACGTTTTCCCTAAAATCTCACTCCCTCATTAGTAGCCACAATCCTCCTAGGACCTCTGTTTGTCGCCAGACTACCTCGTCGAACCTTTGTCAAGATATCAAAATATAACAACAGCCAAATCGAAATCAAAATATAGCAACGGAAAAATCAAACGGAGGACATATTATAGACTTGTGTATTTGTTATTTTAAAGTGAAAAATTGAAAACCAAAACTAACCTTAAGCTGCATCCACTAAAACATGAGACCATCATGTCATCATTCTTATTTTTGGTACTCAATAAGTCTGACATACTCGGACATAGTTATGCTATTATCCCTCAAGATAGATCTCCAAGTACAAACCTTTTGTTTTTTTTAGAAATTGCTTTGTCAGTTCCTAAATTTCTTGATCTCTTCCTCATTCGTTGGTTTTTAGTTTTTCACTTTAAAATAACAAATACACAAGTCTATAATATATCCTCCATTTGATTTGGCCATTGCTATATTTTGATATTTTGACAGAGGTCCAGCGAGGTAGTGTGGCAACAAATAGAGGTCAAGTGAGGATTGTGTCTGGAGACGCAAGAGCTGATGAGATTTTAGGGAAAACATGAAATAGGGTTTTTTGTTTTGTTTTTTGAGATGCTATTAAGTGTATTAGAATGTATTGATTTTACAATGAGTTTAAGTAAAAGTTTGATGTGACATGTCCTTATTAGCTGGTGTAAACCAAAGAGTTCACACCCTGTCCTTATTTAATCTCATATGAAATAGGTTCAAGTTACATCTGATATAACCCCATAAGAGTTACACTTTTTTTTAAACCATAGATTTCCAAAAGATCAAACGATTAAAAAGAAAACACTATTATTCATTATTACATCATTAAATACTTGCTAATAGCATCCTTATTATCTTTCTCTTTATTAAATGCTGATTGTGTTTCTTTTTCTCTCTCTATATTAAGTCTTTCTCTTTCATTGTAATCCTTTTTTTTTTTTTCTCTTTTTCTCCGGAAATTCATCATAGGTTTCTGCTCTCTTCATCTTTCTAGGCTTTCATTACTTCATTCAATTTTTTTCTCCCCTAAATAAAACCTCTATCACTTTCCTCATCCTTTTTAACAAAATGTTCAAGACCACAAATTTCTTGAGAATAACTTCTAATTATTTTTAGTTTAGGTTCTTTGTATCTCGTGTTCCAATTTTAATTGATTTTTTAAAAGCTTTTTTTTTTTTTTTAGTTTAGGTTTTTTTATTTTTTATTTTTTTATATATGTTAATTTGTTTGTTAAAACTTAAGCCTTCACGAGTACTTTAGTCTACGTACTGTGGTTAGCGTTCCTTTTGATTATGTTTTTATCTCTTTTTTATTTATTATCATTATTTTCTTGCTTTCAATTTTATATTCTACACGTTTTGCTTCAATTTATTGCCTTGACAGAAGACTTATTAGTACTCACTACTTAGTTTCACGTGAGGGTAGCTATCTTCGTATTAAAAATTCATTTGAATTCAATGGTGTAATTAGTTTAAAGACAACCAAAACAAAATAAAAATAAAATAAAAGAAACAAAATGCTAAACAAGATATTGACTGAGAGAGAGAGAAACGAAGAAGATGTAGAACAGTGGCCAGAGAAAACCAAAAAGAAGAGATGCGCGGCAAAGAAAACACAACGAAGAAGAAGATCAGTTAAGATCGTGATAAGAGAGAGGAACTGGATCTCGAAATTTAGGGGAGATATCTTATCTTAGGTGGGGGAAAAATTTTTCTGACTTTCTTTGCTTCGGTCCGCTATCTTAGGTTAAGGATTTACATAGGTTAGGAATAGGCTAAATAATTTTTATTTTTATTGTTACTCAAAAAAGAATTTATTTTTATTATTTAGGCTTTTATTTATTTAAAGGGTTAAGGATTATGTTTGAGGGCCAAAATTATTTTTTGAAAAATGCTACGTCTATAATATTTTTACAACGATCCTACATTCCTACCTAACAAGTTGTTATTAACAGATAAGAAAGTAATGTCAATTGTTGGCCTAGTTTAAAATCAGTAACAACTAGTCACCTATAATTCTTTGTCAAACTACTATAAAAGTACTGTGGATGTACATTATTCTATTTTTGTTGAACCCAAATTCTTGAGATTCTCAAGTTTGATGGTCAATAACTTTTTGTAGGGTAGACAAAATAGTTTAGTTTACAACAAATTGTTTATATAAAATACTTTTTTGCAAGAATGATTTTTTTTTTTTTTTTTGGGGGGGCAGGTCAAGGTGGTCTTGTAATCACCCTTGCTTAGTATTTATCTTGCTTTCATCTCTGAAATTGTAACATCATTTATGGAACAATTTTCTGGCTTAATTTCAGAAACTTCTAATGAATTTTCTTGAACAATGTTGATAAGATATGCAGGTTGTTTTGGAGGAAGGAGTTGAATAGTTTCACTTGAAAGCATAGTTGCAACATCTAGCATGGTAGGTCTATCTGTTGCCAGGTCTTGTACGCATAAAAGACCAACATGAATGCATTTCAATATTTCAGATGAAGGGAATGACTCATCTATTATTGTTGGGTCTATTAGCTCCAAACCTTTCCCTTCATTCCATAATTGCCATGCCTAACACAAGACCAGTTGTACACATAATGTTAATTATTATATTCAAAATCTTGTGTATAAATTTAGATGAGTTAATTGAGAAACTTACATATCCTATAAGGTTGAGTGGATACTCAGAGTGATAGCAACTATTATTTTTCTTGCTGCTCACGATTTCCAATAGTAGGACTCCATAGCTAAATACATCAGTTTTTGCTGAAACAACACCATTCATGGCATACTCTGGAGCCATATAACCACTGAAATAATAATTAACCAATAAAATTTAGTGTATGAATAAGCACATATACGCATACACACAAATAGAATTAAATTTTGCTTACTTGAAATGCAATGAATACTTACTATGTTCCAACAATCCTATTTGTGTTTTCTTCTAATCCTTTCAACCCAAATATTCTAGCCAAGCCAAAGTCAGAAATTTTTGGATTCATATCCTCATCAAGCAAAATATTGCTTGCTTTTAAGTCTCGGTGAATTACTCTTAGTCTTGAATATTTGTGAAGATAAAGAAGTCCTTGAGCAATGCCTTCAATGATGTTGAAGCGTTTTTTCCAATTTAATAAAGACTTTTTAGTAGAATCTGACTCAGAAGAAAATAATTGTAAGCAAATGATAAGTAATAATTGATTGCATATAATAGAAAAACAAATATCCAATAAGAAAATTTTTCCTTGTAATGAACATACACCCTACCAAAGAGGAAGAAGTCTAAGCTTTTGTTGGGCATGTACTCATAGATTAGAATTTTTTCTTCTTGCTGAATGCAAAGCCCTAACAGTCTTACAAGATTTGTGTGTTGGAGTTTGGCAATAAGAATAGCTTCATTCTTGAACTCTACCAATCCCTGTCCAGAACTTCTTGAGAGTCTCTTTATTGCTATTTTCTGCCCATCATATAATTCACCCTGAAAATATATTTCAATAGTGAAATCTCACTTTCATTATCTTAAATAAGTTTCCATTTTTATTATTTAATTTTCTATCAAGATTCTACCTTGCCCTTGGCCAAAACTCAAGTGTTGATTTGATTTGACATATTGTATTAGTGAGCTGGGCTAGTTCTTAAGTTCAAATTTTGTACCAGAAAAATAAATAAAGAGAGCATTGGGTCAAGGTGGTACATCTAGTTTGAATAATAGTTAGATGGTGTAAATTCTTAGATTACTGCATAAGCTTTATGTATGGTTGATAATTTATAATAGTATTAAAATATGTTGTCTTGATTCCAAACTTTATTTCCACTATCCATCGTACCACCCATTTAAAAAACAAAAAAATAATTTAATTGTTTAATTATATTCAAATTTAATCATAGACACAAATTGTGTGATGCTAGAAGAAAATGCTAGTCACATCGCACTTACACCTCAAAAAGACTAGTCAAGTTGTAATTAAGGCTCCTTGTAATTACTTGTAAATTGAACATCTGTTTGGCAAAAACTTGATATGCAACTCAGCCTATGGCCTCATAACACAACTCAAAAAATCTAATCAAATCAAATCCACACAATTCGGGATATAACAATCTCCCTCACTTAAATTTTTGATTACCTTATCAAGGCCCACATTGTATTGCAATGACACTAAGCCACATGATGTTATCAAGTTTGCTTAGTTTTTCTAATATCATGTGTAACAACTTGAGAAAAGCACTAGCCACATATACTTTGACACTCCAAAATGGTTAGTTAAGTTGCAATCGAGGCTCCAAAAACCCAAGATCAACTTTGTAAAGACCCAATATGCGACTCATCACACACCCGAACAATACAAATTCAAACAATTCAATCCAATCAAATCAGCACAATTTGGTGTATCACACGCACACACATATATGAGAGAGAGAGAGAGAACCTTATAAACCGGTCCAAAACCACCTTCTCCTAATTTATTTTTAGTTGAAAAATTTCTTGTGGCAGCAGAAATGGTTTCGAAGCTGAAGATTTGCAATTCATGGCTATCTTGCCTATCATTATTTCGTTTCTTCACTTTGTCACGTAGAGTGGACGATGTTGCATTACCTCTCAGTTCTTGTAGAAGTATCTTTTGTTTCTTCTTTCTCTCCCCTAATTAACAAATATGAAAAATATAATTTGAAAATTTTGTGTTGCTTTATCATCAATAATATATTTGAAAAATCTATGGTAAGAATATCAATTACCTTCCGCTATGTATTTTTTCACTTTTGCATAGCATAATAAGCACAAAAAGGCGATGATAATTCCCCCTACTGCCACAATGAGCCATATCCACCACTTATTTGCTCGCCACCTGTTCGTCCTCACGTCCGTTTCGCCATCTATGATTAGTCATATAGAGAAATTATATTATATGACGTCTAATACTAACATACAATTATATAGTGAA
The DNA here is from genome assembly GCF_001633185.2 of Quercus lobata. Taxonomy (NCBI): domain Eukaryota; kingdom Viridiplantae; phylum Streptophyta; class Magnoliopsida; order Fagales; family Fagaceae; genus Quercus; species Quercus lobata. The sequence continues at coordinate 18,191,856 of NC_044908.1, read as the reverse complement.
AGAATGACATGTACAACTCAAAATTTAATTTTAAAACAAACAATATAGTAGATTGTTAAAATAATATAAAATTAAATAGCAAATTAAATTTCAAACTTATAAAAACTCTTAGTTGTAAAATTTTAATCCGAGTTGTATTTTTTTAAAAAATTTTAAACTTTGACAATAATGTTTGATTTGAGCAACGGTGTTGATTATTTTATTTTACTTAATTACTGTGTTCTATATAACATAATGGAAAATCAAAAGTGTAAAAATAATATTAAAAAAAAAGAAGGAATTGACTTGTTGCAACTACCATGTATGGTAGAAGTTATATCACGTAATATATGATATAATATGATTTGGATATGAACCTATATAATGTTAATTTTATTGTAAATTTTGATGACAACAATTGATATTATTATATAATTTCACAATTCCTATATCGTACAATAGAGGTCTCATAATTTCACCTAGAATGATTTTTTTTTTTTTTTTTTTTTTGGGGGTATACCTTTAGATAGGTTTTCGTCACAACTTTTGTGAATATTGGTTTATTTTAGTTAATAGTTACTCATTGAGTGCGTGGATTTAATTGATTTAAAATTTAATTATTTTAATTAATATGTTTTATAATTTAAGGTTTAATTAGAAACCACTCCAAAAATTCAAAATAATTATATAATTTAAATAAAGGGAATTAACTTGGCTTAAAGAGGATATAACCACTTGTTATAGAGAAAATATTACCACTTTACGTAACCAGACTTCTAGTTTGCTACTTTTATTATATTGTTGTATTAATTACTAACTCATGCAATGTACGAGAAAGTTCTATAAAAGTTTTTATACGTGATAAATATTTTGTTAATAAGTATAAGAAATAAAGCAGTCAATAGAGAGTTTGTATAAAAATAGCTTACCTAGTTTAGTTATAATTTACTTAGAAAAGATAAAAAGAAATTAATTAGAATCTTTTTAGTGTTGGGTGCTTTATCCAAAAATATGGTGAATTCTAATTAGTTTAAACAAACATAGTTGAATACTATTTGAAACTCTAAAAACCAAACTAAAAATATATATATCAAAATGATGATGTGGAAAGTGGTAAATCTTCAAAAGCTTTTGCCACTACATTATAAAAAGTTAACAAAAAATCAAAAGTTTTCATTTTATAGTTTAACAATATTTGCTAACTAGTGCAGTGCAGGAGAAAGTTTGACAATATTTATATATAATAAATTTTTAATGGATAAGTATTAATATCTACAAAGTCAAATAAGAGAATTTGTAAAAAATAAAAAATAAAATTATCTAATATAATTAAAATTTGTACTCAAGATCAAACCTAATTTAACCAAATTTATTTAATGCTGAGATGCTTTATCCAAACAGACAATAATTTTAATTATCTAACTTATAAATTCTAATTATTAGATAAAAGTAACATGTTTTTTTAACCAAAAGAATTTGCAACTCTAAAAACAAAATTATATATATATATAAGTTGAGCACGAAGTAATTAGACTTACCAATTGCTGAATTAAGGAAGTATATTGCCTGTGTCACAACAATTCCCCAAGAATAATTTCTCTCACTTATGCTTCATTCTTCATGAAATAAAATTTGTAACACTTTTGATATATTTTTTCTTTGAAATGATTGTGAATGTTAGATTTAAATGTATATGATTGTAAAGAACGTGTTACAAAAAGGGGAATTTGGTTGTGGAACTAAATACTTAATAGTATGCTTTGCTCTAGTAAATCTGATATTCTCAACTATTTCAAAGAACGAAACACCTAGATTCTCAACTATTTCAAAGAAAGAAGCATTTACATAATTGATGGTCATAAGCCTAAAAATATATGCAAATTTTGGGATGATTCACAAACCACTAAAGCCAAAAAAAAAAAAAAAAAAAAAAAAAAAAAAAACGCTTATTACAATCATTCAACTATAATTAAGAAGTCAACTGTCTATTTATATGTTTTTGCCCTATAATTAGATTATGATCATTAATTCAGGATAAAAAGTGAAAGGAGGGATTAGAATATTTGTTGTACAATATGACATCAACGAAGGAATAGAAAAATCCAAAATTGTCAAAAATGCCTTCTTCTTCTTCTTCTTCTTTTTTTTTTTTTTTCTTTTTTTTTTTGGGGGGGTGTTTCTACTACCATAACTTTTGTATTACAATTTTTACCATAATTTTTTTTTTTAAAATAGTTTAGCTCATCAATTAAATATCTAAATATTTATTTTTTGTAGCATAAAATTATTCATAAAAATTGAGTTTATGGATTGAATATATATAAGATTTGGTTCAACTTATATATGGCGTAACTCCAAGAAATTTTACACTCTCTAAAAACTTTATACCGAAATTCATATTCTTAAAATCTCACAGTTTGATTACATGTTTCATACATTCTTAACATACATGTCATATTTTACGTCAATAAGATATTATTTACAATAGTATATATTTTGTTTAAATGTCAACAAAAAAATTCATGTTTTATGAGAAAGGAATAATTCAATACCATATGAAGATAATTGATTTTATTTTTCTTCTGAACTTTTTATTTCTATATGTAATTTTTCAATTAATAACTTCTTAACATTAAGAATTTTATTTCTTAACATTATGAATTTAATCAGATGTTATTCTTTCATACAAAGAATATTGTGTAAAACTCAATAGGAAATTGTCATACAATGAGAGTTTAAAGATTTCACTTTTATACTAAAAAGAAAATAGAATTATACTTTTTATATTGGTCTTTATGACAAACCTATCATTTATTCGCTCATGTATCCCTCAATGTTTCCGTTCAGCTTTTGTTTTGTTTAGCTCAAATCAGAATAAATTTCTATTAACCTCAACCTTTTAAAAACTTTAAAAAGGAAAAAAGAAAGAGAATAATTTGATAAAGGTACATACCATCTCTTGAGTTGGTTGGTTTGTCTAGATCCAACATTTCGCCAAGACTTGCATATTCGAAACATGCCATGAAAATTCATTATTTGAAAGATAAATGAGATTGACATAATATATATATACACACACAAATGAAATAAGATTTACGATACAAATGAACATAAAACCTCTATATTGGTTTTGCATGTTTAGAAAGCTATAGCTAGGGGGGAAGGGGGAACTAGAAATTATAACAACTAAAAAGTAAAGAAAAATGAAATAAATAGAATGAAAAACTAACCTCAAGATCAATGATCCATCCCTAGACTTCTGTATAAGAGCCTCTGGAACTGAACCATCAAACTTGTTTCCGCTTAAATTACTGCTTGCAAATATAGTGTAAAATAAAATGTCACTTCTTACTTGTAGGTAGTACTCAAGTGATGGGTTCCAACAAAATTTGCTGAATAGTACCATTTTAGAAAAAAATTTGGTGAATAGCATGCGGTTGAAGTTAATTAGTTAAGTAGACTATTTTTGAAACTTGAGTTTGTCAAACTCGAGTTCCAAATAATATGCACCAATACTGCCCAAACTCGAGTTCTAAAAACAGCCTTTTAAATTAAGAACAAAGTTTCTCTCCAAACTAATTTGGAGAAAAACTATTCAAACTTCTCATATATTTCTTTTTTGGGTGTTAATTTTGAAAATTTAACCGTTCAATTTCATGCTCCTTATGTTCTTAACATATATATCAAATTTTGTTCAAATCGAATATTATTTACTATTTGATCAATTAACTTATTTTTTATATACAACTTTAGATTACAAAAACTTGAAATTATAAAATTTATCTGATGACATAGCAATTGATCTTTGATTTTCTTGAAATTTTGTAAGCATTATGGATGTAATAAGAACATGCAATCTAACGATTAGATTTTCATAATTCACACTCAATGCAAATATAAATGATGAGTTTGTAGTTTGTTGAGAAATTTTGTTGGAAACGCTTTTTCTAAGCTTTTATAAGTATAGTAATCCAGCCTGATTTTCCTACAGCCCATTCTTTTCTTTCTTCTCCGGCATTGCTTTAATGGGCTGGGGTCTTATATATGGGCTTTTTAGCCGTTTATTACTAATGATTTAGGGCCTCGGGCTTTCAACTCATTACTTGCTTAGCCTGCTTCCCAAATCGCGACGACACTACCAGGTTTAACCACACAAAAATAAAAATAAAAATAAAAATAATAAAACCTTTTCTTTCTTAATTGTCTACACACGAGTGGTCATCTCCATCACCTCCAAAAAGCTGATCAGAGTCGTATAACAAATTTCATTATATTTTTCCAATAACCAATAATATGATAAATTGTAATTTGTGTATAACAAAAGTAACATTATTATTTAATAATCAAATAAATGATATTGTCCTAATCACAATATATGATCTCAACAGGAAAAGAAAAAAAAAATAACATTTGGTATGTTGTAGCATTGTTGGAATCTAAAATCGCTACCTTTGTCATTTTTTGGCAAGGAAAAGCGACCTAGAAGGTCTTTTTTTTTTTTTTTTTTCTTGAGTCTCTTCTAATTTTGAAGTGCATCATTGCATCAATACAAGAGGCATGCTATATTTTAATCCAGTGATTGAATAATTGTCTAGAAATCCATTTGCATTAAGTTCATTGGTTCACCAGAAGGTATGAATCAATCTTCAATGACAACCGTACATGATTTTTTTAACTTTGTACAATAATTCTAACCTTGCTCTTAAAGCTATTTATTTGTGATTTTCGTATTAATATAAATATATATATATATATATACACATATATTTTTTGGTAGAAGAATAATGTTGAATGTTTTGTGACAAAAAATCGTGCATCATTTAAAGCTCAATAACTTACAGGGTCTTCAAATTTGGTAGTTGAGCTAAAAATTCTGGTACGTTCCCAGCCAAGCTATTGTACGATAAATCCCTGAAATTTAAAATTAAAAAAAAATAAAATAAAAAAAAATTTTAAAGTTCACATTTACAATAAAGTTAACATTTACAATAGTTTTGGGTAAAGATAGCTCTTCGGCATGAAGAGAAACTATTTCATTTACAATAAAGTTAACATTTAAGAATCTCACATTTAATTAAACGACTTGCATAAAAAGCTTAGAATAAAACTTAGGTAGAATTCTTAGTGTAATACATTAAATTTTTTTTAATTAAATTTAAATACATCTTTCTCAACAAATCAAATAAAATTTAAATATATTGTTGCATTGATCAATAAAAGAGAAATAATATTTTTTTTAAGGACAATTAAATTTAATGGAACTATATATTTATATTTAATAAAAAAAATTAATATATTACACCTAAGAAATTATATCTAAATTTAATTTGCAAGCTTGGTTCTTGGACTTGAATAAAACATTTTAACACTTTTTAGGCAGTTAAAGACATCGCTTGAACACTTATACATGTTAGAAGTGAATTGATTTCGGCCAACTGAGCGAGCCAGCGAGCGAGAAAAAAAAAAGGTATTCATCATCTCAGTCCAACTTCGTTGATCAAAGACTAGTTTTTCTAACTTTTCCTTGACGTGGAATTTAATAATCACACGTGCACTGGCAGCGGAACTCGATGCTAAAATAAAATCCGACATTTACTTATTACTTACAAGTACTGCAGTGCTGTGAGGTCGGAGAATGAAGTCACTATCTTCCCTGTCAAGTTGCTTGAACTCAAATTCCTGCTTGTAATTTATCAAAGAAGAAAGGTAGTGTCGTTAACATAAAGAGAATTTATAAATTCACACACACAAAAGGGATTGTGAATATTCCATCAAAATGAAACGAGTGCAGTGAAATTGCAAAAAGCACCAGAGAAATTCATTTTTGCTTGCATATGAATAAAATAAAATAAAATAAAATAAAAAAAGGAAAAGGGGAGCGTAATTTATCTTAAGCTTGTTCCCAGTAAAATTTCTGCAAAGACAACTTCAAGCAAATTGTGTATCCTACCCAAAAAGTTGTATCGCATTTAAATATCTAACCAATATGAATTTCAAATTTAAGAATTAGAATTTGTAATGTATATGCACATATAAAAACATTTGGGTATGTGTTGCGGCCGTTAAGTTTTTGAGAGAGGATCATATGAGCAAAAACCGAGAGAAAAGCTAGAGGGAAATCAAAGATGAAGAAAGACATATATCTGTATTCTTGCATTACTGAACTGAAGAGATTACACGTATTTTACTTTGAGTTATGTAAAATTTAAGCAAAACTACCTTAACTACTTACATGGCAGGTTACTAACAATATAACAAACTCTCTTACAACTAACAGACTTTTGATCAACAACACGACACCGCTTGAGCAACATTTACATATCTATTACTAGCTTTAACGAAACGATGTGTTTTGGCCTTTAGAGTTAATGAAACAATGCGTTTGATCAACTTTGGTCTTCAGACTTATGAAGCGGTGCATTTAGCCTTGTCATCTTCAACAGTTTTATCCCTTCAATTGATAGTTAAGTTCCAGGTAGAGTAGACAGGATTGAGTTAGTTAGTTCGTTACAAATGTTGGGATTAGGATAGAGTTAGTTAGAGCTCATGGCACATGTAACACCATATATAATCCCTTGGATTAATTGGTTATATAGAGCACATGCTTAATTAGGTAGCCAATAGGATTGAGCCATGTGTGGCCAATAGGAGTTTCACTTCTATAAATATATTAATTGAACTTAATTTCACTGGTTTAACATGTTTTGGAAGTGAACTCACAGTGTAATGATCCTTGGAGTATTATCTGAACTGCAAGTTAAACCATTCCATGAATAATTATGTGGAACACATGGGTCTCCTTGCCAATCGTCTCTAGAGATCCTGAACGTTCGTTTGATGTCCATGATTGCAGTAACTGTTGTTTACCAGAAATATTATTTGAGAATATAATCATTCAAAATAAAAGAGTGAAAGGAGAGATTGTGGTTATTTGTTATACAATATGATATCAACAAAAGGGAAAAAAAACAATTAAATGTCAAAACATCCTTCCTTCTGAGATAAATAGCACAACTATATGATTATCGAGTGGCAAGGAGGTTTTTTTTTTTTTTTTTTTTTTTTTTTTTTTTTTTTTGTGAATAAAGATAGATATATAGATAGAAACAAGAGAATGGTTGCAACCCATTTCAATCTTTAGGGGAAATAACTCTTGGAAGAAGAAAGGAGATGGAAATGGGTCCATCCCAATTATAGAAAACAGCCCAGCGAGCCAAATTTTGAGAAAAGAAATTTATGTCCCTACCAAAAAAAAAAAAATCCCGACAAATAATAGAACAAAGAGCAGCCTTGATTTCCAAGAGAGACGGGGCAAGGAATCTGGGAGGGGTTGAGTGAACATACTGCAGAGCTTCAATAAGCCCTTTGGAATTTCCCTTGAAAAGAACATAGGAATTATTGTGAAAAACTGCTAGCTTGATGGCTTGAAGAGCAGCTTGGGATTCTCAAAGGGTCGGATCCGAGGGAGTGACGAGATTTGAATGAGCAAAAATAACATCACATTACTCGTTTGATTTTATTCTATAACTAGTTTCGGTAGGAGTCCATTTCAAGGTTGGCCTTGCAATCTGAGAGGATCGGACTAAAGCATATTCAGAAAATGATCTATATATTGATTGCATCTGCATCTTTTCTGAGCTCAGGTATGTAATGTGCAAAGATCATTTAATTTCTAATACCCCAAATGTCATCGAAGAGGAATGAAGAACAGAATGTGATCTTGTAGCCAACTTCTTACAAAACTTATAAATACTTTTGAGGAAAATTTGAATATTTCACAATGTCACTAGAAGATAAATGCCCAAGGGAAGCATCTAATTATTGTTACTACAACATATACACATCTTATGTAATTCAACTTATGCATAGATCTAATATGCATCTAATTATCATTAATTTTTAAATTCACCTTCATGGAATCATGTTTTGGTTCCTGGACCTATAACCAAGTGGCAACTCCTTCGCCTTTTTAAAGAGGCTTCGTGTATTCTCAAGCTCACACTAGCTTTGAGTCTAAAACCATTTTTAAGGAGATTAAGTGCCGCACACCTCACCTTCGTGATAAGGAACTGACATGCCAATATGTCATCTAATGGGGGGTACAAAACACAGAACTTACAGCCTATAATAATACAGTTAGCAGAAGTACTAGTAAATTTTCAACCATCATCTACTGAATGCCCCTAAAACACACTTTGGACTTGGTACCTTTACCTGAGCTTCCCGGATTGAGTCAAGCTGCAGAAAATATGGTTGACCATATTCAAGCTATGCAGAAGAGGAGTTGAGGCAGAAATTTAAATTTTCTAGTGCCAAGAACAAGGAAGCTGTAGATAAGAAGAGGCATGAGAAGATCTTTAATTTCGAAAATTTAGTGTTGGTCTACCTTTGAAAGAAGAGGTTTCTAATTGGTACCTACAACAAACTAAAGGACAACAAGTATGGGGCATTTCAGATTACTAAAAAGATCAACAACAATGCTTATGTGATTAGCCTCCCATCAGACATGAATATTTCTTCTTCCTTGACCAATATGAGTACTATCGTCCCGATGAGCCAAACAGTGAAAACTCAAGGTTGAGTTCTTTCCAAGTGGGGGAGGGGGGACTTATGTAAAACATACAACAATAGCCTTCTTAGGAAGGCATAAGTGATTTTGCTATTTTTAGTAATATTTGTTTCTTTAATAACTTTTGCGAATAAGATCGCGCTTATTTTAGGATGACCCTTAAGGTCCATAGTTTATAATTTTCATTTAATTCAATTTTGCCATTTTTGGTAAAATTCGGTATTTTTCCACCTAATCTCGTGATTAGTGCAAATTAGGATTTTCTAGGGGCTTTCCTAGTCACCCTTGGTTTTCCTAGCCGCCTTAGGTTTTCTAGCCACCCTAGGTTATTTTTTTACTATTTAAATGCATTGTAGCCTATAAAGTCAATTCAAATTAAAATTTAATAAAAATTCAGACGTAGTCTATTTTTTTTCTTTGGTGGATTTTAGATCTATCACCTTGTAAATTCAAGGGACCCCTCATGGATTTATAGTTTACTACTAGAAACTAACAAGTTAGGTTCTACTTTGTCAAAGAAAACATCGTATGTGCTTTCTTCAAGCTTCCGCGACATCAAGGTGCCTGGGTGCCTAAAGCCTAGGCCTCCTTGATTCTTTGGATGACATAGATCTATGTTCTTTTTGGAAATTCATGCACACCCTTACATATAAGGTATTCTTAGTTTCTTATATGGTATAACCGTAGGTTTATTTGGTCTATAGGTTAATTAGTTGCTCTTAATTTGGAGAAAGGGCTTCTAACCTTTACCACTTGAGATGCGATTTGTACGTCAACTGGTTCTGACTGCTTCACTCAACTTCGGAAACATAACATTTACACATGTTCTCTCTCTGTTTACAAATTATTTATTTATTTGTTTTGTTTCCTTTTAGATTTTGTCTAAAATGTTTTTTTTTTTTAAAGATAGGTTGTTTTACCATGCTTATCTTAGGCAATGGTATGTGAATCATTTTTGTTTATATATATTATGTAGATGGTTGGGTTCAAGTTATGCCTTTTGTAACTTCAAGAAATGTTATGCATCTAATTATTGTTACTGTGACATATACACATCTTATGCATAGATCTAATATGCATCTAATTATCGTTAATTTTTAAATGCATCCAAGTGAAGCTAGAGGAGCTTGGGCCTTGGGTTCCTCGCAGTGAGAATATTGTAGAGAGAAGCAACTTCCTTCTAAAAAAGGTTCAATCAATCGGTTTGGTAGCATGCACATCCATGACAGAGGTTCTAGCAGCTAGGATGTTCGCTGAAAAGCAAAGTAATGCAAGGAAGAAAGAAGAAAAGAAAAAAAGAGAAGAATTGGAGAAAGAATTTGATGGAAAGAAATTTTGTTATTCTTCATTACAGTGATTCTAATACAAGTCCCAATATATAACTATAACCACCTCCGTAGAGTGTGGAATAGACCTAACCAACCCTAATTCAATCATACCAGACCTTGACACATGTACATAAATAGTAACTGACTCCACCCTTCTCACCTAATCTAAGCTACCTGTTGTTTTACCTATTTTATCTCTACTATAGGTCGTTTACCAACAGCTTTATCAACAGCCTTATTAGCATCAGCATATGCCTTCACATCCCCCCTTAAACTGAGGGGAGGAACTCCCATCAGTTTGTGAGGAAGATCAAGAAATTATGGAGAAGAGAGAGTTTTGGTAAAAATATCAGCTAGCTGATCAAGAGAGGAGACGAAATTAACCTTCAATTCCTTACCAAGAACCTTATCTCTAATATAATGATAATCAACTTCAATATGCTTGGTCCTAGCATGAAAAATAGGATTGAAAGCCAAAGCCAATTCAGATACGTTATCACACCAAAGCATGGGAGGCAAAGACAAGAAAACACTCAAGTCTTTAAGAATCATCCTAATCCAACTCAACTTAGCAGTAATGGTAGCTAAGGCCTTATACTCTGCTTCAGTAGAAGATCTAGCTACAGTAAGTTGCTTCTTAGTAGACCAAGTAATCGGAGAGTTACTTAAGAACAACACCATACCAGTAATAGACTTTCTATCAAGAGGATCACCAGCCCAGTTAGCATCACAATAAGCTGAAAGGACCAAAGAACTTGCCTGAAAATGAATACCATGATGCAATGTACCCTTGAGATATCTAAGAATTCTCTTGGCTGCCACTAAGTGATGGTGAGTAGGATGGCTCGTAAATTGACAAACTTGCTAGATAGAGTAAGCCAAATCAGGCCTGGTAAAAGTCAAATCTTGCAAAGCACCAACCATGCTCCTAAAAACAGTAGGATCAGGAAGCAAAGAGCCATTCTAAGAGTTGACATGAACTATAGGAAAGCATGGAGTAAGGCAAGGCTTACAGTCCAACATATTGAATTTGGTGGGCAAATCCAAAGCATACTTGGACTGATGCACAAATAAGCCTTGAGAAGTATACTCAATCTGAAGTCCAAGGAAGTAAGCAAGGGGGCCAAGATCTTTTAAGTCAAAAATAGCAGCAAGTCTTGAAACAAGATGATCAATGAATTGAAGACTATTACTAGTAATAATGATGTCATCCACATAAAGAAGGAGATAAACCACAAATGAACCTTGATGCAGAATAAACAAGTTACAATCTATAGAAGAAGCTTGGAAGCCAATGTGAAAGAGCTAAGATGTAAAGCTATCAAACCAGGCCCTACGTGCCTGTTTGAGACCATAAATGGCCTTATGCAATTTACAAAAATGATCAGGATGAGCAAGATCCACATAACCTCGGGGTTGAGACATAAAAACCTCCTCTTGAAGCACTCCATGAAGAAAAGCATTGGACACATCCAACTGCTTTAAAGACTAATGATTTTGAATAGCTAATGCCAAGATAATCCTAACGGTGGTAGGCTTGACAACAAGACTAAAGATCTCCTCATAGTCCAATCCATATTGCTGCAAAAATCCCTTAGTAACAAGCCTTGCTTTATACCTAGCAATGGACCTATCACTGCCCCTTTTAATCTTGTACACCCATTTACAATGAACCACATACTTACCAAAAGGAAGAGGGACTAAAGACCAAGTATTCTGCTTTAAAAGAGAATTATATTTAGAATCCATAGCCGTAACCCAATGTGGAAACCTAGAAGGAAATGTAGGAGGCTCTTCTTGAACATAATTTCTCACAATGGCATAGGCTTTGGGCTTGAATATGCCATGTTTGGATCTGGTAAGCATGGGATGAGTATTTAGAAGGAAGAAGAAGTAGATGGAACAATTTTCGTTAGTGACTTAATTGTGAACTTAGTGGCAGCAAGAGATGGGGATTTAACTTGGCCCGAGGAAGGAACAAGACTAGAGGAAGGTACGGTAACATCAACTGAAGTGGCAGGGACACTAGAAGACTCACTAGGCATAGGAAAAGGTGAAATGACAGAAGGAAAAGCTGTAGAGACAGCAAATAAGAAGAAGTGGAAGAATTGGGTAAAAGAGTAGAGATCCAAAGGTCCAAAGGAGGATTGTCAAATGAAGAGTTGCTGGAAGATTCAGATAAGAGTGTAGGAAGCGTAGGGAATTCAGATTCATTGAAAATAACATGGGGAGTGATATAAAACTTATGACTATGAGGATCAAAACAGATATACCCTTTGGATAAAGGAGGATATCCTAAGAAAATGCATTGAGTGGACTTAGGCTGAAGCTTGTGATTAGTATAGGGCTTAAGAAGAGGAAAGCAAGCACAAACAAAAGTCTTCAAAGAATTCAAAGAAGGAATAGAGTGAAATAACAATTCCCAAGGAGACTTCAAAACTAAAATAGAAGAGGGAAGCCTTTTGATCAAATAAATGGCAGTACTAAAAGCATAACACCAATAAGAAGAAGGAAGATTTGATTGATAAAGCATGGAAAGACCACTCTCAACAATGTGCTTATGTTTTCTTTTAGCAACACCATTTTGCTGAGGTGTATAAGGTCATGACAACTGATGTTGAATGCCATGATCCAAACAAAAGGACTTAAACTAATTACTAATATACTCGCCCCTATCATCAGTCCTAAGTATTTTGATTTTAGACTCAAATTGATTCTCAACAAGAGCTTTAAAATGTAAGAAAACAGTAAACACTTCAGATTTATGTTTAAGAAGAAACAACGAGGCGAATCTAGTGAAGTCATCAACAAAAATGACATAGTATTTATAACCAAGGGCAGAAGTAACAGGAGTAGGGCCCCAAACATCACTGTGAACAAGTTGTAAGGAGAAGTACTAGACATAATGTGCTGTGGAAAGAAGATAACGCAGAGTGAAGAAGCTTTGAGCAAGGATGACTAAGTCTTTGATGCCACAACATTGCTTCATTGGAAACAAGAGCATTAACAGAAGACTTAAAAGCAAGAGATGAAGCAATAGCAGAATCAGCAGAGAGTTGTGAAGGAAATGGAATGGGATACACACCATCCTTACTCAGGCCTTGATAAAGAACCTTTCCCGTAACCAAATCCACAATTAAGAACTGATTTGCATCAAAATAGCAAAATGCACTGTTTTGTAAACAAAGTTTGTGGACAAATAATAGATTTGAAGCTAAATCAAGGACCCTAAGGATATTATCCAAACGAAAACAATGAGAAGGTGTTTGAAGCTTACCATTACCAACATGAGTCACAGGCAACTCTTGCCCATTACCAACAGTAACAGTTTCATGACTAGCAATAGCTTGAGATTTCAATGAAAGCTGAGAGAGATCAGGGGTAACATGATCAAAACAACCTGTATCAGTAAGCTAATTTGATGTATTTATTGAAGCAGAATTAGCAATTGCTGCCATAGAGCTAGCTGCCACAAATGCTAGCTTGGCCGGAGCATGTCTACCTTGATAGGCAAAATTCATGCGATGATAGCAGTCCAAGACAATATGACCATTCTTGCCACAAATTTGACAAGTAGGTCTTGAAGTACGAGATTGACCTTGAGACTAAAATGAAGGAGAACCGGAACCACCCTTGTGCTGAGACTATGGTTGAAAACCAGGAAATTGAGAGGTAACAGTTGCATTTCCAAAGGACTGACTGTTATTAAATCCAAAATTAGGGCCAAAATTATTGAATTCTCTGCCACGACCCCTCTGATTGCCTACCACCTCTATTATTATTTTGATTAAATCCACTCTAAAGGATCATAGTCATAGCTGTATCCCTAGCTATATCCCTAGTTTTAGATTTCTTCTTAATAGCCCTCTCTTCAGCATTCAACAAAGCAGTCAACCCTTCTATAGTAACCACATCATTACGAATCCCTATTGTAGAACATAATGCACTATATTCACTTGGTAAAGCTTCTAAAACTAAATGTATAAACTCTTCTTCATCATTGAAAACAACAATAGAACTCAATCTATCCCTAGCTTCTTTAATTCTTTGAAAGAAATTATCCAAGCGTTCAGGACCTTTCTTAATACTCAGTAATTCATTTCTCAAACTCAAAACATGAGTGTGAGATACAGAAGCAAACCTCTTTTCAAGCACATTCCAGACTCCCTTCACAGATTTTTAACCCACAGTGATACCTAGAACTGATGGAGATAGAGTGGAATTGATGAAGGTGAAAGAGCCTGCTCTCTGCTTTTCCAATTGAGATACTCTAGGTTTGGCTCTCTAGTGAAATTTCTAGAACTATCTTTCAAGAAAGGATCTGGAGCTACACATGAATCTTCAAGAAAACCAATCATGGCATAATCTTCAAGAATCACAACAATTTGATGTTTCCACACAATATAATTGGTGAAATCCAGCTTCACCGTCATCATACTTGACATATTTGATAAGAGTAGTAACAATGGATTCACCAAAGGACTTGTGGTAGTAGTGGTGGAATGAGTTGTTAAAGAACTAGACCTCGGTGCAGAAGCCATTAATGGTGGCTCTGATACCATGAAAAGTAAAGTAATGCAAGGAAGAAAGAAGAAAATAAAAACATAGAAGAATTGGAGAAAGAATTTGATGGAAAGAAATTCTGTTATTCTTCATTACAGTGATTCAGCCCCAATATATAACTATAACCACCTCCGCAGAGTGTGGAACAAACCTAACCAGTAGCTTTGTCAACAGCCTTATCAACATCAGCATATGCCTTCACATTCGCAACGTAGCTTGATATCAAGACTTTCAGCTCTAGTGGCTCATCGTAGAGTTGGACCCAACAATTAAAATGAACCCAAATTTGGATCCATCAACTAAGAGAAACCTAGATTTGGACCCAATTCTAAATGATTGTCCACAACCACTTGGCCACCATACGAGTCACCATTGCAGTGGTTCTTCACTCTGCTCTCTTGGATCCTTTGCCTCTCATCTCTTGGGTTCCACAAAGGGTAAACACCATGAGAAAAGAGGCCATAGATGGCAATGGTTGATGCCACCACAGTTGGTGGCCGCCTTCTTTTTATTTTTAAATTCTTTTTTTGGGTTCTATATGGGTTTAGGGATTGGGTTTCCTTTTGGTTGTTAGGGTTTGAGAAATGAGGTTTCAGTGTTAATTGTAGATCCATTGGTTTGGTGTTTAGAGGTTTCAAGGGTTTTTGATTTAGTAAAGTATGAGGTTTGATTTTTTGTACATTTGATTTTTATGTTTTTGTGTTTGACTACTAAGAAAGTGTAAGAAAATGCAAGAAAAGTTGCGAGTGTTTCTACCAGAAAAAAAAAATAAAAATAAAAAATCTTTAAAATTGTTTTTTAATTTTTTCAATTTAAATACCAGCGTGACATTTTTTTTAATAATTATTATTCTATTAGCCATAGGAGCTTAAGTGTGTTAACTATGTTCGCTATATGTTATGTAGATATTTTTCATTAATGAGTTGTTAAAAATGACCAAATTGACTGTAAAAGTATTTTTTTTATAAAGAAAACTCACTTACTACAGTCTTATTGCTATTAGTAGAAGGTTAAACAAAAAACACTAAATCATTTGTCCGCTCATGTTGTGTAGCCCTCAATGCTTCAATTGTTGTTCTGTTTAGCTCAAAACAATATTATATAACAGCAGTATTTGGTTGAGGAAAAAAAAAACAATAAATAGATAAAAGAACATACCGTCTCCGTGGTCAGTTGGTTTATACGGGAGAGGAACTACCGCGTAATGCTCAAACGCATTGAGGATGGGGGGAAAGTCGGACTCCATTGTTGCATCAATAGAAAAACTTAACGGCGATTCGAATGTTCGATTTGGACATACGGACAAAGGCGTTAAGTATTCAAGAGTAATCGGTTTAGAGGTATAGTTCCCCTCATTCACAGAAATAATGAATTCTCTTTTCTTGCCTTGTGTAAGTTCAGCAATTTCAGCGAAGTGAAAGCAAACATACCATCTACTATAAGAGTTTCCAGATTTGGAAAAACTCAAGGCATTGTAAGCTCCACTGGCTTGGACTGCGGTTCTTAACACCTGTGCTGGTAGTTTATAACCATCATTGTTGTGCATTTCAATAACTGAGGAGGTATCGATTGACACCGAGTTATAAATGAGTGTATCATTACTATACCAGAGGCGATCATAAACATCGTCCTTGTACCTTAAAACGGAAAAATCTCATCACATTATAATTTCCCTGACTGTAATATATAATTAGAAATAGAATCTTATTAACAGATGTCCTTAGAGAAATTGTTAATATATCATTTTAGTTTGACACCACTTTCAAGAGAAATTTAAGAAGCTGTCAAAATATTTAATTTAGTTTTTTCTATTCTTATAAAAAGTATGTAAATATATTTTGTAAATCAATGCCTTTTGGGCATCTGATAACTTTTTTCTTAGAAAAAATAGTAATGCTACAGACACAAATTATTTTGCAAAAGTTTTACAAACTCCTAATGTGGCATTCATATTTTCCAAATAGTTTTTTAAAATAAAAATGTGATGGACCCATATTAGAACTAGTAAGCAAATAGTTTGTGTCTATAGCATTATTCTAGAAAAAAAAAACTGAAAAAATAAAAGAATAATGCTACAGACACAAACTATTTTACAACATTTTTACAAACTATTGATTTGACCAACATTTTACTGGTTTTCATCTAAATCTACCACTAACATCACTTTTTCATTTACCAATAACCATTCACCACATCAGCAATTTGTAAATTTTTTTGTAAAATAGTTTGTATCTCTAGCATTATTCAAAATAAAAAGCTATAGTTTATTCAAATTGGACCTGCAGATCATTGGTATCAAAGTTAATTAAAAATTTTCATATTTTAGCATAAGAACCTATTTTTCCTATTTTAACTAATGATTTTTTTTTTCTTTTCACACACATTAATCAGATTGCTTATTTCAAATATTATTTTATTTAAATATTATCTATTTATTAATTTTTAGTAAACTATATATTCAGTTTCTATTATTTACACCATATTTTAATTTGGTCATTAACCTTTCAATTGTGTCAATTTGATCTCTAACTTTTCAATACAGTATCAATTTAGTTTTTGTAGTTATTTCTTGGATAGAAATTGCTTACGTGGCAAATAGCCAAAATAACAAATTAGTTTCCATTGATATGACAATAAATTAATTTTTTATTTTGGTTGTTTGCTACATCAGCAATTTCCATCCAAGAAATTATAACAAAGGCTAAATTGACATAGAACTAAAAGATTATTGACCAAATTGACACAATTGAAACATTGAGAACCAAATTAAAATATGATGTAAAAGATAAGACTAAATATGTAATTTACACTTAATGTTTTATTATGTTTTTCACTTTTCAAAACACTCACTTCATAGTTACCAAAATACACAAATAATAAACAAATATTTAGGGAATAAATAGTACTTCTTAGAAAGGGTTCAATTAATGGATGCACTTAAAGGTGTTTATTAATAGACTATTTTAAGAAAGTTTTATTACTACTTTCATGAAAAATATTTTTTTTCTAAATGGTAAAAAAAGTTTGTTACTTTTTTTTTTTCTCACAAAAATTTTCTAAAAATATATCCTACATCAATACCTTAAGGCATCTGCTAATTTTTTTTCCCCCTAAATAAAGGGAGCAACGGTAGCTAAAGCCTAAAACCCATCATCGTTGGAGGAAAATAGTTAAACTGATACGAGTAGGTTTTTGGGTGCTTTTTTTTAGATAATCAGTTACTAATGCTCATGAAACAAAATTATAGCTAAAAATAAATAAAATCTGTAGCTGATTTACCTGACAAAATCTCTTTGGCTTATGGTACCCAAGTCATACCGCCATGAACTATATTGTGCTCCAAAGTCAATCGGATATAAGGACTTATTTAATGGACGTAATTCCAAGGCGGAAATGAACGGTACTCCAGACCCCGTGTTTATCAAACAGACCAATATGGTGTCAGAAGAGGGAACATGGATGAAATCTGGGTATATTAGGGAAGATGCATTATTTAATACCACTGACAACCAATAATTTACCCCAACATATACATCGAATTTCGGAATTTGATTCTTCTTGTCGTAATTTCCATATCGAAAGAAAGCCCTGATGAGGTAATTGCTGTTTTTGCCTTGTTTAGGCTTCAAGGTGTAACAATTCTTTGTTCCTTGCGGAAAGCTTCTAAGAGTGTACGCCTGCCGTGCATAAACAGCATTTGAATAGTAGTACTCAGGGGATATATCGTAATTTGTCCCAGTATCTATAAAACTTGTATCTGACTTGTAAAATATATCAGTGTTTTCATCCACATAATCGCTAGCTGCCCCGCAATCAATGCTTATGAATCCTATATATTTTATGCCAAAAAGGAGAAATATATTAATTTAGTATACTGAATCACTGATCAATATGGAAAAGTCAAGAAGAATTTGAGTTTGAAATTCAAAATAATAACAATAATAATAAAAATATAAAGTAGGCCAGATAAAGCACCCACCCTTTGGTCACTTCCGAATTTTTTGAAAATTTGCTTTCCTTTTTCTTAATTTAAAATTTTATCACCACTACCCATGTTAGGCCAGTTGGTACTTCCTCAAGTCTTAAAGGCTTGAAGGGTTCATGGACCCAAGTTTGAGTGGTCTCGAGGTAGGATTATATATATTGTCAATGGTCACCCAAAAAAAAAAAAAAATCAAAATTTTAAAACTATTGATTCAGTTAACGAGTACCCTTAAGAAATTTGTTAATGAATTATTTAAAAAAAATTATATCACTTTAATGAGAAATATAAAAAGTTATCCAAAAGCCCTGATGATATAATTTCTAAACCAATGCACTTTTCCCAAGTATTAGGAATTTTGTTTAAGTTTAAATGAAATTCTATTTCAAACTACGGACTATAGCTAATGGCATTTCTTCTATTAAAACCACACATGAATTTGTGAATGTTATTATTTGGCTGTTCAAGTTCCTATGACTTTGTGGGTTTCAATTAGCTCAATTGATAAAGTCTCTGATAGTTGAACAAGAGATCTGAGGTTTAATCCACACCTACACCAAAAACTAATTAATATATTGGTCTAATGATAAAGAGTGATAATCAGGAGTGAACATTATAGGTTGAAACTCTCTCAAAAAAAAAAAAAAAAAAAAAAAACTCCCATGACCCTCCAATAAAAAATTAAAAATTTAAAAAGAAAGAAAAAGTGAGTGCCCTGCATTGTATGGTTTAACAATTCCTTATTCCTTGTGAAAAGCTTCTCAAATTACTTATCTGCCGTATAATAAGGATTTTGGTAGTAGTAGTAAGGATTAAAAGTTCCTTATAAATTCAAAATACAAAGATTCCAAGGCCGAAAGAGGAGAGTCCTCAATCTAGACTACATCATAAGAAACATGCCTTGCATATCTAGCTAATATGCTACAGAATTACTCTCTCTATAAATGTCCGACTGGAAGCATATATTAGTTTCTTTGTCCAAATAATCTTTTGTTGCCTTAATTTATGCCTATAAATTCTAGAAATTTTATGCAAAGAAAAAGAAAAAGAGAGAGAGATATAGAGTTAGATATACCAGTCAATGTGGTAAAACCTAGTAGAATTCAGTTTAACTTGAGGCCCCGGGGGCTAGTAAACAAATACTTTTCGAGTTTTTTGGAAACAACTTGTCTTCCTTTTAGATAACTTGTTAGTTAAAAAATAAAAAATAATTTAAAAAATATATAGAAATTAAGTGGTAGTTTAACTGAAATCTAGTTTCTTTTTTCCTTTTTTTTTTTTTCTTCATTTGTGCAATAGGTTTTAAGTAACTGATTTTTTTTATAGCTTTTTATATTCAAGTTTATTATTATTATTATTATTATTATTATTATTATTATTACTACTACTGTTGTTGTCGTCGTCGTCGTTTGATTTTTAGAAAATCTATTTCCCCATTTGTAGATATGTAATTCTTTCAGATGATTTTGCTTATAATGTTTTTTTTCTTTCAAAATTGATTTGATCTAGTGTTGGTTAAATTTTTGTGTTCATTATGTTGTATTTGTGAAATTTACAACATTTTGGTAGTATAGGTTTGTTGGTAATGTGGATTTTGTTCATTTTGTTAGATTTTGAGAGAATATACTATATTAAATGTTTGTATGGTGAATTAATTTTATATTCATGTACAAAAATTGTCATTTTTTTGAATAACTTCAATGTAAAAATAGGAATTTATTATCTTTTATTTTACATAAAAACGAAATGACTGAAAAAATTTTGAAGCATATATTTTCAGCAAAGCAACCAAACACTGTAAAACAAAATATTTTTCTTAAAATGGTTTTCATCCATCGGAAATGTTGTATATTGAAACGAATGTAGCCTTAGTATTGCTTGGTTATTTGCGTTACCCGCACCTGACATGCACCTTTGGTTGTTATATAAATTATTACGATAGGCAACACTTGGTTTTTTATCAACTTAATAATAATAATAATAATAATAATAATAATAAGGCAATACTTGGTCTTTGAAGTCATCTAAGAAATCTAAACAAGAATAATAATAATAATAAAGAGTGTGACGAAGTAAATATGTTTCAAAACATTCAAACATTATTTAGATTTTGTGGAATTTTTTGGGTCACCCATTTTATTGAAACATACATTAAAATTATTTTTGCATTCTTATTTTTATTTTAGTTTATGTTCCACTTGTTTTGACCAAAAATTAAAGAAACTTCAAAAACAAAATGCATGGCAACCAGGAGTTCACCTATAAATTTTTGTTTGGGAGTCATTCTGTAATATAAATATATAATTATATATAACATATATGCATTTAATTATAGATACACATATATAACTATATGTATCTGTTTGATTAAAAGCATAGCGAAAATTTTGATCCTTTATGTAAACTAACTCCGCATCAATTTTCTTGATTCAATTTCATTTTTCAGAATTTTATAAATTATAATTTTCAATTGGATTTCATTATATATATATATATATATATATTATAAAAAAATAATCAATGAAAATTGTGGGGTCAGAGAATTTATGACCCCGGCCCATTTTGTATTAAGACCTAAGGCCCGAGCTGAGGTGGGATATAGCTGAGGATATATAATAAAAGTCCAAGTAACCTTAAGACATAGCCGAGGATGACTCTGTCCACGGCATCCCCGAGGTCCTCCTGAAAGAAAGGGCAAGGACGGTATAGAAACAGTTTTGGGAAAAATCTAAAATATCTGCGTTGATAGACAAAGGACCCCTGGACAGTATGGCGACAAAGGACGAAGGGAAAGCTGCCATTACTGCCATTGAATACTCTGCACCTGACAAAACCATACTCTTCAGCTTTTACAACCACCCCCAACCACTTTGGGCATGGGCTGATGGGACAAATATCAGTCCTGGAAAGTCGAACCTACACGTGGACATAGGATAAGGGACACAGGCTAATATAAAAGGAGAAGCAAGCAATCAAAAAGGGGAGGCTAGGAAAAAAGGCTAAAAACCAGAGCCTCCCAGGCCTAACCGAGGAGAAAAACTTCTTAAAGCAAGCATAGTTTATTTCCGTATGAACACCTCGACTAACCATCGTCCGGTGACCAAGGCCTAGCCTTTCAAACCCACGCTCTACAAATTATATTGTTTGGGCCCTAAACGTGCGAACCCAATACTATTTTGGGGCCGTAACAAATTGAGTCCTTACAAAAATCAACATACAATATTAAGAATTTTAAAGACTTAATTTTTATACAAATAAAATTAATTTTCCTTACATATTTGTATTGTCTCTAAAATTTCTCAGTGTTTTATTCTTATTTATAAAATAATTTCTGTTTCTTAATGTATATAGAATTTTTTTTTTTTTTTTTTTTTGATATGGGGATGTTCAGTTTTTTTTGGTGCCCCACCCCCCCCCCCCCCCCCCCAAAAAAAAATTTAAAACATTTTTGTAAACTGATTAGTGAACTTTTTAAATTATCATAATGAATAGATTTATTTTCAGAAAAAAATAAAAATAAAATTTGATGAAAGAAAGAAAAAGGGCCATATTCCGTATAAGGTATTAAATTATTAGTTGTGAACTGGAAATTATATAAATCTCAATAATATACTTAAATATTATTGTCATAAATTAATTTCGTTTGACAGTTATGGAGGCCAAACATAGTGATAGATATTTTCAAATTAGAAATGAATATTGTAAGGGGTACGTATATGTGTAATTAAAGAAAAATAGATTTTATTTTGTTTGTTTTATATGGAAAAGAAAAATAGAGTCATAATCATAACTATTGGTATATATGTAGGTAAATATATGATTTTAAGTTAGCACTTATGCGGGTTCTAATTAGCCCAACTTGTAAATTTTTTTTTTTTTTTTTGGTCGAACTAGAGACCTTAGTTCAATCATACCTACATTAAAATAAATTTGTGTCTTGATTTGATATATGCATGGAGCAGTCAAGCAGATGTCAAATGTTGAAATCATATCATATCTATAAAAATAAAATAAAACAACAAAATTCTATTGTATTGTGATTCTGAAAATTTCTGCCTCTACATTTGCTGAGGCAACAAATTATTCCAACCAAGCAAAGTACAAAAACTAGTCATTAAGAAAGGTGAGTGGGGAAGAGAGAAAAATAAAAGAAAAGGAAAGAAAAGAAAGAGAAAACAAAATTGGCTGACCGAGTTGAAACATACCAGGATTATTGTCTCCTTTAGCTAGTTTCCAGTTGCCTAGAATACCAATCACCACAAAAACGACGAGCCATGCTCTCAGAACAAAAATCGATTCTAGTGCACCATCCATGCTGGTCTTTCGCGGCAAATTGTGCCTACTCACTCATATAGAAGATTAGTACCATAGTTATAACTTATAAGTGCCTAGCAATAATTTCGAAAAAGTGCCTAGCGATTATGACTTTTAGGCCATTAAAGCAGCTTTGAGAATTCTCTAGTGTTACATTTTTTAAAGAAAAGAAAAAGGTGTTTGGGAAGCGATAATTTCGGAAAAAAGTGCCTAGCGGTAAACGACTTTTAGGCCATAAAGCAGCTTTGAGAATTCTCTAGTGTTACATTTTTTAAAGAAAAGAAAAAGGTGTTTGGGAAAGGGAAGGAAAGGAATCTTTAAAGCTCTTTTAAATAATGTTCAAGACTTTAGAGGAAAAAAAAAAAATCTATGATGTCTAGCTGTATCCTAGGGACCCTGGGTTTGTAGTGTTTAGTCTCTTCCGTAGAAGGCTCTTTCCTTATTTTTACCTTTTAATGAAATTTATATCTTTAATATCAAAAAAGAAAAGAAAAATATATATAACTTTTTTATGGCAAAAAAAAATCTATATTATTGCCCAAACCTTATAAAGTTAATATAATTTTTTACGCACAATTCATTATAAAATGACACACTCAAAATCCAAAAAAATATTTTCCCTTAAAACACTATTGTACAAAAGTTCTATTACTAAAACTTTACAGTTAAATTTTAATACTTATAAAACATATAAAGTCTGTTTGGTTGATGGAGTGAAAAAGTTAGAAGATAGAAAATTGAGAAGGGATGGAAAAATAGGAGAATAGAAGAAATTTAGGTTTTTCTCATATGTATATGATTTGAAGAGGTGGAAAACTCATTTCTTTTGTTAAGAAGAAAAATAAGAGGATAGAAAATAAAGTTGATATAAATTTACAATTTTGTCCCTATTAAATAAAACAAAAAGTAACACATTTTTTAGTAAAAATTTGTGTATGGGCACTTCAATTTTATTTTCTTTTCTTTTTTATTAAGAGCACAAATCAAAGGATATAAAACATATAACCATTAAAAAAAAATGAATGAGAAGTACAGATTCTACGGAAAAAAAAAAAAAAAAAAAAAAAAAAAAAAAAAAAAAAAAAAAAAAAAAAAAAAAAAAAAAAAAAAAAAAAAAAAAAGTGGAGTGAAGAATCAAACAAACCCTTGTGCGCGTTCCACAAGGGATTTCTGATCCATTTCTTTCTCTTGGTTTTACTCTTCAGTTTTCCCCCCAGTTTGGAGAAAATATTTTGGTGGGCTCGGTTGAAAACACCCAGCCCCATCAATTTTCCTTCCCACCCAACCAAACACCCCCAAAAGTTTCCCTCCTCGTTTTCTCTCTCTCTCTCTCTCTCTCTCTCTCTCTCTCTCTTTTCTTTCTTTCTTTCTTTCCCTGTCCTTCCTAAAATCCACCAAAACAAACAGATCCTTAATGTTATTAGATGACAATTTTTGATAGCCTACATTTATTGAGAACACATTTGATTGCCCCAAGCAGGGAGCTAGAACTTTAGGTTTGAGGGGGACATATGTTACACAATGGTGAAACCAAAAATATTTTCCAAATGGCCAAATTAAATATATAAAAAAAAAAAAAAACCTTAAAAATAAAAAAAACTACCTTGATAAAAATTTTAATTACCATGATATTTCCATATTGTGTTAATCAATATTTGCGAAAGCGGGTAGGGTGTTACTATGGTCACGCCTAGATAGGGAAGCCACTCTCTAACCTTTTTTTTTTTCTACCAGAACAAAAAATCAATATTTGTTACCTTCATTTTCATTAAGGAAGCAATATCAGTTTCTATTGGTCCATCAAATTGCTAAATTTATTATTATTTGTTTGATAAGTTATTGTCAAATTTATTATATTTTTGAAGTGAAACTAATTACATTCATTATTACAATAATGTATAATATTTTTGTCATAAAATTTATAACAACTTTAACATTTTTGAACCACAAAGATATGAATGCTAACAAAAACAAAATTACATGGCTTAATCAATAAAACAATGAAACATATAAAATAATAGATCGTTTGATATTATACAAATGCAAGCAAGCCATAAAGCATGGCCAAAATGCAAAACTTACCATCTAAGTTTCACTACTTTTTATTTTAGTCCTCTAAATTTGAGTTTTATCACCATCTAAGAGGACTAGACTTTTATGTGGCTCAAAAACAACCTCATTAATGAAGGGTAACTTCTTTTAGAAATAGAATCATAAATGTCAAATAATAAATTTCATTTTGAATTCAAAAAGAGAACTCCTAAAATTTAGGATTTTTTTGCCTTTACGTTCATCTTTTTATTCCCTAAAATTTAGTTTTTTTTTATTTCTTTTTATAACAGATGCAAATTATTAACCTTTACCCAAAAAAATAGAAAAAACCTCTAAGCACACCCAAAGCATGTGCCTAGAGGCTTGTGTGTGTATGTGTGTGTGTAGGGGGGGGGGGGGGTTGGGTTCAAGTTACACCTAGTGTAATTCTAAGTAATGTTACACCATCCAATATTTTTTAATTGGATGTGAATTTTGACAAATTGACCATTGGATTACATTATCTTTGTATATTCTCCACTCAATAACTTGTTAATGAATTTATGTTTTGAAAATTCCACCGTTGGATTACATGGTCTATATGTTCTAAACATGCATGCCAATTTTCATACCAATCGGATGTTATTTACTATTTGATCTATAAACTCATCTTTTGTGCATTATTTTAAACTACAAAAACTCGAATTTATACAATTGATAAATGACATGACTATTGATCTTTGATCACTTTGAAATTTTGTAAAAATGGAGAATATACAAAGATAATGTAATCCAACGGTCGATTTGTCAAAATTCACATCCAATTAAAAAATACTGGATGGTGTAACATTACTTAGAGTTACACCAAGTGTAACTTGAACTTAACCCTGTCTCTGTGTGTGTGTGTGTGTGTGTGTGTGTGTGTGAGTGAGAGAGAGAGAGAGGGTAAGCAAACTGAGTAAATAAGTTGGGCCATGGGCCACGCCAGAGGACACCTAGGAACCTGAGGATGGTCATAAGGTTTACTAAGTTTTGGGATCAAGGGCCGAGGACGAGAAAGTATAACAACAAACTAGTGGTAGTTTCTGAGGAGCCAAGCTTCTTCAGGAAAGCATTGTGGAAGGTTGAAACCCAGCCATCCCAGGAATGTTATACAAAAGGTAATCATTCCTTTTATGGATAAGCTTCAAGGAAGATAACCAACAGCAAAGAAAGAAATATCTGGGAAGAAGGCTGCTACCACCACATTAAATGCTTTGCACCTAACCAACTGACCACATTTATGTGGCAATGACACCTGAATAGTGATATCTCAGTTCACAGCTAATCATAAAGCTTCCAAGAGGCTTCTGATAAGATAAGCATCTAGGGGATCACCTACATGATTAACAAGTGGAAGGCTAGGATTGAAGATGGAGGGACTATATAAGGGAAAGGCCTCCATGAAAAGTGGAGCATGGAATGAGAGAAGAGAAAGAGAAAACAAAAAGAACATCTTGTACTTAGGTAAACTTAAATCAATACAAGAACACTTCATCCTCAGATTTGTCCAATGAGCACTATTTCTACTAAATTGTGTCTTCTTACTTTCTTAACACGAATCCAATCAATTAAAGCCCACAGTCGATTTATAGAGTCTTTTCCCTGTAAGATCCACTCTCTAACAAATATGTTGTTTTGGGCTTGTTGGGCCATTATCCATTGCTGGTGGGATGAGGATCCATATCTAGTCCTTACAATTGGTGTCGTCTGTGGGAATAAAGAAGCACTTATAATCTTGATCAGCCATGGTAGGTTCAGGACCACATAGAGAAGAATCGATAGAATCGCAATGTGAAGATCAATTTGTTAATCTTGAAAGGAGGAGAGATCGTGAGGTTAATCACCCTCCAAGTATGCATACAAGTTATACCAGTAGGAGCCATTCTAGAACTGGAAGCCATATCTCCCTTGGGGAATAAGCTCATAACCTTAAGCTATAAATTGATCACCTACGCAAGAAGTTGCACCGTAAACAGTGAGAAGAATCCCCTGTTAGCTCTGGAACAGATTTAGGTGAAGATGGTAGTTATAGACTAAGGTCAAGAACCCCTCTTAGTGAATCTTTCTCCACACCTTCACAATCGTATAAAGAGGAGAGGTATCATAGGCAAAGGGATAAAAGTCCAACCCATAGAAGCCTGGGGAATGACGCAATGAGCAAGGCTTTGCGTCAAATTTCAAAATCACTGTTTATGCATAGGATTGACAGGGCTAAACTTCCTTGTTGGTTTACGCAACCTACTTTCACCATTTACAATGTGAGGACTAATCCAGTGGAACACGTCAGTCATTTCAATCAGAGGATGGTTGTTCATTCACGGAGTGAGGCTTTAATGTGAAAAGTATTTCCCTCTGGCTTTGGGCCTGTCACGATGAGGTGGTTTGATAGGCTGGACGAAGGTTCAATTAGCTCTTTTCAAGAGCTCCCCAGGGCTTTCGGGGCTCGATTTATTACATGTAGCACGGTTCCTCATCCCCTAACTTCCCTGTTGTCCATGGTGATGTGAGAGGGTGAGACACTGAAAACTTACTCAGAAAGGTACTGGGAGACATTTAATGAGATAGATGGAGATTTTGAAGACGTGGCAATAAGGACATTTAAGGTCAGTCTTCCTACTGAGCATGATTTGAGGAAGTCCTTGACAAAGAAACCAATGCAAAGCATGCGTCAGCTCATGGATCGGATTGATAAACATAAACGGGTCGAGGATGATCAACAGCAGGGTAAGGGGAAGGCAAAAGTGGCTCCCCCTAACCGAAGAGACTTTAGATCTAAGAGATATAATAACAACCGACCCCGGAGAGATTTTATTGGACATATTGGGCTTCCTACTGCCTAGGTGGTCAACACAGTATTCAAGGAGCCTATGCATCATATTCTTGAGAAGATAAAGGTTGAACCATACTTCAAGTGGCTAAATAAAATGAGGGGTGACCTCACGAGGTGTAATTAGGGTCTTTATTGCTAATATCATCAAGACCGTGGACACACTACAAAAGATTATAGAACTTTACGTGACTATCTGGAGCAGGTAGTAAAGATAAGGAAGTTGAGACAATCTCTACACCAGCCTTCTAGACAGGGGGGTCAAACTAGGTCGGCGTATCAAAGGGAGTCTTCCTCGAGACCGTCCCTAGTAACAATCAAGTTATTCTTGCAACCCTAGGTCAGATTGGAGCATGTCCATCCGAGGTTATGTCCATTGCAAGACCATACACTGAGGGCTCGGTTCCTGAGTCTAAACGAGGGAGATTGGAAGTTCTACCAGCTTTGACCTTTTCTGACGAAGACAATGTTGGAACTTATCAACCACATGACAATGCCTTAGTGGTTACGCTTCGAATAGGAGGCTACAATGTAAAGAGGGTATTGGTTGATTAGGGCAGTGATGGAGAGATTATATATCCTAACCTATACAATGGACTTAAACTAAAGCCTAAGGATTTAGTTAGCTATGATTCTCCTTTATTGGGGTTTGACGGGAAGACTGTCGTCCCAAAGGGCTTGATCAGGTTGCCTATTCGAGCAAGGTCAAAAGTGGTTGAAGTAAACTTCATTGTGGTGGATGCTTATTCACCTTATAATGCTATTTTAGTAAGACCATGGCTTCATGCCATGGGAGATGTTACTTTAACTTTGCATTTGAAGGTGAAGTATCCCTCTGGGGACCAAGCCGAGGAGCTGGTTGGAAGTCAAGCTATGGCAAAGCAATACCTAATCGCCGTTATCAGACACCAATCCGAGTGTGAAGCCTCAGCCATCCCAGGAAGGGCCTTTTAGCAATTAACAGAGGCAGCAGAATCCTTGGACGTCGTAGGCGGAGGATTGATGTGTGAAGAGTTGGAGAAGGTTATTATTAATGTTGATGCCGAGAAGTATTTCCAAGTTGGAATTCAATTGCCCCCCCCCTCCCCCATGAGAAGGAAGAGTTGTTAGCTTTCCTTAGGAACAATGTTGATGTTTTTGCCTAGAGTGCCTATGAAGCACCTGGGGTGGATCCGAATTTCATTTGTCACCATTTGAATGTCAATCCAACAATTATTCTTAAGAAACAACCACCTCGGCACTCTTCTAAGGAACATGTTGAGACTGTCAAGGAAGAAGTAATAAAACTCAAGCGTGCAGGGGCAATTAAGGAGGTCTTCTATCCAAAGTGCTTGGCCAATACAGTTTTGGTAAAGAAGAAGTTAGGAAAGTGGAGAGTGTGCATGGATTTTACCGATTTGAATAAAACTTGCCCCAAGGATCCTTTTCCAATTCCTCGGAATGACCAATTGGTGGATGCTACGGTCGGTCATCCTTGGATGAGCTTTTTGGATGCCTTCCAAGGATACCATCAGCTTTGGCAGACCAGGAGAAGACTGTCTTCATGACTCCTACTGGGAATTATCACTATCGAATGATGCCTTTTGGATTGAAGAATACTGGGTCTACCTACCAAAGGATGATGACCAGAATGTTTGAGTCTTAACTTGGAAAGAATATTGAAGTATACATCAACAATACGGTTGTGAAGAGTAAAGAAGTAGTCGAGAATTTGAATGATCTGGGAAGCGTGTTCGAAATACTGAGGAAACATAAGTTGCATCTTAATGCCTTGAAGTGTTCTTTTGGCATCAATTCTGGTAAATATTTGGGGTATATGATTACGCACTAGGGAATTGAAGTTAATCCTGATCAGATAAAAGCGATAAATGACTTACGACCTCTTTGGAATCCCAAAAAAGTACAAAAGTTGACTGGGATGACTGCTGCTCTGAATAGGTTTG
The DNA here is from genome assembly GCF_001633185.2 of Quercus lobata. Classification (NCBI taxonomy): domain Eukaryota; kingdom Viridiplantae; phylum Streptophyta; class Magnoliopsida; order Fagales; family Fagaceae; genus Quercus; species Quercus lobata. The sequence continues at coordinate 18,162,278 of NC_044908.1, read as the reverse complement.
TTTCTCGGTCAGCAGATAGATGTAGACCATTCTTTTAGCTCCTTCACAAATGAAAGGGATTCGAGTGGACTGAAGAATGTAACCTTGCCTTTGAAGAGTTAAAGGACTACCTGTCTCAGCCACCTATCATTTCCGGGCCGAAAAGGGAAGAAATCTTTTTTGCCTACATTGTAGTAACATGTCATGTAGTGAGTTTAGTTTTAGTGAGAATGGAGGCTGGGTTGTAAAAACTAGTTTATTATGTAAGAAAATCTTTGCAGGAGGCAAAGATCTGTTATTTGCCAGTAGAAAAGGCCATTTTGGCCATAATGCATGCAACGAGAAAGCTCCCTCATTACTTCTAGGTGCATACTATTGTGGCTCTCACTCAACTTCCTTTCCAATCATTACTTCAAAGGTTTAATTATACGGGAAGGATCACCAAGTGGGAAATGATTTTGGGGGCATTTGACATAAAGTATGTGCCTCGTACTGCTATTAAGGGACAGGTTCTTGTAGACTTAGTGGTCGAATTTACTAAATGCCCAGGAATAGTTGTTGTTGAGGAGGTGGAATCGAAGGGGGTGCAAGTCACAGCAGTTGTGGTCCATAAGTGTCCAGCACGGAAGCTTTACATTGATGGGGCGGCTAACCAAAGGGGGTCTAGAGTTAGGATAGTGATAGTATCTCTAGATAGGATTACTATTGAGAAATCCTTGAGGTTAGGCTTTTCAGCCACTAATAATAAGGCTGAATATGAGGCCTTGTTGACTGAAGTAGCTATGGTGAAGAAGCTGGGTGGAAAAATTATTGAGGTCTTTTCGAACTTGAGGTTAGTCATCGGGTAAGTTAAAGGTTAGTTAGAGGCCAAGGATCACAGGATGCAGGGATACCTTGGTAAAGTGTAGCAATTACAATCCGGTTTTGAACCTTTCTTTATATAACAGGCCTCGAGGAGTAAAAATACTCATGCAGATTCTTTGGCAACTTTAGCAACCTTTTCTGAGCATGGCCTTCCTTAGGTTATCCTTGTCGACGATTTGCTGATGCCTACTGAGGTGGAATTGATGAGGGTTAGAGTACACCAAATAAGGGTCGGTTCAAGTTGGATGGATTCCATAGTTGCATTCTTGAAGAAAGGAACGTTGCCCAATGATAAGGGAGAGGCAGAAAAAATACAAAGAAAATCTCCCCGATTTTTGTTGTCCGAGGAGTAAAAGTTGTATAAGCACTCTTTTACAAGGCCGTACTTACTTTGCATTCACCCTAAAGCGGTGGAACCACTACTGGAGGAACTACATGAAGGAATTTGTGGTAGTCATACAGGAGGAAGGTCGTTGTCGCATAAGGCTCTTACTTAGGGTTACTGGTGGCCAAGTATGCAGAAAGAAGCTTAAGATTATGTTAAAAAGTGTGATCAGTGCCAGAGGTTTACCCCGAGCATTCATCAGCTTGAAGGCCTATTAAATCCTCTTTCTAGTCCTTGGCCATTTGCATAATGAGGCTTGGATATTGTAGGGCCATTTCCTTGAACAGTAGGAAACCGAAGGTGGCTTCTTGTTGGAACAGATTACTTCACAAAATCGGTTGAGGTTGAGCCGATGTCTAATATCAGGGATGTTGATGCAAAAAAGTTTGTTTGGAAGAATATTGTTTCCCGATTTGGGATTCCCCATACTTTTATCTCAGACAACGGGCTCCAGTTTGATAGCAAGGTCTTCAAGAAGTATTGTAGTGAGCTTGGCATTCGGAATAGGTATTCAACCCCAGCCTATCCGCAAGGGAATGGTCAAGCTGAGGCTGTCAATAAGGTTATAGTTAGTGGGCTGAAAAAAAGGTTGGATAAGGCTAAGGGCAGATAGGTTGAAGAACTCCCACATGTCCTTTGGACATATCGGACAACTCCTCATCGTTCAATGGGGGAAACACTGTTTTTCATGACCTATGGTTCCGAAGCCGTGATCCCTTTGGAGACAAGATTTCTGACGTTAAGGACAATCCTATTCAATCCCAACAAAAATGATCAGTTACTACGGGAGAATCTAGATAATTGATGAACGGAGAGAAGGGGCCATGGTCCAATTGGCATATTATCAACAAAAGTTTAAGCAAAGGTACGACATGGGGTTAAAGGTCAGACCATTAACACCAAGGGATTTGGTGTTGAAAAGGGTGGTAGGAATTGCAAAGAACCCATCTTGGGGAAAACTAGGACCTAATTGGTAAGGGCCATACTGCATCACTTCGGTGGCCGAAATAGGAGCATATTTTTTGGAAGATTTAGATGAAAATGTTATATGACATTCGTAGAATGTAAATAACCTTTGAAGGTACTATTATTAATGAAAAGAAATCTTGCCATCTTTTATTTTGATCATTATTTTCCAAGTTCCTCTTTATTTGTTTAAGTATTAAACAGAACCTTAGCTATGTCTGGTTCCTCAGGCCAGGTACCTTGGGTAAATTATTACTTCTTATTTTTTTAAGTATTAAACATAACCCCGGTTATGCCTGGTTCCTTGGACCATGTATCTTGGGTAAATTAATGCTTCTTATTTTTCTAAGTATTAAATAGAACCTCGGTCATGCCTAGTCCCTCGGTTCATGTATCTTGGGTAAATTAATGCCTCTTATTTTTCTAAGTATTAAACAGAACCTCAATCATGCCTGGTTCCTTGGATCACATACCTTGGGTAAATTAATGCTTCTTATTTCTCTAAGTGTTAAACAGAACCTCAATCATGTCTGGTTCCTCGGGCCACATAGCTCAGGTAAATTAATGTTTTTTACTTGTTTAAGTGATAAACACAACTTCGGTTATGCATAGCTCGGATTATACACCTCGGGCACATTAACACCATTTATTTGATTAAGTCTCAGGTACATAAGTATTTCATTAAGTATATATTTTCTTTGTTGCTTGGGTTTATGTGAGTACACTAGAGCAGTGTTATGTTAGAGGACAATCTTTGGGAACTTACAGTTCATTTTCATAAGTTCGAACGTAACCATGACTAAGATAAGATTGTTAACAATAAGAATTATGCTTTAAAAAAAATGTGTAATAGTAGTACATACTTTGAAGGAATTGAGATTTTTCATTAAATCATTGGATCTTCCCTTGGTGAAATAAGGGGAGTACATTGCACTCTTTGTCATTCTCTTTCTAAAAACATTAAAAAAAAAAAAAAACACAAAAAAAAAACTAACTAACAAAAGTACAAAGGAGCAGTGGTGTCCTAGCTGCCAATGGATGGTGGAGGATCAGTCTTAGTTGTTGGTGGTGGCTCCGAGTGCTCAACCTCTTTTACATACTTTGAAGGAACCGAGATTTTTCATTAAATCATTGGATCTTCCCTTGGTAAAATAAGGGGAGTACATTTCACTCTCTGTCATTCTCTTTCTAAAAAAAAACTAACTAACTAACTAACAAAAGTACTAAGGAGCAGTGGTGTCCTAGCTGCTAATGGATGGTGTCGGATCAGTCTTGGTTGTTGGTGGTGGCTCCGAGTGCTCAACCTCTTTTCCCTTGGAAACCTCTTTTTCTTTTGGTGCCTTTATAAGTTCCGAAATGACTTTTGTGGAACCCACATCAGTAGGCTAAGTAACTGCAAAAGCTTTGGCAATAGATTGAGCAATTGTAGAGGCTTTGGTAGCAGGTTGAACAGTTTTAGGAGCCTTGGGAGTAGATTGGGTGGTTGTGAGAGCTTTAGGAGTAGTGGTTGCTTGGGAGACTGATAGGGCTGCTATTCGTAGTTCTAGAGGGTAGAAAATATTCTCCATCTTCCTCAGATCCGAGGAAGCTTCTACTTTAGCCAAGTTCAATGCCTTAGTCCATACCTGAGGACAATAACCTCGGCAAACTCCTGTGACCTGGGCCTTTAGAGTGCCCTCTGTCTCCTTCACCCCAATGTCATAGCTGGACTGCTTGGCCTGAGTGAGAGCTTCCTCTTTCTTCTCTAGCTCTTTTTTCTGAGTCCCAGTCTGCCCGTGGGCAATAGCCAATTGCTTTTTGGCCTTGCAAAGCTGCTGACGTTGATCCTCAGCTTGTTTCTCAATGCCAGCCAAGGCAGCTTCAACGCTTTTTCGCTCTCTATCTGCCTTGGTCAACTTTGTGTCGAGGTCTTTAATCTTCTTTTCGGCCATGACCAGCGTCTTGATGGCAGCTATCTGGCGTACCTCCTCATCTTTGTATTGGGCATGGGCTTAATCCACCCATTCCTCAGCGATGTTTGTTGTTTGGATTGCCTGGAAGACAACAACAATGTGAGAAATAGTCTAGAAGTATAAAATATATATGTGTGTGATACGTAAAATAAATGGAAGGGCATACCATTGCTAGGTCCCTTTTCAGGGTCAAGAAGACCTCGTGCTTTTTCAAGGTCCTTAGATCGGCCATGTCCTGGGGTAGGAGCAGGGGCTGCTCCAAAGTGTCGGCCACGTAGCTCGTATTTCCCTTTTGGAAGTCCCTAATGGAAGAATCCAATAGAAGTGGGGCTCCATCTAATTCAAGTGATGGGTTTCAAATCAAAACCTTAGGGCGGCGCTCAGAGACCACCTTCATGCCCAAGCCCTTTGCCACGTTCTTTCTCTATGCAACTTTGGCAGCTTTTGCCCCTTTCTAAGGCTCAAGGTCTTTGGGAGGAACAACTTCACCCTCCTTTGTTACTTCTTTACCCTTTCTATCTCTTTTTCTCTTCTTTTCTAGTTGTTCAGAAAAGGAAGTATGGGCAGGAAAGGGAGTTGTTTTTAGATGGGCATTTCAAGTGCAGACCCTCTAACTAGTGACTTCAGTAGCTCGAGGAGACTGCTGTCATTCTTGTGTTGGAGTACCATGGCTTCAGGAATATTAGCCGACTCCTGGTTGTTGTTGATTTGAGTAGAGGGTAGAGGTCTAAAGGTGTTGCCTGGAGATTCTGTCGAGTATGGTCAGTCAAAAACTTCAAAGTCCTCTTCTAAATCTACCACTTCAATCACTTTGACTGCTTCTCCTTCTTGTGTTGAATTCGAAGAGATCGCTTCCTCCTCAACTATGTGTTGAATAGGCAGTGCAACTAGATGAGTGCCTTTAGGAGGGGGACCGATTAGAAACCCAGGTACTGTAACGTTAATCTGATGCAACCGAGGGTCTTTTGCTTTGATGACGTTCTTTGGGGATTGAAAGCTGGTTGAAATCAGCTTGTACCTAAGAATTACGTGAACGACACATAGTTTCCCGTCCGAGTGAAGGAAGATCTCGGACTAAAGGATTCTATTGAGGTCTACTTCGTTGACCAATTCGAAGTTGGGAGCGGTATGGTTCTTGTTTACAGAATTCAAATACGAAAGAACAATTAAAAAAGAGAGAGGGGAAAATGCACAATAACAAAAAAAAAAAAAAAAAAAAAAAAGAAGAAGTTAAGATTGTTGTGAAATTTTAAAGTACTCGCAAGTGTACGAACCGTACCGAAGTATAGTTGAACAAGAACGAGGTCGAACCCACAGGGACTTGTATGAATGTAGGAAAATTAATTAAACCTTAACCAAATTAATCCTAATCTAATTTAATAAAAATTGGTTGTTTGCAATTAAATATACTAAACAAATAATAAAACTAAGCAAATAGTTAAACTATGCAAAAGATATAAAGCAATAAAAGGATGTAAACAATCAAGAGAAAGGAATTAAGGTTTTGGAATCCACCTTGTAAATCATATCAGCATATATTTATGATCATTAATTTTTCCCAACCACTGCATGATAATCTAGAAATCAATCTTGCTATCATGGTAAATATCATCATTAAAATCCTTATTTTAAAAATCAAAAGCATGTTCTTCTTCGCTTCTTAAGTATAAAATCAAATCATCAATTGTATCCGTAGCCAAACAAATCACAAGATATATCCAATTCTAAAATTCAAATCATAAATTGTATCCATTAACAGACAAATCACAAGCGATATCCAATTTTATAATCAAGAATTAATAAACCAAGATTCAATTAATTAAGACAAATCCTAAATCATGAGAAAAACATGATTGAACTCATATTTAGAATCCCATCTTAGTCAATTGATATGAAGCAAGAACAATTTAAATCAATAAAGAACAACTATTGTGGGAAAAATCAAATCACATAAATATTACTATTAATCCTTAACAAGGTTTCATCCTCAACCCTAATTATAAATTTAGCTACACATAGTAATTAAAAGAAAACACAAAAATAAAATACTAAACATTAAACTAGACAAATAAAATAAAACTAGCTGTCATGGAAGAAGTAGCCGCAACTCTCTACACATTCAGCCCTCAACCCTAGGACTAGCCTCCGCCTCCCTGAATTTTGCCCTAAAAAGCCCTTAAATAGTTCAAGGAATCCTATTACAAGTTGAATTCTCGTTTGGAGAAAATCCCAGATTTTTAGGCTTCATTTAACCGACTATTTTGGCCCATTTAACTTCAGAATTTGGACTTTTGGTAAACTACAAAATTGTAGCCCTTTAAGTTATCGTTCCAGCCCAACTTGAATCATCTCAATTGGACATCTGAGCCGAAAGTTATGCCAAAAATACTAACTGATGTACAGTCTGGAATCCTAATCCGAATTGGACTTGGATTTGGTGCAAATTTCCTTTGATTCCTTGCTCCAATTGGACTTAAATTTAATTGGGTTGGTCTTTTCTTGAATTCATGCCTGGCTGAATGTAAGTTGGCTTGATTCAATTGGCCTAGCCCCACTTTGCATATAAAGCCCTTATTACCTACAACACAAAGATATTATATAATCAGTCACAAAATAACATAAAAGTAAGGCTAAATATGTAGATATGTGAGTACTTTATTGTATATATTTCATGCACATCAAAGATAAAAACTTCTATTATCTATAGGGGTTGCTTAAGCCAAGAAAACCCCACCTGGTTGCCCATCTCGCGTTGAACAATGTAGGCCATCGTGCCATTCACCCGAGACAATTAAGAAGTCTTAGTCTAGGCCCTTGTTGGATTCGAGGAAACACGAAATAAGTCTGACCGAGGGAACCCTAGTTTTGAGGTTATACCCGATGTCCTTAAGGTGTTGGCAATTGTATACCCAGTTGACATCGTTGTGGGTAAGGTTCACCCCCCATCTTCTAATTAAGGGCATCCACACTACCTAGTATTCTAAACAAATTTGGGGAGCATTGGGTCGAGCAGAGTCTATGGGCGATTAAAAAATCCCTAGTCACCCTCCCTATAGGAATTTGCATTCCTCCCTCTATAAAAGTTATCATAGGGATCACTACTACCCCTTCGGGCCTAAGAGCATGCCACTCCCCTAAAAGGCAATGTTGTATGTTGACTTAAGGTGGTATGTTATATCGAATATTAAAGGCTTCTATGCCCACGGGAGTATCTACCAAACTAGTGAATCTACCCATCTAGAAGATAAAAGGAAAAACTACTAAAGAATGAGGAAAAGAATTGTAGGCCGAGGAAGAATAGGAACCTAAAGTCAATGTATGAACTAAATGGTACTTACAGAGAAGTTTGAGATGAACACCTCAGACCACTTCTTTGATGGACTAAAGATTCAAGAAATGGAAGAAATGGACTTCTTTGTTTCCTTTATATAGGAAAGCAAGATGAGCGGGAAAATTCCAGCTCAAATTCCCATGGAAAATCTCCACCGTAGGATTTGCATCGCATCGTAGAACGTGGGGGAGAGAGCACCGTGTGAAACAATTAATGGGGCCTCACAAATGCCGAAGCGTTAGAAGTATGCCTAGAGCAGGTGAAAAGACGTTATCACATGGGAATGTTCACTAAGTGTGTGAAATTCTAAAGCAAAAATCAAAACCCCACTTTCATCAATGGAGAAAAAAGATGGTGTTTTGAGGGGCTATTGTAAAGGTAAGCAGACTGAGTAAATAAATTAGGCCATGGGCCTCACCCGAGGACACCTAGGAACCTGAGGATGGTGGTAAGGTTTATTAAGTTTTGAGATCAACGGGCCGAGGACGAGATAGTATAACAACAAACTAGTGGTAGTTCCTGAGGAGCCGAGCTTCCTCGGGAAAGCATTGTGGAAGGTTGGAACCCAGCCATCCCGAGAATGCTATACAAAAGGTAATCATTCCTTTTATGGATAAGCTTCAAGGAAGATAACCAACAGCAAAGGAAGAAATATCTGGGAAGAAGACTGCTACCACCATATTAAATGCTCTGCACCTAACCAACTGGCCGCATTTATGTGGAAATGACACCTGAACAGTGATATCTCCAACATGATCAACAAGTGAAAGGTTGGGATTGAAGATGGAGGGACTATATAAGGGCATGCAATGAGAGAAGAGAAAGAGAAAAGAAAAAGAACATTTTATACTTAGGTAAACTTGAATCAATACAAGAACACTCCATCCTCGGATCTGTACGAGGAGCACTATTTCTACTAAATTGTGTCTTCTTACTTTCTTAGCTCAAATCTAATCAATTAAAGCCTACACTTGATTTATAGAGTGTTTTCCTTGTAAAATTCACTCTCTAACAAATATATTGTTTTGAGCTTGTTAGGCCATTATCCATTGCTGGTGGGCTGAGGATCCATATCTAGTCCTTACAAAAAAAAAAAATATATATATATATATATATATATATAATGAGATTAAATTCAATAAGGACAGGGTGTAAACCCTTTGGTTTACACCAGCCAATATGTCCATGCCACATCAAAATTTTACTTAAATTCATTGTAAAATCAATACATCCTAATACACCTAACAATATCTCAAAAAACCCTATTTCACGTTTTTCCTAAAATCTCACTCCCTCATCAGTAGCCACAATCCTCGCTGGACCTCTGTTAATTTGCCGCCAAACTACCACGCTGGACCTCTGTCAAGATATCAAAATATAGCAATAGCCAAATCGAAATCAAAATATAGCAAAGGCCAAATCAAATAGAGGATATATTGTAGACTTGTGTATTTGTTATTTTAAAGTGAAAAACTGAAAACCAACACTGACCTTTAGCGGCATCCACTAAAACATGAGCCCATCATGTCATCATTCTTATTTTTGGTACTCAATAAGTTTGACATACTCAGACATAGTTATGCTATTATCCCTTATAGCTAGATAGATCTCCAAGTACAAACCCCTTGTTTTTTTAGAACTTGCTTTGTCAGTTCCTAAATTTCTTGATCTCTTCCTCATTCTTTGGTTTTCAGTTTTTCACTTTAAAATAACAAATACACAAGTCTATAATATATCCTCCGTTTGACTTGGCCATTGCTATATTTTAATATTTTGACAGAGGTCCAACAAGCTAGTGTGGCAGCAAACGGAGGTCAAGTGAGGATTGTGTCTGGAGACGCAAGAGCTAATGAGATTTTAGGGAAAACGTGAAATAGGGTTTTTTGTTTTGTTTTTTGAGATGTTATTAAGTGTATTAGGATGTATTGATTTTACAATGAGTTTAAGTAAAAGTCTAATGTGGCATGTCCTTATTGGCTGGTGTAAACCAAAAAGTTTACCCCGTCTGTATTGAATTTAATCTCATATGAAATGGGTTCAAGTTACATCTGTTATAATTCTATAAGAGTTACACATTTTTTAAACCATAGATTTCCCAAAGATCAAACAGTTAAAAAGAAACACTATTATCCATTATTACATCATTAAATACTTACCAATAGCATCCTCATTATCTTTCTCCTTATTTAATGCTGATTGTGTTTCTTTTTCTCTCTCTATATTAAGCCTTTCTCTTTCATTGTAACCCTTTTTTTTTCTTTTTCTCTGGAAATTCATCATAGGTTTCTGCCCTCTTCATCTTTCTAGGCTTTCCTTACTTCATTCAGTTTTTTTCTCCCCTAAATAAAACTCTTATCACTTTCTTCATCCTTTTTAACAAAATGTTCAAGACCACAAATTTCTTGAAAATAACTTCTAATTATTTTTAGTTTAGGTTCTTTGTATCTCGTGTTCCAATTTTATTTACTTGATTTTTTAAAATCTTTTTTCTTTATATGTTTGTTGATTTGCAAACAACCTTATCACCTAAGATACACTCTGCTTATCTAATCACTAAGGCTAGGCATTTACAGACTGCCGGATATGTCCTTATCTCCATCTCTTGTATTTGAATTCAAAGTTTCAAACTACTATATATGATGATTAGGATCAGTAGAATCCGTAATAGGGCTCAAATAATCGAAGCACATACAATTATGTTTTTGATAATTACCTATTTGCAGCTTTTGCTGTGAATAACAAAAAAATCCTTTCAATTGCTACCAAAAACAAGAGTCAAATAACTTTCAATTGCTCCTTTAAAAAAGAAAAAAAAATACCAAAACTAAGCTGATCCTATCATACGCTAAACAAAATATCAAAATTTTTTGAATTGCATTCTACAATATCAGCGTTTTAATAAATACATATAAACAAATTGTATTTACATATTTAAAATTTAAAACAAAACTACTCAATCACATCGAGTGTGATATATGAGTATAAACATTTTTTTTTTTTTGTTAGACTGCATTGAAGCGGCTAGTCCAGGCAGAAGGTCTACCTTTCAATTGCTTGTTGACAAAATGAGAGGTTTGATTGTTTAGTGTATGATAGGCTCAGCTTTTTTTTTTTTTTTTTTTTTTTTTTTTTTTTTTTTTTTTTTAATTTCCTTTATTTATTTTTTTGAAGGAGCAAATTGAAAGTTATTTGACTCTTGTTTTTGGCAGTTTTTTTGAAATCAAAGAAAATGAGATTATTTTTGCAAAATCATTTTTGTTAGATTTTGTTGAAGAAAATATTATCTACTGGAAAGCAATAAATAAGAAGAGAGAGAATGTTAGTATTAATTAGGTAATAAGGTAGAAAGCAATATCATTTAATGATGTTTTTTCGACCATTGGATCTCTTAGAAATTTTTGATATACAAAAAGTGTAACTTTATAAGAGTTAAACTATGTGTAACTTGAACCCAGTTCATAATTTGTTTGTTTATATATATAAAAGTGGCTGTCAACAGAGAATTAGGTTTTGTTGATGGTGGCTGAATGGGTGGATGTAGAAGATGGTGGTGGTGATATAACAATGGTTGGAGGATTTTTTTTTTTTTTTTTTTTTTTAATTCTAGCAAAGATTGATGAAGAAAGACAATGGCTTTGGTAGGAGAGGGATCTGTGTTGTCTCTCCAATGAAGTAGGTTTAATGAGGCTTTTTCAATCCAAAGCAGATTTTTGGTGCTTTGTTGTTGTGCTTAGTTGCCAAGAAATTGAGAGAATATTTTTTTTTTTTAGATATTGATTTTTTAATTCGTTTTTAATAAGATATTGATTTTTTTTTATATATATAAATGCTGAAGTGGCATGTTTTAATGTCAATTAAGAAATTTTATTATTATTTTATTAGCTACTTAAGTTTCAAATGCGTTAGCTGCAATTTGTTGGCCACGTAAGTATTTTTTGTCATTGAGATGGTGATAAGAACTAAATTTACAAAGTAAACAACCCCACAGAAGTATTTTAAATTGAGTCATGCATCATACTAGCATTACACTAATTGCATAAATAAAAGAAGTAAGGAGTTTTATAACTCAACTAGCACCTTATAATATTTTCAATGGAAAAATGTATGGTTCAAATCCCAACACATTTATCAGATTATAAAATAAAAGAATAGTTTTATAAATAAAAAAGAAGAGGAAAAAGGAGAAAATCAGAAGAAAGGGAGGGTCTTGTAATTGTATTCTCCCAAAATTAAATAAGAGCAAAATAAATTCACAAGATTATAAAATCGATACACTTATGTGATAGACATTTTACCATACTTATAGCGTATTCCAAGTTTCCAACCCCACTAATGCGATTAGTGGCCTAGTGGTTGGGGTCTTGGGCTAACAAGACACTGTTATGCGGAGTGTCTTGGGTTCAACTCAGCCCTCCCCATGAGTAATGTGTTGATGTTCCTTATTCTTCATCAAAATGAAGACTTGCTCGGGAGTAGTTAAGGGAAGCCACACTGACCGTCCCCCCCCAACCCTTTTTTTTGACTTATTAAAAAAAAAAAAAAAGGCATATTACAACCCTAATAACTATACCTTTGTCCATACCTGCTAACGATCGATGTGAAAGTTTCCTCACTAACAACTATAGTTTTGTATTAATACTAAATCTAGGCGTATATAAATTTTTTAACAAATGCTAGTTTGACCAATTTTAATTGGTACATCCCATTCACTAAAGTGGTATAAGTTGTAGAACTAAGTGAACCCGACACTCATTCTCAAAAAAAGAAAGTGAAACCGACACCACTCTAATAATAAAAAATCATATCAACATTGTGAAAAATATTTTCTCTGACGTTATTCGAATGCTAAAACTACTATGAAGTTTTATTACAAAGGACTCAAGAATTGATGTGGCAATTCATCAAAAAAAGCATATTCTAGCCCTAACAACTATAGCTTGGTCCACATCTGCTAACGATGTGAAAGCGTCCTCACTAACAACTATGTTTTTGTCTTAATACTAAATTTAGGAGTGTATAACTTTTTTTGACAAATGCTAATGACCAATTTTAATTTGGACATCATAAAAGTAAAAAGTAGTATAAGTTTTAGACCTACGTGAAACCGACACTACTCTAATAATAACAAATTATATCAACATTGTTCAAATGCTAAAACTACTAAGAAGTTTTATTACAAATGACATACGAATTGACGTGACAATTCATCAAAAACCCATATTACAGCCCTAACAACTATAGCTTCGGCCATATCTGCTAACGACGTGAAAGTGTCCTCCCTAACAACTATGGTTTTGTCTCAATGCTAAATCTAGGAGTATACAACTTTTTTAACAAATGCTAATATGACCAAATTTTATTGGTACATCATAAAAGTATATAAGTTGTAGACCTAAGTAAAACTGACCACTACTCTAATAATAACAAATCATATAATATTGTGAAAAACATTGTCTCTAGCGTTATTTAAATGCTAAAACTACTACGAAGTTTTATTATAAAAGACTTACAAATTGATGTGACAATTCATATAAGTAATGCACTCAAACAATTAAAAAATAAATATCCAAATTACCTTTATGGATTGTTCAAATTTTTTTATATTATAAATTAGGCATTTTCTTAACTGTTTATCCTGAACTATTGACAACGACAAAAGGTTTCCCACTGCTGTATAATATTCTTCTATGACTGAAGATTAAAATTTTGAGAAATATTACTAATAAAATAATTTTCAAGTTAGCATGTTTTTATTACTTCTCATGTGGGTGTAAGGCCAACGTAACTTTATTATCAATCACTCAGCTTTTGCATAGATTTGTGCAAAATTTTCTATTTATTTTAGTATAAGAGCTCTTTTTTTTTTTTTTTTTTTTTATATATATATATATATATATATATTCACTCTTCAAGACATTTTACATTAAATTATCTATTTTAAACTACATTTTATTAAACATCAAAAAATTTTGATTTTTTTAATTGTTTCTTTTTCTTCACACACGACAATTAACATCCACTCTCTTATTTCATCCTCAAGATATATATATATATATATATATAAACCTAATATAAAATGAGTAGTGTTTATGTAAATTTATACAGTTACTATAGGAACCATGTATTTTTATATAACTTCACATAAACTGATGTGAATGATTTTTGCACTTGATTAGCTAAAATGTGCTACTTTTTTTATAATACAAGTACCGATACAATTGCTTAACTCACTTACTACCTTGGTTATCGTAAAATACTTGTAAAAATTAATATGACTATAGAGTTAAAAGGTTTCACACATCTTTTTATGGAGGATGTAGGGTTGGCCTTAGCCCAGGCCTCTACTACAAAAAGGATCCCAAATTTAGGGACAATAAATGTAATCAATGAGTTTCAACCACTTACTAAGTAAATGTTTGAATTAATTTTTTATTTGTGCTTGGTGAGACATAAAAAATGAAAAATTTTAGAAGAAAGTGAGAAATCAATTTGTAACTTTATGTAGTAAAATTTGTAGTATGTGTAATATCACTCAAATTTTATTACATAGGTCTTATAAATTAATGTGTTATCAATCACAAGAAATAATTTGAATACTCATTTATTATCTTGTTAAAATGCCAACAGTTACATTCATTATCATTAGTTTGTAAGATTTTGGAAATAAATTTATAATAGTAAATTAGTCATATTAAAATAATAAATTTTAAATAAAAAATTATAATATATTCAGGGGGTTCAAACCCCTGACTTCAAAAGAAAAAACTATATATATAATTTTTCTTTTTTTTTTGTTAGCTTAATACTTAAATTTATTTTTAAAAATATTTTTTTTGCACACTCTGACTTAAATTTTGCACATCTTTATTACAAGTATTTTTTACTTTAAGAATAAAGAGTAGTTTTTTTTTTTTTTTTTTTTTTTTATAAAAAAAAAAAAAACCAAATAAAGAGTAAGTGTTTGTGAATTATAAATGTAATTCTTTTTTATAAATTATATTATATGTGTGTGAGTGTTTGTATGTACAATATAAATATAAATAACTTTATATAATTTAATAATTAAGAAATAAAGAGGTTTTTTTTTTTTTTTTTTTTTTTACATGTGTGTGTATTGTTATCATATTATAATAACTTTTTGTAATAAAGTTAGTAAAATTCAAGAAAAAAATTGTAAAGTTAATGATTGTTCAAGCATTTAATTAGTTGAGTAGATACGTAGTGTATAATTTATGTATGAATGAGTGTGATTGTGTGTAATAATTAATACAGAGCCAATAATTTGAAATTAGTCATTTAATCTAAAGTATTTTTATGAAAGCAAAGTCAAATAGATAATAACAACTGTATAAAGATAAAAATGTTAGACAAATTTAACAAAATAAAATGATCATAGACTCATAGCTATTCACATTGGCAATAAATATTCATAATGAACTATAATGTAACATTCAAAATTTAAAAATTTGTAGAATGAAATTGTAAAACTTTATGTATTATTATTATTATTTCAATAACTCAATATATTTAAATTCTTTTTTTATTAAAATTTTGTAATGACCCCTAAACAAAATTCCTGAGCCACCACTCCGATGGTTACATTCATTGTCATTAGTTTGTAAGATTTTTTAAATAAATTTATAACAGTGAATTAGTCATATTAAAATAATAAAATAAAAATAAAAAATGATAATATATAAATAAATATTATATAAGTTATATTTAAATATGAGAAAACGCATTTAAATTTATTGTTTTGGGACTCAAATTATGAGAAAACTCTGCCAAAGTAGATATGGCATTATTGTGAAAAGACTCCAGCGATTAGGAAAAGGAAAAAGTAGGACGGTCTGTTTTTTTGTCGCCCACTACGCAAAAAGTCATAAAGTAAAATCGAGGCCATCTTTTTTTTTTTTTTTTTGCCCGTGAAATGAACCCATTGGTCATCTCTCAGGATATAAATTATGATTTTTTTTAATATAATTATTATAGTAGTAAGGCCACATGATAGAATAAGAGTCTATTTAAAATCCACTTATTTTATTGAAATTAAAAATATTTTGTTAAAAGTACTATAAATAAAAGTAAAAATTAACTAAAATAGTACAAATAGTACCAAAAAGTACAGTGGCATAATGAAATTTGTCAGCTTATTTTACAATTCAGCTTATTTTTGCTACTATTTATGGGCTTCACTGTACTTTTTGATACTATTTATAGGTTTCCCTGTACTATTTCAGCTAACTTTTACCTTTATCTATGGTACTTTTAGTAAAAAAAAATTAATTTCAGTAAAATAAGCGGATCCCAAACAGACTTTAAATTGTTTCTCAAAAGATAGAATAAGTTTAAGCATATAATTTTCTTTTATGAATTTTTTCATAATTATTGAGCTAATATAGTTATGGATAACAATAAAAATTATATAAGGTACATGTGATAGTCGTGTTGGCTTTATGCAATTTGAAAACTAAAGATAATAATTTTATGTGAGACATTTTCTTATATTCTAATAAAAAATTAATAATATTTTCTTTTTTAAAAAATTTAATAATTTTTATATACTATTTTTTATTTACATTGATTTTTCTTGTTGGTTAAGTAATAATCAATATAAATGCACCAAAAGGTTCCTATATTTTGGGCCCAAATTCATTTTAGTTTCTACTTTTTTATTTTACCGCTTTTAATCTCCAAAATAAAAAATACGTTTTATTTTGGTCCTTATCTTCATTTCACTAATGGAAACAACCTGTGTAGCAGATGGCAAATAAATAAATAAATAATAAAAATTCATCCTACGTGTCATTACTAACCTATCCATGTCAATTTCCCACCACATTTAGAGTCATGTGACTGACTCACACATTTGACTAACAACTGTGAACCCAAAACCCTAACAACTAAATTTCACGATCAAAGCTCCTCCCCCACAACACAGCACAACTTATACCTCTAATTCACGATTGAAGCTCATCACTCATTCCAAACACCAAATCTCGTCATTGACAGCTCACCCCATCAATGGAATCAAGCTTATCAATCGGTGCAAGTCTAAGGAGGAGAGCACCAATGAAGTGCTTTTGTTCCAAAAAAAACCAATGTTAGTGGTATCATGGATATCAAACAATTTTGGCAGAAGGTTTTATGGATGTTCTAATTACTTGACCAGACAATCAAGAAAGCCGCGTAAGTGAATATATAACCTACAAAAAAATGGGCTAATCCAACCAATCTTGCTTGCACATATTAAACATAGATGGTTTTTTGTAAGATTTTGTTGCAATTTTGGGTTGAAGATTTTATGGGTATTACACAGTCATTTTTAGCTTTGGTTTGTATTTCACGTGCAAGTGTAATTTTTTCCAATGGCATGATGATGAGATTTGTGAGAGTGGAAAGGTGCTTATCCTAGAGCAGAGGCAGACGATTATCACACTTGAGGCTGAGGTTGCAAATTGCAAGAAGATAGAGAAGTTTTTCACACTATGTTTGGCATTGTCATTGGTGATATGTGGGGTTTTTCTTTTTGTGATTCTATCTTTGGTGGGTTAGATAGGTGGGGTGGAAAAAATGATGTAGTTGTGAATGTATGTAGCTTTTGGCTGTCAATTTGTTTCCAATTAGCAATGGAACTCCTGCAGATTAGGTTGTACTTGTAATTTGAATGAATTGGAAAACTTTCTCTCCACTACTGCAGTGTTGTGCTATTTAAAGGTAAGTGGTGTGAAAGTCCTAATAGTTATCGTGGAAGATCACTCATAAAACAACTCAAATAAGATTTGCACAAACTTGCTGCAATGAAATCTGTCATACAATCACAATAAAGATGTTTCAAAATCATAGGAAACTTTCATTGAATAAACTTCTAGCCAATGTCATACCATTCATAAAATCACTGGAAACTTTCATCCCATGAACATTAAAGCCCTAATAAATTTTAGCTGCTTTTAATTTTACCTTGTACCAAAATATTTACCCAAATAGAGGCTATTCAACCATGGACAATTTGGGATGGAAGTGAGTTTTTAGTTTAATGATTTTGGAGGAATGGAAATGAGTTTTCAGTTTAATGTTTTCGGAGTTTGGTATCTATTGTTTCATCTCCAGATTCAAGAAATGATTGATGATGGTGGAAAAGAGGGATTAAGAGAGGGATTTATGGTTTGATCGTCTAATTTGGGGTTTTAATCTGTCACATGATTTGGGTAGTTGATTAGTCAGTCACATGAGGGTCACGTGACTTTAAATGTGGTGGGAAGCTGGCATGGATAGGATAGTAATGACACGTATGATTAATTAATTAATTTTTTAATTTTTCGTCTACCATGTAGGTTGTTTCCTTTAGTGAGATGACAGTAAGGACCAAAATAAAACGGTAAATTAGAAAAGTAGCAACCAAAATGGAAATGTGGCCAAAATTTGGGGACCAAAAGTGCATTTACGCTATAAAACTATTAATGAAAGTTTTGTTAAATCTCTCTCTCTCTCTCTCTCTCTCTCTGTGCACACGCGCGCACAATGATTTTTTCATATATTTTTAGGATGGGAAATTACCACCACTTTTCTATTGAGGAAAAAAAACTCTTATGTGGGATGAAGGAGATGGGGACCATTCTTTCATACTTGCATAGAATACCTCTTCAAGCAATATTATGGGTAATAAAATTTACTTCTCTAAATGTATACCAAATCAACTAATTAGAGAAGGAATTGTTTGGCTTCTCTTATAAAACAACCAAAGTTTAAAATAGAAGCAAAAACAAAAAAGAAAATAATACATAAAACACAGAGCAATCCACATGGTAGACTGTAAGTGGTGGACAAAGTACTTAAATTACTCTATGACATACCATGATTCCTAGAATATAAAGCCGAACACAAAAAGTGAATATGGGAAAAGTATCTATTTTATTTTTTAGTTGACCAATATATATGACTTTACTCAAAAGGATCAAGTCTGTTGTTAAGAGTAGAATAGGATTTGAGTTTGTTGTAGCTGGGTTCGAGGTTAGTTGGGCCTCCTATGATTATGGAATTGAGAAGAGAGAATTAAGAGAGTGGAAACAACTTGTACATTCCTATTCAATGCTTTCAAAGTATCAAAGTCATGGTTATATACAATTCCTTGCCTCACTCATTGTAATATCATAAACTACTTTTACAACTATCATAATAGACTCTAGTAACTAACAACCAACAAACTAACTAACTCCTTTTGTAACTGACTCTTGATGACTGTGCAAACCTTCCTTGTGCAAACCTTCTTAGCTACTGTGAGACAGCCTTGGCTGCTAAGCTGATTCATGAGCCGGTGTGATCTTAACATCTATTAAATGCTATTGAGGCCTGATTTCCCTTCATATAAATATTTATTGTGCCACAATAACCTTCAATCACATTAAATATGATTAAACATGTCCCCAACCCTTATTATTGCTTTAGCCTTTAGGAATGCCATTTAGAGCATTCATAACGGGAGAGTTAAAAATTTTAACTTTTAGCAACTCAAAAACTTACTTTATCTATTTTAACCACACACTTTACAATACACTCAACATCAAATTTTCTATTTTAACATACACCACATTAAAATAATAAAAGCAATCCAATTAAATAATATATCCCTACAAATCGGAACCACCCAAAACCACATCCTTGCAAATTAGACCACCAAAAACCATATCCAAATCAAAACCACCAAAAAAAAACCCACATCCAACAACCCCTGCAACCAAACCCGGCAAAGATGAGTCTTTCCCACCGACATTGAAGGCAAAAAAAAACAAAAACCCATAAAACCTCAACCATCGTGAACCTTCTGTGACCCATTCCAAACTCACCTGAGACCCATGACCACACCATTTAAGACCCACTTGAAACCCATGACCACACCATCTGCAACCCACGAAACCTCACTTGAGACCCACGACCACACCATCGAGGATGGCCAAACGCACCATGGTACCCATGAACCCATAACACCAACCTAGAACGCCAACGCCGCACCCACCCACCAATCCGACCACCACAAAGTTCAAACCCATATCACAACCAACAAAACCCACCCACCATACCAAAACCCAGCCAGCCACAAATTACAAAACCACGAATTCGATCTCACCTCACCAAATCAGACCCATGAATTCGATCTCACCAAGTCAAACCCATGAATCAGACCCACAAATCTGATCTCACCTCTTGACCACGAGTTAGACCCACGAATCCGATCTCACCTCTTGACTACAATCACCGAACCACGAAGCACAAACAAAGGCATAGGAGAGAGCGAAGAGAAAAGAGAGAAGTGAGAGAGGAAAAAGAAGATAGAAGAGTTTGAGGAAAAAAAAGAGACCGTTGGTGATTAAAAAATTAATTTTTGTGTTTACTTTCGTACTGTAATGGGCTGTTATTCATAATAGCTCACTATAGCGTGAATGTAAAGTATAGCTTTGATCATCTCCTAAGTAGGCCTTGGTAGCACGGAACATTCTTCTTTCCTTCATATAAGAAGGTATCTTCTCGACTTGCAGGGGTAGCTTGATGTAGTTAGTGGCTTAAGGTGGAAATTAATTATCTTGTTTTATATGTAAAATTACTACTAATTAACATGAAACTCATAGAATTTTTTTTTTCTTCAAAAAGTTTATAAACACAAAAAATTTGATAAAACTTTTTACATTTGTTTTTTTCTGAGGAAGAACTTTTTACATTTGTTGATGTAAGAGATTGATAGTAGTAAGTAAAAGAGTAGTGTTAGTGATGAACTTAGATGAGAAATAATAAAAGTTTTCTAACTTAAATGTTGTGAATTTTTTTTGTGTATTGCTTTTTTTTTTTTTAGAAGTGCTACATTCACAATATTTTTCACAACAATTTTTTTTTAGAAGTGCTACATTCACAATATTTTTCACAACAATCCTAGGTGTTAAGTTACTTCTTGTTTTCTATTTGTGTCCACCACTAAAATTATGTTTTTGCTAATTAATAACAACATGTAACAACCTGCTACTTAGGATTTTTGTAAAAGTGTCGTGAAAAATATTGTAAACGTAGCATTTTTCTTTGTTTTTTGTTTGCTTTTCATTTGATAACAAAATATTATTTTATTTATTAGTTAATATTTGGACTTAATTAATACTATTACAATGAAAGAAATAACCCTAATGGATGAAATTTAGGGGCCTTTTTTTTTTTTTTTGGGACCTTATAGGTGACCATATCAATTACTTATAACATTGAGACAACACTATCAGCATGAATCAACCTTGTTCAATCACAACAATAATTTCCCAAAGGTTCCATCCCCTCTTAAATCACCTGTTATACAATTGGTGTTGTTTGTTGGAATTGCAAACCATAAAGAATCAACGTTAGGTTAAACCAAGGTGACATAACCCAAGCAAACTAGGCCTCCAACTCTAGTTTGTGTAGATCTCTTCTTCAAACCAGAATTTGAACTTGGGGGCAAACAAAGCACAAACTAAAAAAGACTACGAAAATGAAAACTAATATCCATTATATTGGTGGCAATTACCGTAATTTCAAGAAATTTTTTTTTTGAGAATTTTTAGAAGATATTAAATTCTATAAAAATGTGGTGTAAAACTCAAGTTTTACTTCTCCAATCTCAACATGTTACATCATTATATTACATATTAAATAATAAGTATAATCACACTCAATCAATTCTTATACCCATTTGAAAATATAACTTAATTGTGCATTTATTGAGATGTTATTATGTGTGGTAGGATCTAGTGAGTTTTAAGTAAAAAGTTGAAGTGTCAATCTCTTATTGAATGGTGTAAAACATGGGTTTTACACCCTATTCTTACCAAATTCGGACTCTTTTTAGAGATTGGGTTTTCAACATTAGAAGTTGGTAGCATTGTATTATTTATGGGGTAAAATTTAGATATAGTATCTTAAGTACAATTTCTTAAGTACTCCTGTTAAATTTTAAACATCTATCCATTTTAATCATCTCTCCAAATGATGTTAAAATCCGTTTTCTCAATCTTTAGCTTGCTTTAGTTCTCTCTCTCTCTCTCTCTCTCTCTCTCTCTCAAAACCCAATGGCTTCACATCTCAAACTGAATAAGAAATTTGGCCGACAATCCTCTTGTAATTTCATATCTGGTCCATTGCTAGGGAAATCTGCCAGACCTTCCAAATCTTTGACTACATCGACAATTCCTTCAATTCTTACAGTAATCTCAATCAACAAATATAATAGTGAAAGACATCCATGAGAGGTGGTAACGCAATTTTTGTGATGGTTTCTCTTTTTGCATCAATGGGAGCTTCTAGTGTTGAAATTGTCAATCCAAAGAGAGAATTAGGTATTCAAGGAATCTTGGAAGTTTTTTGCACAACAAAGTTCATCTCTCCAACCAAGAAATCTATTTTAAATGAAAATTGAAGTCAACTTGTTTCATAAAACAACCCATGGATTATGGACTTTGCTGAAGCGGTTTTTCTTTGGATTGGGTGTGAGAAGTCCAAAGAAATCTGGTAATTAGGTTTTTTTGTTTTTGTGAGATAGGGAGAAAAAGAGGAAGTAAACAAATAAAGAGGACTTTAACGCCGTTTTGAGAGATGTTTAAAATGGACAGATATCTAAAATTAAGAGGGGTATCTAAGAAACTACACCTAAAATATTATATTTAATTTTTGCCATTATTTATGAGTATTGACTTCTATTTTTTTTTTTCTCCTAATTTCGATAGTGATATTGCCACAATTCTTTTTTTTTTTTTTCCTCTCTCCCTTGTATCAAATCATGTCTCTCTCCTCTCTTACTTTTAATTTTTTATTATTAGTGAATATGGAATACTTAACCCTTATTGATGCTTTGGTTTTGTCTCCTTATTTTAATTTCATATCATTGATTTATGTTCAGAGTTTTTGTGGGAGTATGTACTTGAATATATGATACAAATTGTGTTTGAAAACTGATAACAGTTAAGATCATGAAACATTGTATTATCTGCTGTATCATTTGTTCTGCTATTCTCATTCTTCTTCTTCCTCTTCTTAATTTCAAGTTCAGTTTCTGTTCCATTTCAATGATTGTATCACCAATATTCATATTTTTCTTTATAAATGTTCTCTTCTAAATAGCATATTTAATTTCTTACTTCTCACACTAGTTATGGAGAGATAAATTAGTACAATTTGTTCTTGTGCCTTCTCTAGGATCTTATTGATGCCATATTTGTTGGTGGCAATATTCAATCTTATTCAGATATCTTGCAACAAATAATTGTGACATTATTTTGGGTATAGTTAGTTTGTGCCTCACAATGCTGAAATTTTTTTATTGATTGATTTTGAATCATGAGATCTGACAATGCTATTTCTAAGCGTGATAAATGCAATTAGATGGCCTAATATGTTTGATGAAATGGCCTTTGGCATTAATTTTTGTGTCTGCGGCATTGCTGGGCTTGTTTCGCATTCAGGTTACAAGGCTCAAATTCAAGTCACTCCTTTTTTGTAATTTTCCCTCCTTTGTCTACAGGTCCAGATTGCAATTTGGAATGTAATAGATTTTTAGATTACCTTTTATTTGCAAAATTTAGAATTTCCTTAAACAACCTTCAACACATTTATTCCTCCCCCTAGACTTCTCATTTTTTGATAACTTGATGCCATATCCATACTTTAACTTGTAAGTTCGTGCAAACTTTCTGAATTGCTTGTTGTCCCTAAAGGACATCCCCAACACAAATTCAAGATCCTTTAAGTATTCAACTCTAAATTTAGGTAATTTTTTATTTTGCTCACCATCAGAATTGTCATGAGAATGCAGCTAGTTTGAGGATGCATAGTGTTAAGGTCTAAAAAATCACAGCACCCAGACCCAAAGAAATAACACAAGGGGCCATAGAAAATGAAATTAAAAAAGAGGTGGTAAGCCCAAAAGGCTTGAAGCCCAAAAACCATAAAAAGACAAGCCCTAAAGCCTATGAGAAAAGAAGGAAGAAAAAGAAAAGAGACCCAGATTAGAAGATTGGAGAAGAACCAGCGTAAAGAGCTGAGTCGGGATCCCCAGAGGCTGCCAAAGGCTCGGGATCCCCGAGGCGTGTAGCACAGCTAAGATAGGATTAAGACAACTCAAAGGAAACGCCAAAAAACATGAGAAATAAAGAGGAGATACGTCCTTCTCAGGTACCAGAGATCCAGCAAGAAAAAGGAGAAAGCCTAGAGTAACCTCTCACAACGCAAAGGAACTGTACCTCGGGGAACTAGAATAAGGAACTATAAAAAAAGGAAGTAGCAACAAAAAAATTTCAAACCAGTAGAGTTGGATTTTGCCCACTTGGGAAAAATGACAAAGAGGAAGGATGGCCAAAAGCTGAACCATAAGGAACATGACATCAGAAACAAGTGGACTCCGGAATGGAAAGTCAGCCATGGGCTTTCGAAGAAACAGCACCAAAAGGAAAAAAAAAATGAGAAATAGGGAAAGGCTCAACCTTTTGGGTGATGGGCACAAAACGGACTCTGGTACCCAGGGAGAAAAACAGGGGAATCAATAATTCCTTGGGACTCTAGAATAACACTATAAAAAGGGGGGAAAGCAACCAATAAAAGGGAGGAGTTTTGGTGAAGAAAGCAATAGAAAATCACAACAAAATCATTGAGAAAGTTCTGTCGAAAAACTCAAAGAAAGTAGTAAAATATCTCCCGGTATCCCAGAAAAGCTCATGAAAGTGGGTATTACTACCTTACAAAAGAAGATGGGATAGTCCTGACAGAACCCAACAATGGGAAGTGGCTGAAACAGTACTATGCATAAGAAAGAAGGGGTCTCAGCACGCCAGGATCCTTTTACCAACTCGCTAACTCGCTAAGTGTTTTTATCATTTCTTTGCTTTTGTTATGAATTCTTGTCTAAGTGATTTTGTTCAGGAACCCATGATAGGAGGACACTCTGTGATCCTTACTATCTTTGATGACTTTTCCTATGTTCCTTAAATGGTAATCGTATTTTAATTCAATGAAATCATTTTTTTTTTTTTTTCCTTTAGCCTTTAAGTCTTAAATATTGCAAAGTCCAAGTCTGGACAGAATTGAGGGAGGACATCTGGGCCAAGACAAAAGAAAAAATAAATAAATACCTTTTGACACATAACCCAGGATTACCTCATAGATAGTTTCAAATGCCTCACAGATAGTTTCAAATGCATGGTCTAGGATCACGGGCAAAAGTGAGTGCTTAGGATACCTAGCCCAGCACTTGACAAAAAGGGGACCTATCAAGTTCATGAACTGGGACTAAAAAAAAAAAATAATAATAATAAAGGGACACCCAATGTACCTAGTTCAGTACTTGCGCAACAACCACCGAGATACCTGATCCAGGACCTACAGTAAAACTTGTAGGAACCATGGCCCAGGACTCAGTAAAAAAAAAAAAAAGAGGGGAAAGAAAAGCAATGTACCAAAGGGAAACAAACAAATCCACATGCTATTAAGAAAAATTAGAAGCAGTCTTGAAACACAAACACTTAGAAACAATTTGGAAACACAAACACTTAGGAGTAGTCTCAAAACACAAATACAAATCTATGCAAAAAAAAAAAAAAAAAAAAACAAGAGTAGTGTACAAGTAGAAGAAAAAAAAAAAAAAAAAAACTTATACAACTCCAAATTGTTTATACACATCTAAACCAGCTAGAAAAAGGGGGAGAAGGGAAAAGCTAGGAAATAAGGCCGGCCAACAAAGAACCATCTGGGGAAATAGCAGGGATAGTTGAAGAAGAAAGAACCCTCTGCCTTTTAACCTTCAAATCTTGTAAGACCTTGTGAGCACGAGCCAGAGCATCCTCAGCAGCAACAATCTCAGCATCTATACTCCTGGAAGCCTGCCTCTGGAATAGCACGTGGGCCAGTTGACGTAAATGTTCCAGCAAGAAAGACAGGTTGAACCTGGCCTCTAAAAGGTCTTGCACCACTCCCCTCCACTCCAAAAGCTTCTCTTCAGATAAGGAGTCTATAGAAGAATCTCTCAAAGAAATCACTACAGCACACAGCAACTTCATCAGGATGTTGCCCAGAAAAACATCTCCCCTAAAACCACTGGTAAAATCTCCATGACTCTTGAGCAACCCTTTTAGCAATGGCAGACACTTCACAAGCACGGAGAAATGCAAGAAGCTGTCATAAGAAGTCCCAAAGGAATGGAAGTGGCTAGCAGGGAAGCTATTGAACTCCAGAAGATCAAAACGAGCCAAGAAGATGGAAAGCCTTGAATTAGGATATGAAGTAGCCACTCTCGGAATGTCCCCCATCATTGTATCACCACCTGCAGGAGCTGGAGAACCTTCAGCCTTTTGGGTTGTTTGAAGATCAGCAACCTGAAAAGATCTCACAACCCCCTCAAGAACCACAAACTCAGAATGCCTAACACCTGTATCAAAACTCACCAAAAAAAAAAAAAAAAAAAATGGGAAACAGACTTAGTTCAAAAAAAAAAAAAAAAAAAAAAAAAAAAAAAAAGAGAAGGGAAAAAGGAAAACCAGTATCGACTTCCTGGGGCGGATCCTCCTCCTCTTGCTTCTCTGGCTTCTTAGAAGACTCTGAGAAAGCACACATAGCAAGTTGAAGAAAGGATGAGGAAACCTTAGCAAAATGGCTAAAAGAAGGTAGAGACGCAGGGGGTTTTGCCATAGAAGAAGAAGATAGAGGAAAGGCATAAAAAGAAAGAAAGAAAAGGAAACATAGTAAGAATGATCTACACCCACCTTCAAAATCCTCTGATTCCAAAGAAGAGGCAACGCTAGGAACAGACCTCACACTGGCTTGACCTAAAAAGAGAAAAGAAAGAAAGAACTCAAAAAGGGAAGGGGAGAAAAAAGGGGACAAAAGAGAAATAGAGTTAAACACTATTATAAAGAAAAATAAGGCTCACCTGTTTATTTGGATAGAGATGCGCCTCCCAAAGTTTCTGTACTTAACACCGTCTGAGGGAACACAGTTCTAATGGGACTGGGAGTCTGCTCAAGCTGAGGACTTTGGGACGTAGGAAGTTGGGAAGCCTCAGGATCCTAGGTAGCTTGGACACCCTGCATTGGCTGCCCAGCCTCCTCAGCCATGCCACCACTAGGGGGCTCCTCTTCCATGCCAGGAAACGCAACAGAGAGGGTTGCAACCGTTTCCTCTTCCAGAGTCCTACCAGCCATGGGAGGAGACACTTCCACCTAAAAAAAAATAGACAAGCAATAATAAGTGTAGGAAACAAGGTGCCACAAACACACAGTACCAGAGAAGGGAATAAAAGCAAACAGAAAGAGGCATGAATAAGGAAAGGCCATACCACATCATCACCAGATGACTGACTTCTACCTTTCTTGGAGTTCGATTTACGTTTGGACTGCAAAGAAAACAACCACTCATCAACTAAAAGGGAGAAAGGGCTGCAACAATAATGACAAATATAAAAAAGAGAAAAAGGAAAGAGGTCTTGCCCTTCTCTCTCTCTACAGATTCTTTAATGATCTTTTATTTACTACGAGTACACCCAAAGGGTCCTAAGGGGGACTGAGATACAAAATCAGAGGATCCCAAAGGACCATGGACTGAAGAAGTCACAGGAACCTGGAAAAAAGAAGACTTTACCTTAGTCTTCTTCCGGGTCCTTGTAGCCGAAGGTTGCCCAACTTCCTTTTCCTTAGGAGCCACCAGTTACTTCTGGGATTTCCCAGTCTTTCTCTTTTTTGCCTCGGGGCCAGCCTCTATGCCCTTTACACTTTCTTCAACTTCAGCTTCTTTAAATATTTCCTGCTTAATCCTTTTTTCCATGCCTTTACCTGCGGGAGTAGCAGCACCTATTGCCTCTATTGCACCCCTCTTAATGGATACACCGAAAGAAGTGCCACTGATAAGGTCACAGCTCGACCAAGTTTTTGGAAAATCCTGTGCATAAGTCAACCAGCCTCCCCTAGAAGCATGCCATTCCACAAACCCTATCTTACTACTCACAACAGTAGAAACAATTCCAACAGTAGGTAGGGATAGGCGTTTGTTGGATGTTGGAGCAGAAGAAATACTAGGATTAGGGGCTTCCCTAATCGTGCCAAAACCAACATAGTCAACAAAAGATTTTTGTACTCTCCTCCAATAGCCAGCATAACCATTAGAGACAAAAACTCCTCTCTGGGAATTGGGCACTACAAACTGAGGGCTCCTCCAAGACCAGTAGGAGAAGGCCTGGAGTCTCAAAAAAGGATCCAAAGAAGAAAGAGATGGTACTATGTCTTTAAACACCGGGGGAATATCCTGATCAAAACTGAATTGTCGAAGTACCTGATGTGCCGAGTAATGAGTGTACTTGGGGCCACTTGAAGAGGGCACAGGAAGCCAAGAGGAACTAATACAAGCTAGGTAGGCTAGACTACCCTTATCACCACGGCGCAAATCAAAAGTGTTTCCTGTAGAAGTAAGAAAAGAAGACAACATAGAATCACAAGCAAAGCCAGGACTGAACTCCTGGGGAGACCGCCAATGTAAATGTCCTGCCTGATCAAACAACTCAACTAGGTTAAGACTGCCACCTTTCAGACTAATCCAGCAGAAGATGATAGAAAAAGTATCAGTTGAATTACCATAAAGACCTTTAATTATATCGGGGGATCCCTGGAATTTTTCTTTCACAAACTTCAAATTTCTACACTTAGCTAAAGTAGTTGAAGAACGATCCCACAAATATCTGAAGGATGGCAAAGTGAAGAGATGAAGTGATTACATAACAAGAGTCGCCTTCAACTTCATCCCCATGAAACTGGTCTAGTTGGGAATAGACGTGGCCTAAGAACAAGGGAGCTAAAGGACACTAGGCGCCTCGGGCCAACTTAATTGCCAACTGGAAAAAAATAGACTTGACCCCATACCTGGGGAACTCACTAAATAGGAACTTACTAAGCCAAAATGCTAAGAAACCGGCTCACCTGACTTCCTTATCTTTCTTACGCGAAAGGGTCATAACCCTTATCCCCATTCTGGCCAGCTTACCACTAGGAGAAGCAGTGTGACCACCAAAATGGCTAAATAACTTGTTTTCTACCTCGAGATCCTCTTCAGAAAGACTAATATCAAAAGGATTCTCATCCCCAAACACCGGGAGAAGGAAGTTGTTGACCACATCCTCCAGGGTGATCGTCAACTCACCGACAAAAAAGAAAAAAGTGTGAAGAGAAGGGCACCAACGGCATACCAAATGCCTGAGACCCTTAGCGGCTCTGAAATCCTTAAGATTCCTAGAAATTTCCACTGCTTTCAGGATCCCAACACCCTCCAAGTGACCCAAATCAGAAGATTGGAGAAGAACCAACGTAAAGAGCTGAGTCGGGATCCCTAGAGGCGGCCAAAGGCTTGGGATCCCCGAGGCGTGTAGTACAGCTAAGATAGCTCAAAGGAAATGCCAAAAAACACGAGAAACAAAGAGGAGATACGTCCTTTTCAAGTACCAAAGATCTAGCAAGAAAAAGGAGAAAGCCTAGAGTAACCTCTCACAATGCAAAGGAACGGTACCTCAGGGAACCAGAATAAGAAGCTATAAAAAAAAGGAAGTAGCAGCAAAAAACTTTCAAACCAGCAGAGTTGGATTTCACCCACTTGGGAAAAATGACAAAGAGAAAGGACGGCCAAAAGCTGAACCATAAGGAACGTGACATCAGAAACAAGTGGACTCTGAAATGGAAAGTCAGCCATGGGCTTTCGAAGAAACAACACCAAAAGGAAAAAAAAAAATGAGAAACAGGGAAAGGCTCAACCTTCTGGGCGATGGGCACAAAACGGACTTTGGTACCCAGGGAGCAAAACAGGGGAATCAATAGTTCCCCGGGACTTTAGAATAACACTATAAAAAGGGGGGAAAGCAACCGGCAAGAGGGAGGAATTTTGGTGAAGAAAGCAATAGAAAATCACAACAGAATCATTGAGAAAGTTCTGTCGAAAAACTCAAAGAAAGTAGTAAAATATCTCCCGATATCCCAAAAACAACCACTATAGCACATACTTGGATTCAAAAGGATTCAAACTTTGCAAGTCTTAGAGGCTTGGATAGCCATCTAAGTCTGTAATTTTTGAGCTTATTTGAACCTTGTATCACGTCTTAGTGAGCACATTGTAATCATAATAAAGAAAAATTAATTAAGTATTTATTATTAATTTGAGGATCCCTAATAATTGCTTTGTGTATTTCCTGATTACTTTGCATCCCTTTTGCTGTTTTCATTGTTGTTCAATACAAGTATTCTTGTTTGCTAGTTTATGTGTATTGTAGGAAACATGCCATGTGCACCACTTGGTTCTTTAAAAGCCCTTTAGCTGTGATGAACCAAAGCCCAATCCACCAAACTATAACTATTTGGCCCAGGATCCTTGGGCCTGTGTGCTAAAGAAAAAGGCACTCTCACACATAGTCAGATCCACTTAGAACTTCATCTAATGGCCAATTAAAAAGAGTTGGAACTAGAACTAGGTGGGATAATGATTTTTTTGCAAAATTAGGAGGGTATGACAATGGATGACAGGAAATATTAGGTGTGGGTTCTTGTGAGGGCTGGCTATTATGTGGGCTGGTGGGCTGACAAGTGTTGCCATCATATTCATTCATAGTAATTTCATATAACTTTTCATTGGTTGGGTCATCACCATTCATAAGTCACATCCCCCATGGCACCATTCGCGTCATGACCCTTAGCATCATTCCCTACATCCACCAAATTACCACCCTCCTCAAACTCATCATCAACAAAAGCATCATCCCCATCCTCCACATCAACATCATTATCATCATCATCAACGTCCACATCCACATCCTCCACACCAAAACCATAACCAACCAAATTTGCAGCATCAACAACATTGACATCCTTGATAAATAATTGTTTCTGAACAGGGGTTTCATGTTCTACATAAATGTCTACTTTAAGATCAATGTGGTCAAGACACTTAAATAGCTCCTAAGTATCAGCATCATTGGACAAATATCTTGGGCCATTGTGAAGATCGAACCCACGCAGAACAAAATAAATCTGGACATAATCTGATACCCCCAACTCCGCACAATAATGCTTAAACTCTGGTATAGAAAAGCAGTATGAATCCACATAATCATAAACTTTCACCTTACCACCTATATACTACCTCTTAATCGAGTGGTGTAATACTCCATTGTAATAAATAAACAATGAAAAATTCTGACCAAGCATCTTTCCTGTGACAGTTGTAAATTAAAAAGGCAACACATAACACAACACAAGTATTTTAGCCGACAAAAACAGTATTAAGTACCCCACACACACCAAAATATCAACAGAAAAATAAAGTAGAAAAATAAATTGCTAACCGCTAAGTACCCCACACAACAAACAACTCCAAGTATGGACCAAGTTATTTCGAGATAATAAAACTGCACATGAAGATGTTCAACAAATAGACAAATAAGTAGATTATCCACAAAAAATAAACAACTAAATATAAAGTAGATTATCCCAAAACATTTAATCTCACCTATTAGTCAACAAAATCCAACATAAACAAACAAATGAAATAAAGTTACTCTTCAATAGAAAAATTCACCAGCTCTAAAGAATGCACTGCAAAATCTAACACAAAACCCATCTACTACTAACTATACCCAAAATAACACAAAGCAAAAATTATAGGTTTTCAGAACTTACCCAAATCTATAATTGGTCGGAGCCGAAGCCGGAGCCAGAGCTACCTCTTGAAGCGGCGGAGTAGACCTTAACCTGCTGGAGCGGACAAAGATACCGCAAATTCCCTCTTCTCATTCTCGGTCTCTTCCCCTTTCCCGATATCACTTTCTCTCTCAATCTTAGTCTCGATCTTTCTTTCCCTCACGGTTTTAAATATCTCCCTTTCTCGGTCTCTTAGTCTCTCTCTCCCCCATTTGATCTCTCACTCTCTCTCTCTTTCCCCCTCTTTCTTTCTCCCCAAAATTTCTTAATTAGGGTATCGGGATAGTTTTTGAATTTCATTGGGCAAGGGAACGACGTCATTCCTTTAGCCCTTATTTATTTATTTTTTTTAGTAATTAACGTTTTTAAGTAAAATAAAATTAAGAAATTAAAAAAAAAATCCAAAACAGCGTCATTTTGTTTAGTAAATGGCAACACCTATGGCCTGTTTGGAAGTTTAGAGAGGGAGGAGAGTAGAGGGGAATAGTTATCCTCTACCCTGTTTGGATGTTTTTAAAATTAGTAAGGGAGAAATGGGTAATTAGCCATTCCTCTTGTTTAGATGTTTTAAAAATTAGGATGGAGAGGAGAAGAAATAATTTAAATAGACAAATTTACCCCTATTTGAAAATGAACTTGCAACATTGGTCTATGATTAATTTATCAATTTTGTAAAGTCTTGAACCTGATTATCATTCATCAAAATCTTAGAATATGTTAGTGAATTTTTTTATTATTATTTTTTTTTTTGGAGAAGCATAAATCAAATTAAAAAAAAATTAAAAAAAATAAAGTATATACCCAAAAACTAAAAAAAGAAAAAAAAACATATATATATATACCACTAATACAGAAATAAAAAAATAAACAAATAATCCACACCCACACACACCAATAATTAACCTTTGCTTAAAAAATGAACGTATTTCCATTTTTTTGGGTTCAAATTCTCCATCTTTCAAATACCCATCAAAGAAAACCCCTACTTTACAAAACCCAATTAAGGAAACTACAAAAAATAAATGACTGAAAATGTTCCGTTGACTTTCTATCCCAATATTCTCGGAAAACAAATAGGAATAAAGAGAATTAGAGAAAGAGAGAGAGAGAGGCAGTACAATGAGGGACTGGACGAGAGGGACGATCTCGACGAGGTCTTTGAAAAGGATGCGATCAACATTGTTGCCACTTGGAGTTGGAGCGAGTGAGGAGTGAATCGTTGGGAGGTGAGTCGGGGACGAGTTGATTTGTTGTCGTCGTTGTCACCTGAAAGCCATGACTTTGGGTCTCCGAAATTCGGATTGTCTTGCAAATCCATCAAACACTGCACCTCCAACATTCTTTGGTTTTCTTTGTGATTTGTTTGTGGATCAGTTTTTGTTTGTGGATCAAACGACCCACGACTTGGCGGCGTCTAAATAGTGAGATTTTTTTTTTTTTTTTTTTTTTCATTCACCTTAAATTTTCTCATGAAACAAACAAAGGTTATTTAGAAAATCGGTTTGTAATTTTGTTAATTTAGAAAGGGTAAATTAGAAAATTCATTTGGTCAATAATTTATCTACTCTACTCTCCCTCCAAATCTCTCTAATTTGGGGGAATTAAAAATGATGGGTTAGATGTAGTTGAAACCCCTCCAAATCTCTCCCCCTCATTTCTTAAAAAACTTCCAAACAAGGTAATTGAATTACTCTCACTCCCTTTACTCTACCCCCCCTCCTTTTTTTAACTTCCAAATAGGCCATTAACCAAAGGATAACGAAGGATTGAGGTGACAAATTTGAAACTTAGAGGATTGAAATAGCAAAATTGAAATTTAGAAGACTAAAATGATAAAAAGTAAAACTTAAAGGGTTAGTTTTGAATTTTAGCATTTATTTTATGTCTTTTATTCTTGACCCCCTAGGGCCTAGACTAAAATCAACTTGGGCTTGTCATTGGACCTCCATAATAGGTATTCAGGAAGAACATATATATGTAAATGTTTATGTTGCTTGTTTCTTTTCTTATTTCTCAAAACTGTTGAATATAATAAGCTAAACTATAGTGTAGCACTATAGCCTTTGTTCAAAGATGATTAAAAATGTAGCACAATAGGCAAGATTTAAGAGAAGAAAGCAAAACTGTGTCGTACTATGTGATGAACACAGATCAGAAACATACAGACATGGAACTTGTCCCATTGCTAAGAAAGGGGAATTGACATTTGCTTTCTCTTTTTGGGAAGCATGTGTTTTAGGTTTTGAAAGTTATAAATATTAAAAGGATACAAGGGTAGCCACATTATTGCCTGCTAGAAAACCTTATTTTTTATCAATTTTTGAGAGTTTTTATTTTCTATGGAAGCTTAATTAAGAACCTAAGTTAGGGTTAAGGGTAAATCCCCAATCTTATAAGTTGTTCACTTATCAATCCAAGCATGTCTATAACATTTTGATTATTGAAATTAATTGTTCTCTTTTCATAATTGTTTTGTTAGAATGATCTTTAATCGATAATTCTTTCATAAGTATATTCTTCAATTTTCTTAATATTAGAATAGGGTTTTATAATCTCTCTAGTAAAAAATGATTATCTTATTAGATATTACTTTTGCCATAGTATTGCCTCTAGGGTATGCAATGTTCTTGAGTTTTTCTAGCAAAACTATTATTTTCTAGACTAAACCATTGGAGCAATTGATGAATGTAATCAACTAAAGAGTGTTTTATTATTCAAGTTTATTTCTAAATTTTCCAATCAAATAGTTTATATGTTTACTTACCCAATTGTATACTAAAATTGGATTGGTAGTGGATGCTTAACAATACAAACGGACAAATCCCGATGCTCTAGTATTTTTAATTATTGAATTTTACCAAACTTTAGTTGTGCTACTTTCAATAATATTTTTCTATATATTATTGGTGCTTTTGACTTTTTTTTTTGTTTTCCTTTTCTCGGTGGAACGATAACCTTAGTTACACTACAATTTTCATTACAAAATTGTAAGAAATCAGTGCCAATGTTTAATCACAAGTCAAAACTTAATGCTCCGAGCATTAATGATAGTCAACTTTTTTTTTTTTTTTTTTTTGAGAAAGATAGTCAACCTATTTCTCAATTTGTACATGAAGAAAGATTGGTGGAGTTGAACTATAGTGGTTTTAGTCATGTCTTATTCAAAGAAATTTAGCGAAGGGGATTGGGCCTAGCGTGTCCCAACCTGGATCGCAAAGGACCTTTGGGTCAGGACCCAAGCACTATCCACAAGCTTGCAGATGGACCCAACTAAGCAAATCAATTCGAAATGAACTTCTCTCAAACATGGTAGGGACCTTTGGAATAACTTTTTGGTTAAACAATTAAGTATCATATGAGATGATTTATGAGACTTGCCTGTCATATGTGCAGATCACATATTGTGAAAGGATGGTCTCATGAGATCATCTTGTTCATTCTCTTTGACGACACATAAACCTAAGCATCTTTTACATGTAAGATAAACCATACACAACCCGCACACACCTTTGACTTAATGAACACCCCCAACTAAAGCCCAATAAAAAATCCAAATTTGCATATCCAAGCCCATCACACACAGCTACCAAAATAATTAAGTTCACTAGTCCCCTTTGTCAAATGAATAGTAATGTATACGTAACAAATGCATAAACAATAATTGTAAGTTTATACATGTATCGCAAAAGAAAATTGATATATTTGGTAAAAAGCAACATAGATCGATCATGAGAAAGTCCGAATCACAACATACTAACATAGTGTAACTTAGTAACAAATTACAGATACTACTTTTATTATTGAAACTCTGCTATGTGAAACGAATAATAGAATTAGAATATCACACAAAGATTGATATATTTGGCAGCAAATTACAATACAGTGACACTTTTTTTTGGATATAAGTCATAACTTCATTATACAGAAGCACAGGAAACATTCAACCACCACACACATACACCTCCAAAAAAGGAAGGAGGGACAATTTATTGCAACACATACTAGACCTAATCACAGTAGCAAACTTTGCATGAGCATGGACAACAGAGTTTCCATCTCTTAAAGCCAAAATAAATGAACAATATTCAATTGCAGAAATTCATAATTAAAACGTTGATATATTTGGTAGCAAATTATTACAACATAATAAAACATTGAAACTACGTCACCATTGTACAAACAACTTTTATTCTTGAAATTTGGCTCTCAGGAGTCCTGAAATATGTAAATAGTATCATGGAGAGCCATTCTCAGACTGAGTTTCAACAGGAGTTGCGCAACACTGACAGCAAGAGCCAGGTGGTGCAGGTGTGCAACAAACACAAGCAGGACATATTGGTCCCGAAGCTGCAAGCAAAACAAAAATGAAAATCAAACTTAAAATCTTGTCCCGATTAGTAAGAGTAACACACACACACACATATATATATATATATATATATATATATAAACATTGATGATGAATTATTTATATATATACCTCGTTGAGTAAACCTAACTGCATCACATGTTGATATCGGGGACAAGATGATGGCAAATATGAGAAGGGTCACCAAACTAGAACTCAAAACCTTAGCTGCCATTGCTTATAAGAAAGATATATTTGCTAAGATGAACAAAATATGGTGTAGGATGAACCCTATATATAAAAGATTTGTGGGGGGTTTTAGTTTTTTAGAAACACATATTTTAACTAGATTGGTATGGGAAATGCCGCATAGTCTGAATGTAATTGTTGATTATTCGTGGGATGAATGGATGAAATCTTTGTAACATTTTGCAATTTCATCTTCTTGAATTTTATACAATTAATGGAGTGAATTAATGGACTTCCGCCATATTCAATATTTTCTTCTTTTGACTTGACTGAAGTTATGATTTCTATTTTATAGTTTAAACTTTTCAACTTTCAAGGGCATTTGAGCTGTCGATAAGCTTAAGCTTTGGTTGTTTTCATATTTTAAATTAAAGTCAAACTCAAGACTTGAAGAATTGATAAGTACCCTTACCAGCTGCTATTATAAAATTTACATCATGAATTGAATTATGAAGAATCAAAATAAAAGTCTTGAGAAAACAGGTTTTATAAATGTGTCCCCCCTATTCGATTTCGTTTTATAGTTCTTAAATATTTTTTTGTTGAATGATCGAGCACCTCATTATAAATATTTTAAAATAATACTAAAAAAAGAATTATTGATGTTAGAGATATATTAGCCCATTAGCATAGGCCCAAGCCTAATTCTACTTTCTGTGCAAGCTAAGTCTCCTACTTGTACTAGAAGTCTATTAATTTAGGGTTTAGTCTACTATATATACACATGTTATAATTCATTGTAACACAGGTTATTGTACTACACTCTCATACAATAAAGATATAGCTCTTAAGGGATTCCTCCGTGGATGTAGGTCGTAAGGCTGAACCACGTAACCCTCGTGTTTTCAGTGTTCCTATTCTATGCTTCCTCTTCCGCATCTACTCTAGCATACATAACATGGTATAACACATCACGTTGCTAATATTAATAATAATATTTAACATGGTATCAGAGCCAAACTCCATTCTTGGCATCAAACAAACATCTCTAGCAAGCAAAGAAGATTCTCACATGCACACCACCATCAAAAGTCATATGCTTGTCGGCTGGATCTAGACTCCATGGCATCTCGCAGCCGCTATGGCTCTCACTGCTGTGTCCAGATCTTAAACCCAAGCAATCAGTGTCTCTCCCTATCAGATCTATGCACATCAAGCCTTCGCCTGATGAAACCAACAAGACATACGTGCTCCACGGCATATCGCGACCAAAACCCAGAAACCCGACCTCCAACGGCAGCCGCACGCGCCACCACGCGCGACCAATGGCTCCTGGAACTCTCACACGTGCCGCCGAAGATTCTCGGATCTCAGTCACACGCGCCGCCAAGCCGGCCTTGTCGTCCACCGATCCACTTGGCCTGAGAATCTGGTAATCATACGAGCTCTCACGCGCCTCCACCCGCCGCAGTAGCCTCTGGAAAATCTCCCACGCGCCGCCATAGATTCTTGACTTCTAGATCGTCTTCTGGGCGCACGCGCCGTCCTGTCAGCCTCCTCGTCCGCCGATCTACGAAACCTGAAATTACGGGCCTCAACCGAGCTTACACGTGCCTCCACGCGCCTCACAAGTTTCCGGCATCTCCTCCACGCGCCGGTGAACATCGCACGCTCCTGCCAGGCGCCGGAAAACTCCTGCTGATGTCATCTGACATCACCAGATGACATCATCACTCCACGTCAGTAGCCATGCAAGCACCTCCACATCAGCCCTAGTCCACGTCAGCGACACGTCATCAGCCACGTCAGCAGTGTCATCTCGTCAGCACCACGTCACCTAGCTAACCGTTGACCCGGACCGACCTGACCCGGACCACCCGGATCTGACCCGTGAGCACTTTGACTGTTGACTTGACTCTGGACCAGTTGACTTTGACTTTGACTTTGACTTTTTTGCGTTGACCTTTGACCAAAAGTCAAAAGTTCCAAAAGGGCCTATCTTGCTCAATTTTTCACGTAGATTCCGATTTTGGGCTCCGTTTCTGCATTTGAGACTCTGAAATTGGTCAATTGGAACATTCTTCATTGTGGTTTCTTCAAAGGCTTTTATTCATGGCATCTTCAAGAGATCTTCTCATGCTTATCCAACCTCAAGCCTTCATCGAGCTTCCGCCTTGAGTTTGAGGGAGGGTGTTAGAGATATATATTAGACATATTAGCCCAATGTAATAGGCCTAAGCCCATTCCTGCTTGTATTAGTAGTCTAGGGTTTAGTTGCCTATATATACTCATGTTAGAGTTCATTGTAACATAGGAGGTTATTTTACTACACTCTAATATATTATTGATGTAACCCTTTAGGGTTTCCTCCGTGAATGTAGGCCGTTAGGCTGAACCACGTAACTCTCATGTGTTACTGTGTTCTATACTTGCTTCCGCATCCATACTAGTATATTCAACATGGTGTATCAATGCTAATATTTTAACATGGTATCAGAGCCACCTTCTTGTGGCCATGGTTTTCTGTCCTTACGGTATATTTAAGAGCAATCTTTGTCTTCCTCGGTGTTTTTCTTCGCTGCGTTCATCTTCTTTGGCTTCCTACTACTGCCGTCAAAACTCTCCGGTATAGTCAAGCCACCGTTAGAAGTCGCATCAACACTGTAAGACCATTGCCTTCCTCAAACTACCGTCACAGAGCCAAACTTCATTTAAGGGATCTTCTCAACCTTATCAAATCTCAAGATTTCATCAAGCTTCCATCTTGAGTTTAAGAGGGGATGTTAGAGATATATTAGCCCATTAGCATAGGCCCAAGCCTAATTCTACTTTGTGTGCAAGTCAAGTCTCCTACTTGTACTAGAAGTCTATTAATTTAGGGTTTAGTCTACTATATATACACATGTTATAATTCATTGTAACACAGGATTTGTACTACACTATAATATATTATTGATGTAGCCCTTTAGGGTTTCCTCCGTGGATGTAGGCCGTTAGGCTGAACCACGTAACTCTCTTGTGTTATTATGTTTTATACTTTATGCTTTCAATTCCACATCTATACTAGCATATTCAACATGGTGTATCAATACTAATATTTAACAATTGAAGTATAGAATCCACAGAGAACCAGCAATAAAAGTCTATAAAAGACATAATAATAATAATAATAATCTCAGAGGACTCTACCCAAATCATAAGCAAGGAAGAGCCTTGTTTTGTATAGAGTTACAAAATTGACCACCACTTTCTATTCTAGTTTTGATCTCCGGTCTAATTTTCCTAAGTATGACCTTCATAGATTAATCCTTCCTCCATTTCGGTTTGTCCATAGGAACAAAATATTTTGATAACAGCCTATTTCAATATACCATTTCGATATAACTATTAAAACAAATTATATATATATATATATATATATATATCAAAATCAAGTAATGCACATTCTTAATATCTTCATTACATAATATAAATATATAACATGTCAACTGTTCAACTATAAGTAAAGAAATATTAATGAAGAAAATTATGTCATATGTGAGTAAAGTAAACAAGAAAAACACAAAGGAAAATAATAATAAATTTTCCAAGGGAGACAGTTCCACCTAAATTTTCCATGAAAGACGCATCATACACTACCTGATAGCCATATTGAAGGAACAAACTCAACAGTGTCATTTAGATGCCAATAGTCATGCCAAGGGACACAGTTCCACCTAAACATACCATGAACTTGATGATTGGCCTTGTTATTTATCTTGATTTCAAAATCTTCCTCAAAGACCAAGAGCAATCTGAGGGAATAGTGACTACCCCATGTTGGGTGCACTGCACCATGTTCCAGCCCACACTTTGTCTTAGCTCATTAAATGAGCTTGTTGGACAAGTGTTGAGAAGTCAGCAAAGTGAAATGGGTTTGCTGGAGAAGCTTGTCCGAAAGAGAAGAGTTAGGTTCATCTTTTCCTCAATTATGTATAAAAGTCCAACAACATTTATGAAGGGATGTACAAAAGTCAAGCCACATAAATGATTATGTGATGTTAAACTTGTGAGACACGTTGGAAGGAAGAAAGAAAAGAAAGAAGTAAAAGGCAAGGTCATTCGGCTAAGGGAGAGTTGAAACTGGTTGAAGCTAAGTCAAGATAAGTTGGTTTGCATTTATTGTGACTTGATGTGAAGAGTGTGAAAGGAAGAAAAGAGGTAAAGATGAAGAAATAAAGGTAGAGGCCATTCGGCCATTTGGGCAGAGGTGAAGAAAAGAAGTGAAGTCCCAAAGTGTGAGGACTAGTGCAGTCTTGAAAAGCTGCGTGAGTGAGAGTAAGTAAAAGAGAAAATAAAAATAGAGAGAGTAAGAGAAAGTACACAGTGAGGAAGAGAGCAGTGAGTGAAAAGAAAAAGAAAGTTTTTTTTACTCAAGTTGTATCTCTACATGTTGTAATCTCTATTTAATATAGTGAAATTATTCGGAGTTTGTCTCGTGGTTTTTCCCTTC
Organism: Quercus lobata; assembly: GCF_001633185.2. Taxonomy (NCBI): domain Eukaryota; kingdom Viridiplantae; phylum Streptophyta; class Magnoliopsida; order Fagales; family Fagaceae; genus Quercus; species Quercus lobata. Next base: position 18,122,055 of record NC_044908.1, on the reverse strand, counting down.
AAGAAGAAAGGGTTTCCACGTAAATCTTTGTGTTTTTGTGTGATTGTGCTTCCGCTGTGCTTGCTAAAATTTATTCACAGTAATATAGAATTTTTTTCCCAACAAGTGGTATTAGAGCGTAGGTTCGACTGGGAGCAATGGCCGGAGAAGAAGGAAAGACGTCAGGAATCGAGAAGTTTGACGGCACAGACTTTGGCTATTGGAAGATGCAGATCGAAGATTATTTGTATAGGAAGAAATTACATCTTCCTCTTTCGGGAAGGAAACCAAATAGTATGGAAGAAGAAGAATGGAGTCTTCTTGATAGACAAGTGCTAGGAGTTATACGATTAACTCTAACAAGATCAGTTGCACACAACGTTATGAAGGAAAAGACCACAGTGGATCTGATGAAGGCCTTGTCTAGTATGTATGAAAAGCCTTCAGCTAACAATAAGGTGCATCTGATGAAGAAGTTATTTAATCTGAAGATGGTGGATGGTACTCCTGTGGCTCAGCATCTGAATGAGTTTAACACCATCACAAATCAATTGTCCTCTGTGGAGATTTATTTTGACGATGAGATCCGTGCATTAATTGTTTTGGCTTCTTTGCCAAACAGTTAGGAGGCCATGAGAATGGCAGTGAGCAATTCTGCAAAAAAAAGCAAACTCAAATATGATGATATTCGAGATTTGATTCTAAGTGAGGAGGTTCGCAGAAGAGATGCTGGTACAAACAATGCACAAGATCAAGCTCTTGTTATGGAGAACAGGGGCAGAAATAGAAGCAGAGGGCTTGATGATTGGGCCAAATCTAATGACAGGTCACAGTCAAAAGATAGATCTCAGTTTAAAGAGATGAGAGAATGTTTCCATTGTGGGAAAAAGGGTCACATAAAAAGAAATTGTTGGCATTGGAATAAAGAACAAACTGAAGAGAAAGATGAAAAGAATGATGATGAGAAGAATACTGCAACAGTTGTATTTCATGAGGATGTTTTGATGCTCTCTCTTGAAGAGCAAGAATGTAAGCATGTTGCTAAGAATGATGTTGAGTGGGTTGTTGATTCAGCAGCTTCCCACCATGTTATCCCCACAAAAAGGTTGTTCACCACATGCAAAGCAGACGACTTTGGTGTTGTGAAGATGGGTAACTCCAGTTATTCAAAAATTGTGGGAATTGGTGATGTGTGCATCAAGACAAATGTTGGTTGCACGTTGATATTAAAGGATGTGCGGCATGTTCCAGATTTAAGGATGAATGTGTTGTCTACATTGGCTTTGGATCGAGCGGGTTATAGTAACCATCTTGGCAATGGAAGATGGAAACTTTCTAAAGGATTATTGGTTATTGCAAGAGGACGTGCTTGTTGCGGTATGTACAGGACTCATGTGAGGGCTTGCAAGAAAAAGTCCAATGCAGTCAAAGTTTTTGAAAAAACTCAACAGTTGAGAGTTGATATTAATGGTGTTGCAATCAAGAGAGTAAAATTCTCTCTACCTGAAAGTGACTTAAATGAGAAAGTGATATTTGATGAAAAATATCATGATGCAAGGAAGAATGATGAAGTGAAAGATTGTGAAGGTCTTGAGCAGAGGGAGCCAAGAAATTGGATTAAGGATATCCAAGATGAAATAAATTATTTGAAAATGAAAGGTATTAATTTTGATGATATTTTTTCAGTGTTGGTGAAGATAATGAAAAAGGTTGAGTCTAGTGTTGACTTGGCCGGAATGAATTCTAACTGAAGAGTTAGATCGAAGATCTCCTCCATAGTGGGCTGGAGGGGGAGATTGTTGGATGCACTGCACCATGTTCCAGCCCACACTTTGTCTTAGCTCATTAAATGAGCTTGTTGGACAAGTGTTGAGAAGTCAGCAAAGTGAAATGGGTTTGCTGGAGAAGCTTGTCCGAAAGAGAAGAGTTAGGTTCATCTTTTCCTCAATTATGTATAAAAGTCCAACAACATTTATGAAGGGATGTACAAAAGTCAAGCCACATAAATGATTATGTGATGTTAAACTTGTGAGACACGTTGGAAGGAAGAAAGAAAAGAAAGAAGTAAAAGGCAAGGTCATTCGGCTAAGGGAGAGTTGAAACTGGTTGAAGCTAAGTCAAGATAAGTTGGTTTGCATTTATTGTGACTTGATGTGAAGAGTGTGAAAGGAAGAAAAGAGGTAAAGATGAAGAAATAAAGGTAGAGGCCATTCGGCCATTTGGGCAGAGGTGAAGAAAAGAAGTGAAGTCCCAAAGTGTGAGGACTAGTGCAGTCTTGAAGAGTTGCGTGAGTGAGAGTAAGTAAAAGTGAAAAGAAAAATAGAGAGAGTAAGAGAAAATACACAATGAGGAAGAGAGCAGTGAGTGAAAAGAAAAAGAAAGTTTTTTTTTACTCAAGTTGTATCTCTACATGTTGTAATCTCTATTTAATATAGTGAAATTATTCGGAGTTTGTCCCGTGGTTTTTCCCTTCAAGGAGAAAGGGTTTCCACGTAAATCTTTGTGTTTTTGTGTGATTGTGCTTCTGCTGTACTTGCTAAAATTTATTCACAGTAATATAGAATTTTTTCCCAACACCCCAATGACTCTTTCCTTTAAGAAGATTCAAGTGAACTCATGTCATATTGACCTTGCATGAGCAAATAAATTCCGAAACAAATCCCATAATAGCAGCCTTATTCTACTCCTCTAATCTAAAGACAAATTGAGAAACTCTATCTCAAGATGCGTTAGAGAGAGATTTTGTATTTACATATATAGGTGGAATACATGCTGAATCAGTGGGTGAAATACATGCTGAATCAGTGAGAATTTAATACACAGTAGCTGTTATATTCCATTATTAGCGGCTGGAATTGTGGAAGATATGATGCAGAGAAGAGTTGATTCAGAAGCTTTCCAAATCTGTTGCAGCAGATTCTACAGTAGCTTCCATATCAGCACCTTTCCAAATCTGCTGATGTTGACTTTGTTGTAAATTCCATATCTATTATGTTTTCACTCCCCCGCAAACTATGACGAGGGTCAAACACAAGGCCCAGTTTGAGTCTTAAATGAAGGAATAATGCCTTGGATAGGGGCTTGGTGAAAATGTTTGCCAGTTGGTGTTTGGAAGGAACAAAACAAGTTTCAAGAGCACCAAGAGCCACTCTTTCACGTACGTAGTGGTAATCTAATTCAATGTGCTTTGTTCAACCATGGAAGACAGGATTCATAGTCATGTATAATGCACTGAGATTATCACAATGTAAGATAGGAGGGCATGGCAATGGGATACCAAGATCTAGAAGAATGAAGCATAGCCAAGTCAATTATGCTGCACTGGAGGCCATAGCTCGATATTCAGCTTCAGCACTCGAGCGGGCTACTGTGGATTGTTTCTTGGCACTCCAAGAAATGCAATTGCCACCTAGAAAGGTACAAAAATCAGTTATGTATCGCCTAGTGATTAGGCAGCCAGCCCAATCTGCATCAGAGAATCCATACAAGTCAAGGGTGCTTGATTTATGAATGTTTATACCAAGGGTAGTGGTGCCACGAACATAGCAAAGAATGCGTTTGACCATCTTGTAATGACCTATAGTAGGAGCATGCATGAATTGGTAGGCAAAGTTGACACTATAGGAAAGGTCTGGTTTGGTAAATGTTAAGTACTGAAGAGCTCCCACTATGCTTCTATAATGAGATAGATCAGGATATAGCTTCATTGTAACCGATAAGTGTCGTCCTTTTTTAGGCATGGGAGTAGAGATTGGTTTGCATGACTTCATAGAGGCACGACTAAGAATCCTCAGCATATCGTTGTTGGCAAGAAAGAGGACATGCTGACGACGGTGAACTTCAATACCAAGGAGATGGTGAAGGAACCCCAGGTCTTTGATGGAGAATTCCTGACCACGTTTAGTAATGAGCCAATTGATGCGATTAGCATCATTACTACTGATCACCATATCATCAACATAGAGGAGTAATATAAGGAAGTCATGTTGTGAGTGACAAATAAACATGCTGAGATCAGAGATGCTGGAATAAAATCCAAGGTTAAGGAGAAATGTACCGAGTCGATCAAACCAAGCTCAAGGAACTTGTTTAAGTCTATACAAAGCACGGCTGAGTTGGCAAACATGAGTTGTATATTTAGGATCAATATATCCTGGAGGTTGTTGCATATAAACTAGTGTGGAAAGAGGACCATGAAGAAATGTGTTTTTTACATCAAGTTGCCTAAAATTCCAACCTTTGACAATTGCCACTGTGAGAACAAGGCATATGCTAGCAAGTTCGATCACAGGAGAGAATGTTTCTGAGAAATCAATACCATCAACTTGGTTAAACCCCTTAGCCACCAGCCTTGCTTTGAGACATTCAAGGGAGCCATCTACTGTCAATTTAGCTTTGTATACCCATTTACATCCAATGACATTCATATTCGGGCAATGAGGTGCAAGGCAGCAAGTTCTTCATCCATAGCAGCAAGTTCTTCATCCATAGCAGCAAACCATCCAGGGTGTTTCTTGGCAGATGTAATTAACCTTGGTTCAGTAGGTATGATTAGTGGAACTCGTACTGTGTTAAGGCCAAGATACTTGGGATTGGGACATTAAATCCCTCGTTTGGAGTGAGTCACCATGGAATGGCCATTTGGAACTGGAACAAATAGTTCTGGCTGGAGGTCGCTTTGTTCTATAGAAGGAGGAACAAAGCTAGATGGAGTGATGGTAGAGGGTGGAACCAAGCTTTGTTAATTTGATTCAGCTTCAGTTGTAGGGGGCTGAACATGAGGTGTTTCAATTGAGTCTTGGTGACGGTCTATGTGAGAAACGGTTGGTGGTGCAAAACCTGAAATAGGAAGAGCATTAGTCAATTCTGTTGGTAATGAAGATGCCTCCCAATTTGGAAAGGTACTAAGTTCCCCTTCAATTGGATTACCTTCATGTAGTTGTGTTGGGGTGGAGAATGGTAAGATCTTCTCATCAAACACAACATGGCGAGAGATGTAAATTCAGCCAGTGGGTGGATAAAAGCATTTGTATCCTTTGTGCTTGGTGTTACATCCAATGAATACACAAGGGAGAGACTTGGGTTCCAATTTGTTGCTCCTATAATCTCCAAGATATGGGAAGCATTTACAACCTAACACATGAAGTGATGAATAGTCAGGCTATTTTCCATAAGGCTTTGAGAAAGGAGAGTCCATACCAAGTGTTGGTGAAGGTAGATGATTGATCAAGTATACTGCAGTGGAAAAACACTCAATCCAAAACCTGGTGGTAAGTGTGCATGGAACATCATTGTGAGGCTTAATTCTATGATGTTTTGTTGCTTACATTCAGCAATACCATTTTGCTCAGGTGTTTTTGGACAAGCAAATTGATGATGAATACCAAGAGTAGCTAATTTTCTACTAAACTCTCCGCTTGCAAATTCTCCTCCCTCATCACTTTGGAAAATATGAATATTGGCATTGAAATGACAACTTATATACTTATGAAAATGATCAAAGCAATTAGTTAAATTAGATTTCTTGCGCATAGGATAGAACCAAGTGAAATGTCTATAGTCATCAATGAAAATTGCACAAAATCGAAATTGTTCTCGAGACCTCACTAGGGCTAGTCCCCATAGATCACAATGAATCTTATGGAATGGGGTTTTTATGTCATGTTCAACAGATAAGAAAGGAAGTCTACATGACTTTCCCATTTGACAACTAGTACATATGGTAGAGAACTTATTTTTAAGATCAAGAGAGATAAATTTCTTCATACGAAGATGATCTACAACCCTTTGATGAGGATGACCCAAGTGTTGATGCCAACATTCATTGTCAACACGTCTGAATCGAGAAGAAAAGAATTTTGCAGTATTGAAACCATCCTTTGAATCTCCAGCAAGTGCATACAACCCATCCTTCTTGGTTCCCCTTGCTACTATTCTATTGGTTAACCTGTCCTTGATCACAAAACCATCTCCATCAAATTCAAATTTAAGTGGAAGGTCAGATCTAAGTTTACTTACGGATATTAAATCTTCTTTATATCAGGAACTAATAGCACATCATTGAGTTGTAGAGAATTTTTACCAGACTCAATGTTTGCCTGTCCAATATGAGTGATCTGTAAGACATCTCCATTTCCAACCATTACTCCTTCTAAACCAGTATAAGGTGACAAAGAATGGAGATTACTTGAGTTTCTTGTGATGTGATTAGTAGCACTGGTGTTCGAGAACCACTCAGAGTCTTGGCTGTCAGCAATGGTAATGGCAACGAGTGCTTGTGGTATGTTTTTTGGTGTGAAGGAATGATTGAAACGATTGAAGCATTTAAGGGTTGTGTGATTTCATTTGTTGCATATTTGACATATAGGAACTTCATCCTTATTGTTGGATCTAAAAGGATTATTTGCACTTTGAACTTGTGCATCTCATTGATTTGGTTTCCTTGAATGAGATGAGTGTCCTTCAGAAAAAACACGTCCTTTGGAACTGAAGGAGTTCCCCTCCACCCTGCGCGCCTCATTGTTTTTGTTTTTGTTTGTACGTTGGCCATAGAAGGCCATCTGAAGTGTAGGTTGTGTCCAGCTGATGCCTCTCGGAGTGACTCTCCAATAGAGTAACAATCTCTGTGTAAGGTGGGATTGGTGGCTGAAGCATCGTGGTGGTGAACATCTCGTAACCTTTACCAAGACCATTAAGGAGCCACCATGACTTCTTATGGTCTGGTACAGGTTTTCCTATGGTAGCAAGGTTGTCACAAACAGCCTTAAATCTACGTAGATATTCTACCAATTAATATATGGACTAATGCATTCCAGACCTCGACAGCAGTATCGAGACCTACTACAATGCCAAGTACTTCTTTTGAGAGGGTGGCTGTTAGCCATCCCTTTACTAGGCGATCAATCTTTCGCCATTTTATAAAACTGGGATTGAGAATCTTTGACTGTGAGTCAGATTCCTCAATAGTAACAAACTGCGGTGGTTGCTTTGCCTCACCTGTGATGAAGCTCTGAAGATCATAGCTTTCAAGGATGTTTAACATCTGTGACTTCCAAAGAAGAAAGTTTGTGGATGAAAGTTTGAGTGACACAAAATTAGCAACATTCTGTGTCACATGGTAAGGGTATTCTTCAGATTAGGTTGAAGACAAAGAGGAGTTTGTGGTGGAAGACATGTTATAGCTGTGAACAAAGCAAAGAAAAGAAAATCTCTCTATCTCACCTTTAGCTCTGATACCATAAAGACAAATTGAGAAACTCAATCTCAAGATGAGTTAGAGAGAGATTTTGTATTTACGTATATAGGTGAAATACATGTTGAATCAGTGGGTGAAATACATGCTGAATCAGTGAGAATTTAATACACAGTAGCTGTTATATTCCGTTGTCAGAGGCTGGAATTGTGGAAGATATGATGCAGAGAATTATGAAGGAGTTGATTTAGAAGCTTTCCAAATTTGTTGGAGCAGATTCTACAGTAGCTTCCATACAGTACCTTTCCAAATCTGCTGATGTTGACTTTGTTGTAGATTCCATATCTGTTAATCTTCTCTTAAACCACCCTTATATTTTGGTTTTCATATTAGATCCCATTTAATTTGCCCCAAATGCTGAATGGTCAAATCCATTCCACAAAAACTCCCCTGAGCTTTTGTTCCGCAATCTTAACAACCATTTTTGGAAGGATGAAGATTATGGTTTAGTACACTTAAAAGGCTAAAAAAGATTTACTTAATCAATTGCAACCTTCCAGCATAGGGCAGAGACTTAGAAGACCATGAATTTACTATTGCAATATTCTTATTTATAAGAGGACTACATTCTTTTTCAATGAGCTTGCTAGATATGAGAGGCACTCTAAGCTAGCTAACTGGAAATTTGGAGCATGTCAAGAATCTATTGCTAAACAACTCACTCTTGGAACATGGAAGCATTGGCTTATAAGCCAAAAGACTTATAAAATCTTCTAAGGCCTTTTTCACCTCTACTACAGACTAGATATTAGCAAATTTGTGGGAACACCAATAGTTAACAAGCAGTGAAGTATAAAGTGCAATTCAGCAGAATCGCATGCTTTCATTATATCAATTTTCAAGGTACACCTAGGCTGCGTCTATTCTTATGATAGTTCTTCACTATTTCCTGCATTAGTAACACTTTTTTCTGTTATGTTTCTTCCCGGATAAAGGCAGGCTGATATTTGCCAATCACTTCATTCAAAGAAGGTTTCAATTTGATGGCTGAGATAGTAGTAATGCACTTATAAATGATATTACTGAATTTACAGTGACATATAAGAGTGAACTCAGATATTTTGGAAGGATAGGGATCAAGGCCACAACAATAGCATTGACTTCCCCCCATGAACTTGCTAGATTTACAAAATGACTGTATATCTTTAATTATAGACATCCTCATGAATATTAGACAAAGCCATTTTGAAAAACTGTGCTACGACTTCAGCTGGACTACACGCTTTAGCATCATCCATACAAAAAATAGCATTTCTTATATATTGAAGGGTAGAACGGAAAATTTCAACTCCTCTATTATTTGGATTGGAAACTCATGAACTATTCCCTTCTCATTAAGCTTGATGTTTGATGCTAAAATCATACTTAGCAAAAATTCAAGATCAGTAATATTGTTGCCATTAATTACTGTCAAGTAGACATTCGACTATGCTTATAGAAACTTTCCTCAACTTGGACAAGGGACTAACACAAGTGCAGACGATCCAGACAAGAGCTTTCGTCATCAGATATCAATTTTCTCCTTTAAAGTCCCTTTAAGAGCTTTTAGCTTGTTGTATAGCTTAAGCATGGGAACACATTTCACATCAATATCCCAGACATTTTTGATCCAGACAAGAAAATTTTTATGCGCATTTATTAATACAATATTGTCAACAGAGATTATTAAAGGGCAATAAAAGTAGAACTGCACAATATTATCAAAAAAAGATTATTATAAGGTAAAAAAGTAGAACTGCACAGAGCACAACTATTGCCTTTTATTAATACAACATATTAATTACCAAACATAGGAAATATACATCATCTCAAAAAGTAAGATCATCTCTTCTTCAATCGCTAGCTAGAAGCAAATCACTGTCATGCATCGACTCATCAAACTTCAAAGCTCTCAACTTTTCACCATTTTAGCTTCACAGGGAAGTACTGTAACAAGTTAACCCATAGAACAAATAAGAAACCAGTAATTGAGCTGATAAAGAAACTTGTAATCTTCAAATAATACTCACCTTTTCAATCAGAGAGATATAGTATGGCTTGACCTTCTCAACATCAATTCGAACTTTGCTCTTGCTATAGAGGTCATATTTGCTACATTAAAAGAACAAGAAAAGAGAAATTGACATTTAGTATTTATAATTTAAGGAGAAAGTGACAATCATTCATCATCCAAATAGAGTCTTACTTGAATATTTGAAGCCATTTCAGATTCTCAACATCCTCCTCATTCATTAAGTGCTTATATGCCCCCGATCTATGTAAGGCTGCAATATCAAATATTTCCATTAGATCATTTAATAAGAAAATAGGGCATATTTCATGTAAATGGGGAGCTTATACTTATAGCATTTGTCCATATTTCCTACTTACCATAGAATGAGTGGTATCTGATGACGAAAAGACCTGCTGAAGGTAGAGTGGTCTTATTTTCCTTGGCCACCTGACAATGACATACCAAAGTTACAGATTCTTTCATTCTAGTTTATGAATAATACATTGATTTTCATGTATATAATGAAATTTAAACTAATTTTTTAGAGTTCAAAGATGTACCAAATACATGTAGTCATCGTGTCCCCATGACATCATTACATTGTTGAGTCCACATCCCTCAGAGTAAACTCCATATTTAGTATTGTAAGCAGGATTGTAGTGGTCTGGATTTTCCTTGAAATACTGTGGTCAGAATGTAACATTAGGTCAGATGTTTGAACTTTGATCCACCAAAGACTAGAATGTTTCGTAAATTTTTAGTCAAAAGCTTTGTAACCATGTATCTCTTGAAGGGTAAAATTTGTGGAAAAAGCTACCTTGTGATGGACAATTGATTCATCATAAGCACAGCCGACTGGGAATGTGTCCCCTGCATAACGGATTTGAGATTGTGTAACTAAGATTGGCAAATTGGAATGGTATTCTATTTTCTTAGTATCATATATTCCTATAGTCAAACGCAATACTCACCAACAACAGCCCATTGTGGAAGTTCCCCAAAGCTAGGAAGAAGAAGCACCTTTCCAAGATCTAGAACACAAGCAGGAACCAAATTAGATGATAGCTCCTATTATTCACTCTAAATAACAGCAATAACAACCAAGCCTTAGTTCCAGAATTCTTGAGGCAGCTATGGATGCTCAATAGAATTGGCCACATATATTCATTTCCACCATTCATAGTGTGAAATCTAAACAATGGTTATCTATTGCATATGAAAGTTGCCCAAGAACCCCAAGCCAAAGGCATTCCAAAGTCTTAGCTTAAGTAGATGAATAAATTTCAAGTCAGTCCTGGTCATGAATAAGTCTGTCTTGCTTCATTAAAAAAGGAAACATTTTTACCAAGGGTATTATAGTTGCTTACCAAAAACTGCACTGCGCCTACCATGGTAATATTTATTTCTAGCATTTTTTTTTTTTTTTTTGGTGATTTGAATATTTAATTATTTATTTATTTTGAGGATAAATAACGATGTATCATATGTGGTCCTAGCTATAAACGTAACACAAACCGAAATGTCTAATCATAGCAGGATAAATACCATGGATAAGGCCAGTGAGGTGTAGCCAATCTTCATCAGGATAGTCCCTTCTAATGGCTTCAGCGGTTTGCAACAAATGCTCAATTTGGGGCTCGTCCAAGTCCGGGTCACTCTCGTCAACAACTTCATTAAGAAGTTCACAACATTCCCATATGCTCATCTCCACCCTGTCCAATTTTCCATACTGTTCTCTCATCTTCTTAACCTGTAGTTACATGATTACTTATAAACACAACGTTTATACAAATTTCAATTCCTAAGAAAGTTGTGACATGGGTATGAAGTAAATGTAATGCAAGGGTAAGTTGCATACAAAGTCATAAGTCTGGTGAATGTGATTGGTATGGTAGAAGTTCTCCACGCCCTGCCGTCTCTCACTTTCAGCATCATAGTCCCTATATTGCATTTGTGCACAAGATTAGAACTACATTAATCATTAACCAAAAATAGTGAAATTTCTAAGATAAAGACTACTGTTAATAGGCAAAAGGGTGATTATAATTATATAACTCTTTCACTCAATTTCATTAAAAAAAAAAATTACCTTGTTCAGTCAAAAAAAAAAATGATCACATGACATGACATGCACATGAGCAGCACTATTGCCTAGATCTAAAGCCTGATGTGAATCATGTTATGACAGCTGACGTTAATTGGGCTTTGTCCTACTTCTAGGATGGAAGTGACAAGGATTGAAATTAGGCCACGAAAAATAATTCACTATGGTTTTTCATTTTATATAATTAGGAAATTATGACCTCTTTGGCTAATAAATTCAATAAATTTAGTGACAAATTCATAACTAGCTGATTTAAGTAATGGACACTTTCCACTAGTGATTATATAGGCTCACTATTTTTTAAATTTGGATTATATATCTAGTGATTACACAAGTAATTCGGTGTGTTCCCATAGTATTGTTACAATAAATGAGGATGCATCAAAATTATGAACTCAAGGTATCTTATTTTTATTTTTAAAAATTTTTCTGGTAAGTTATAAAAGTATCTAGTAGTTTTTGAACTATTATGAGAGAAAAAAGTTATCGAGTTCTTCAACAGAAATCGATACAAAATTTTTCCAAAAGGGCAAAAAAAGTGAACGATTTCTTTTTTAATAAAAATTTAAATTTAAATTTTTTTTTTTTTTTTTTGGTTGTTGTTGTTGTTGAAGTAACAGAGGATAAGCATGACACTAGAGTCCAAGGCTTAGCAGGATAGGTTTAAAGCTTAATGGCCAGGGCCTCAGGCTTGAAACTGGTCTTATACAGTAATACCATCTCAAAAGGCCTTATGGACCAAATCAGAGAACAAATACAGGCCCAGATTTGGATCGTAACAATTACCATAACTTTTGACAACATCATAAATTTCAACAATTTACACACAAAAAAGAAGAAGAGAGAGACAAGATCAAGAAGAACAATCATAATAATAACTGAAAAAAAAAAAAAATAATAATAACAACTGCTGATCACTCCCTACATGATCTACATTTTTGTTTAAGTCTTCGGATCATGTATCTTAATCTAACTCACTGATCATTCCTGCTATTTTATTGTCAAAAAAACACAAAAGGAAATATCACTGCCAATCTCTCAATCAAGATTTGAATATCATGTTTTGGAAATTTCAAACTGTCAAAATAACAAAATAAGTGAATAGAGATCACGAGAAACCTATGACCAGGAGAAAAGTAAATGAGCTTATTATATTTGCCGGAAAATATGAATCTCCCTTATATATTTAGAGCCCACACCAAGTCCAAAGTCCCATACCCTTATCCAAATTTTTTTTTTTTTTAAATCTCAAGCCCCTAATAATTTATTGGCTTGGCTTTCAAACAGAAGATAAAAGTGCTGCTCGGCCTTTTTGTGTTCAATAGTGAAGCCTATCATTTAAGCCCGTATCAAAGTTCTGTGCTGAATGATTAGATAAGAACAACCACTGCTTTTGACCTTAGACCAAGAGCCAAGATACGTATTCTCACAAACCTATGTCCAACACAATATTTAGATAGTTTTGCTCATAAACATGATCTACATGCAGAATTGCAGATTACAGATAATTTATAGAACACTTTTATTTTCAGTGATTATATAAAAAAAAAATATATATATATATATATATATATTATAGATCTCGGGGCTCAATAGGCTAGAAAATTGCAGTTCCAGTTTTTTGTTTTGTGGGGTTTAAAAAAAAATAAAATTAATGAAAAAGGAGCAAACCTAAAGGTGTGGCCAAATGAATTGATCTGTGGAACAACAAATCCACCATCCAACACCAATTCTTTTTCATCAACAGGGACCTTCGTTTCCTCAGCTTCAACTCCTGTGTGATTTAACCAAAGTCAATTTTAAACAGTGTGTGGAAATTATATATGGGTTTTCTATTTAAACATAACCAGTCAATTTTATTTTGATAAAAATCATAAAATCATGGCATATCCAGATATCAAAATTTTAACTAAAATACCAAGTAAAATAAAGAATTCTTTTCAACAAAAATAAAGAATGCTGTGTAGGATTTATTAAAAAAAAATTAAAAGAACTACAAAGGAAGAAAATTTTCAAAGCCTATTTAGAAAAGTAAACTAAACTCAGAATTTAAATATTTAAAAATAAAAAAGGATGAACAGTGAGATTATAAACAAGAAGCAGTGAAAAAAAAAAACAGTAAGAAAAAAATTACCAAATTCAGGCTGCTCAATGAGAATAGTCATCCTGACTCAAAAATAAAGCAAAAATGAGAGAAATCTAAGAGATAAGTTTTAAGAATATGAGTTTTGGTGGCATTGTGGGTGTGATAAGTGGTTGGTATTTATAATTGGCCGGAGAGTCCTTCCCTGAGAATTGGAATGTCCCGAGTCCTTACCTGAAAATTTAAATTCCTTTCTTTTTTTTTTTTCTTTTTTTTATTTATTAATTCCAATATATATTAGATAATTTATGATATTGATAAACGTTTATCTTACAACAAAGTTAAATAAGAAAGTTAGACAAAGTTGGAAACAGAAGGAACTCCCATTCAAGTTGGCAACGGACGGACACAAAGGGAGATAATTTCCTATAAACAAAAAATAAAAATAATAGGAGATATTGTGGGTGTGTAAATTTGATTGAAAATTTCTCTATATTTATTTTAGTATAAAAGCTTATTTTATTTATACTTTTAACAATTATTTTTCCAAAACTATATTATCTATTACAATCTATTTTATTCAAATATTTTTTATTTATTTTATATAATAAATACAAAATAAATAATATCAATATAAATTTAAACGATATTGTAATAATTTTACAAATTTTACTTACCTTTGATTTGATTGATATAAGTAATTTTGGAACATAAACTTGTAAAATCAAGCCTTTTTTTTTTTTTTGTATTATCTGATGTAAATACTCTAAGTGTAAGTATAATTAAGAGATTTTAAATAAATTTTATAATTATAACATTTTTATAATAATTTTACAGTAAATTGTAAGCTATAGTTTTTCATTGAACTACTGTTGTGTCGGTACTCGGTAGTACTACTCAAAGATATTTTTCATGCAAGTGTCTCATTAGTTAGCTAATCGTTTTTGTTTCTTTGATAATTATAATCTTTAAGGGGCCCATTTGAGCAATCTTTTCGTCATTTCTGAGTCAGCTTAGAGTTGGACATCACAATCTCATACTATTAACTATTTTTGTAGGTTCCCCACCTGACGTGTCATCTAGTCAAGACGGTTACCTACATTTCTTGTTTTTATCAGGAACTTTTTTTTTTTTTTAATAATCTATCAGGCATTTTTTGTTCTTTTAAGAGAGTATTTCAGCTTATGGATCTGCTCTTAATAATAATTTTTTTTATTATTAAATCAAAATATTAATTGATTTTTGGTATAAATAGAAATTGATTTTGGGGTCTCTTATTCACCTCTTCAAAACTTTACCGGACCACTTATTTTTATTTTGATAATCTATCTGACACTTGTTATTTTCATTTTCCACTGCTTTGTTTTTTTCCTACCGCCAAGCCACTTTGTTTTAGTCAACCACTGATACGGGCATGAGCGTGCCACGTGTCATGATCTTGCCACAGCACCTATGTTAAGTGTTGACACGTGTGGCAGAATCTACACGTGTTTAGGTCAAATGTACTTTATTGTAATAAAATTAAGAGGGATGCTCCGTCTACGATATTTTTAAAACAAATCATAAGTGGTTATTTATTATTGGTTCAAATTTCAAACTAAAGCTAAGATTACTTTTTTGCCCTAACAATAACAATTAGTAACAACTTGCCACTTATGATTTGTTGTAAAAAAGTTGTAAACATATTATTTTTCTAAAATTAATTTTGATATTTAATTAGGTGTGAAAATTCAAAAACCGACTTCTACAAGATTTATTATATATGGAGACCAAAGGCAAGAGATTTGGGTATGTTCAAGACTTTCAAAGCATTGAAAAAAAAAAAAAAAAAAAAATTCAGGGGTTGTTTGGTAGACTTGATTAAACACATATTTTCAGTTTTTAAATAACATTACACGTATTTTTACACATTTTCAAACACATGTAACTAACACCCCCTCAATTTTCAAGGCCAATTTGATTGTCCTATATAGAAAATGGTCAAGAATGACATAAATTGAAGCACCATAAGAGATGAGGATTGACAATGTGATAGGTTTCTCTAAGAAGTGTGACATTAAAAATGAAGGAGTTTGAACTTTGAATATGAGTTTGTCCATTAACAGAAAGGAACAAGTTTGAAAAACTTAGCTTGATAAGATAAGTTTAATACTTTTACCCACTTCTAATTACCAAACAAACAAAAGAAATTAAAAAGTTAAAGCCTGCAAGAAAATCAAATAGACTTTTAATTTCTTTGGTGAAGAATTTATTCAACTAAGCCTTTGTTATTAATCTTATAAAAAAAAGGGCGTTATTATTATTATTTGTTGAAATTAAGAATATATTCGACTAGAAAAAGTCTATGAATTATAAACATCATTCGAAGTCCATGACTAATAATAATATATCCATAAAGTTAATGTACATAATTTTTGTCATAATTTTTTTCCACAACTTTTTCAACAAGATGATGAAAAAAACAAGACAAAATTTTGTGTCGCTTAATTTATTGATATTTTCATAACTTTTTCCTTTTTTTTTTCACCAAACAAGTGTAATGTTTTGCTTCGAATACATTTCACATTTTTTAAGTTGGAATCATTTCCAAATCAATTAATTGTTCATTTGATCTCACTTGATTATTATAATGCAAGCATCAATCTCCGTTCTCGATTATGATTCATCATATTTACTTCATTAACTCACTTAAAAAAAATAACATTGTATATTTTTCCCCCTTTTTTTTTTTTTCAAAATTACATCACTTGTTGGGTGGATTAACAACAAAACTCCAACCTATATTAACAGAAGAAATAAGTTAATATTTTTATAATACTAGTGATTGAGATTTTTAAGTTTTATAACTAGGAAAGATTTAGGAGGAATCTCAAATTTAAACAATGTATATAGTATCTAAATTTATTGTTTTTAAATCTGAATATAGTTGTCAAAACTTTGGAATGTGACACCATTGAAAAGTGAAAAATGAAGCTAAAAAACTAAGAGTGATATTTAGGATGTTACAAATTTCAATTAAAAAAAATGTTACAAATTTTATTATTTAAGATTTATATACAAACTGATGTGCCATCAATAACAATAAATTAATTTAAATATTCATTAATTAGGTTGTTTAATTTACCAATCACATTCATTATTATCATGTATGATGTAAACATATTTTGTAATAAATTTAGTAATTTCTTTTTTCTTTAAAAAAAAAAAAAAACTGCTGACAATAAAAAAAAAATATATATTTTGCCAATTGAAAGTTACAAGTGCAATAACTATCTCCACCCATAACCATAAGCCGAAAGAAGAGTATCAATTAACAGGGATGAAGTATTTGACTATTTGTCTCCTCATTGCTGTAAGAGAAGTTGTAATATCTCAAACAAGGATGAAGTGTTTCTCAATATCATGAAACATATCAAGAAATTAAGATGATTGTAATGTAATTTACTCACTAAGCTACTAGCTTTCACTTCACCCGATCAAAATCTCTCATTTTATTAGTGGAAATTTTAACATTTAAGCTCAACTTTGTTCACAAGTCTTTCCCTATATCATGAAACATCAAAATCACTTAGGGAAAAGCACGTACGTTGCTGTCAAAGTTGTTAATGTCACAAAAGTTTTCCACCCGAAAGTCATATCACATTTGTAGTGAGAGAAAGAGAATAGTGGGATTTGGAGTTGGAAAAACCATCTATAGGGTATGGTGAAAATTTCTATTTTGATCCCAATGCTTTTTTTTTTTTTTTTTACAAGATAGAAATTCAACTCTACCATAATATAAGTGTATATGTGTGTAAAACTTTTTTCTAGAAACTCGAACCCCAGCCATTATCCTCCACATCCCACAAACACTTAGCATCTTTACCTTCTTTTCATTAAAGTTTTTTAACTTCTAAACTTCTACCCAATAGTTCATAGTAAAATCTTTACTATTATCCAATAAATCATAGTAATCCCAAAGTTTATCACTAATCCTAACATTAAGCTTTCACCTCTTGCTATTCTCAACTCTTGCTATTCTGGTACTTATGTCTCTTCTCTTTTCCTTACGTTTGGTCATGCAAGAGGTTTTGTTCAAGTTACTCTTTCTTTTTCCATTTTTGCCACTTTTTCCAATGTTCTCGAATCTCCTCATGTTTCTTTATATACGTTCCATGCATGATTTGGACCTTTGTTTCTTATGTTTGGATTTGCTTTATCATATTTGGTATCATCCTCATCCAAATGCTTCTACTAAATACATCAATTAATCTGAAATCTGTTGTTCATGTTTAGCCTTAATAGTGGCTCTTCACTAGTACAGTACAAGTACAATGCTGTGGATCATTCCTACCATGCTAAATATGTGTGTCAACCCTTTTGGTCTTGCTTCGATAATTTCTTCTCTCCTTGGATGCTATAAGTGCTTCAATCGTGCCTATTCTCACTTTAATTTTAATGTATTTAATCTGATGGTATGCCAAATTGTGAGAAGCATTTTTGGAAACTAGAATTACATAAATATTATATTATTGTTGTTCAAGTGTGTGTCTTTGGTTTCATTTGTGCAATAGTGCCCGTCTCAATTCTTACTGTCTCTATACTAAAGGGTTCATTTTTGCTTCTTATATTTTTTTGAATGTCTAATAAAAAACCAAAAAATAAAAATAAAAATCACTAATTTCAAATGTTGGACATGAGGACAAACTTCTTTACAGATTAGAAGCCCCAATTTTTTCCTTCAACTACTTTCTTAGTAACTTGAGAGAAAAAAAAAAAAAAAATGGTGTCTATGGCTTAGTGGAATAGGAGATGAAAACCAGCGTTAAAATCATTCATGCTAGGTTATCTTTTTTTGTTCATATAATTCAAATTCTTTGATTTTCTAGACATATATGTGTGTGTATATATTTGTTTTATATATATATATATATATATATATATTTTTTTTTTTTTTTGTTGAAGTTTTGTTGTTTCATTGCTAGCTAAGTTTTGTTACTCATATATTTAAATTGTTTGATTTTTCAGATATATATTTGTTTGTAGTTTTATCATTTGATCGTAAGGTTAAAGTATGTTTTTTTGTACCTTCAATTGTGATGGAAATTACGATTTCACTATAGAAAAAAAATTTCTTTGCTTGGCTGATGAGGAAGTTTGAGGAATAAAAATTGAAGCTTTTTACCTTTTTCTATTGTTTGTTCTTTAGGGAATTGATCAATCAAATTGGACATATAATTGTAAACAATTGAAAATTATTAGGTTTTAAATCTATATTTGCTTTCACATTCCCCTATATTTCTCATTTAGAATAACAAGAAACCTATGAAATTTATGTAAGAAGATATGAATTTCAAGCATTCATTTACCCAAATATTTACATAGAAAGTAGCATCTCGGAAAATTTTTTTCCTGAAAATATTCCTACCAAACTTCTTTATATACACCTATACATAATCTTTCATGTCATCCCATATCAAATACACACAGATTAAAACGATGTTATTTACTTTCAATCTTTGACATCTACCTAGCCCCATTATTGTTGTCCTATCTAATATTAACCTGTATGAGTTGGCTACAATCAAGGAAGGGAGTTTGCATTTTATATTGAGTGACAACTGCAATTACGATTTTGATCAAAGTTAAGGTCGAACATTGTGGACTTGAGGGTTTTTTAAAGGCCGTGATGACTATGGGTATTTGGGATGTTAATGTGGGAAATTCATAAGTGTATTTTGTTTTAGAATTAAGGAAAAAGAGAAAGTCACATTCTATATCAATTTTTATTCTACAGTATTATTCCAAAGTTATATTTTTATTGTTCATTACTTAAACTAAATAATTATGATTAATGTGTATGCAATTTATAATTATTGTTTTTATGATGAACTCAACACTATCAAACTTATTTAACAATTATGCTATAATATATGTAAAACATTCTTCAAAATCATCTTACAAAAAACATTACAACATATATTATTCGTGCATCGTATGGGCAACTTATTAGTTATTAGTAATTGAGAGACATTTAACTGAGCTTTTATACTAATCCTTCACATCTAGTAGATCATATTCAAAAGAATAAAATGTAATTTCTTTTCCAGCTTATATGGATGGATAATATAAAAGCTGAACTGCGTAAAATGGGAAAAAGTATAAGTTTTCTACATCTTAATAAATAAATAAATCACTAATTATAATTATAATAATAATAAAGGATGGAATTTTTGTTGTTGATCCTTACTAACTATAACCAAGTTATTCAGTGGGAGAAAAAAAAAATACTAAGTATACCCTGCTCAAGGTTAATGGTTTTAAGTTCGTAAAGAGATCAGACAAAGTTGCTGCGGAAGTACTTACATTTGCATGTATGTTTGCGTGTTTGAGAAACAAAGAGATGGCAATATATGGGTGCGAATGAAACTGTGACTCTGTGAATATAATATCTATCTTTACACATGTAAATGTAAGGTCATTTTCATGCTAGCTGTTTCTTGCTAGTATATAGTGTACATTTCTTTCCTCTCCTAATAATCCACGGCATAGAGTTGCACATATTAGCTGGAACCCATGGCCTAGAAGTTGCTACATGTTCGATTTTCTTACCAATAAGATTCACAATTCTTTATAAAAAATTTGTTTTCACAACTGTTAAGTTAGTATTGCTGTGTGATTGATGCTAAAAAAGATAGTTGTCAATGGTATACTATGGAAATAGAAGAAGAAAAAAATGCTAAAAGTTTGGTGTCTTATACTAACATATCACTTTATTTTTATTTCTTTCAGCAAATTAGGCATAATATCATGTTGTTTTCATGACCAAGCCAGCGAGAATGGATAATAGTAAGTTTTTAGACCCCAAACACACAATGTTTAACCTAATTTTATTGCCAAGTTGATACTTAAGTCAATTATGTAAATTTAGGTTAAACACTCATCACACATATCTTACAACGGAAAAGTAAATAAGATAAAGATATCATTATCCTAAAAAACCAATGAAACAATTCAATTTCAAGGTAAAATAATCTAGGGGGGTCAATTCCAAGAAGAACAATTCACGTAGCTAATGACTACAACTCTCATTAAAAACTCTAGTCATTATTATCATTATTCTTCGTATTATGATAATTTTATGTCACATAATTAAATTTTGTATGATTTCATGGAAATACTAAAAAATATTTGATTTATCATAAACCTAGTATGCACGAGGTAATTATCTAAAACCAAAGTTTATATACCAGATTAGTCCTCACCATAATGTCTAATACTATAATAGCATTAGAAAAGATCCAATAAAAAAAATTAAAAGCAAGAAAGAATACATGTAAATTCACCTCTTATTAGTTAAGAAAAGAAAAGGAAAAGAATCATAACAGTTTTGGTGTTTTCTTAAAAATATCTGGAGCTGTTGGCCAAAGATTATATATTTATAATAAAATAGGTGCCAGTTTGATAGGTCTGTATTTATAAATCCCATACTTCCTTCAGGCTTCAGGTGAAATTGTTTAGTGCACCGAATCTATTATAACATAGATCTTTCATTCATATATGGATCCCACCTATAAGTTTTTTACATCAAGGGTATATCTTATATGAGAGAATTATAGTATTCTCAATGCACAATATATATATAATTTCTACACTTTCACATCATATGATAAAAAAACTGTAAAAACAAAAAGCAAATTCTGTGTTTGGGTATATTCTTTGTGGACAGGACAAGACACAACTAGCTGTAGTTCATTGTTCAATAAAATATTAAAAACTGAGGATAGGAGTTAGTAAGCTTAATGACTAAGTAGGCCTATCACAAATGAAACGAGTGCTAACAGAGTGTATTTCTTCTTTTTCATTTTTTTTTTTTTTTTTTTTTTTTTGCCTGAATGCTAACAGAGTGTAGTTGTGATCAAAAGTTGAAGAGCTCTCATAGCTCCATAACCAAACTCCCTCAAAACTTGATATAGGCACTGGAGTTTCAGTTAATCTCACTCAAGAAAAACCTATATATACCACCACAAGTCAGAAAATATTGGAGGAATGTTCAGTGTTCACAAGAAACAGTGATTCATATATTCCTATTTCGAACTCAAGAAACCAAAGAATTAACAGAATTCTAGGAATTAATAAGCTATTTATCTTGCAAGTTTGGATCCTTAGCACTCGAATCTCACTCAGTGTTGCATGTTTGAATTTCTTGGTGTGATGATGCATCATCATCATTATTATGCAATTATAGAAGGAAGAGATAGGAAAATGTGAAGGAATATTAATACCATCTTATTGCCTTTTAAGTTACAATTGAAATCGGCTTCAAAAAAATAAAAAAATAAAAAAAATAACAATTGAAATCCGAGATGAATTTGTATCTTATACTTACCTTTTTAATCCATGTTGAGGAAGGGCTCAGCCAATCATGACACTTCAAAAGAACATTTTCTCATTAAGGAAGTTTTAGGATAATTGGGGATAATGACACTAGCTTAAAATTCAATTACATGAAAGCAACTCTTTAATTAGGTTCTAATACTTTTTATTTTTTTAATGAAGTTTGTCTCTCATAAAAAAAAAAAAAATATATATATATATATATATATATATAAATAAATAAATAAATTTAAAATACTTATTGATCCCCCAAGTTT
Organism: Quercus lobata; assembly: GCF_001633185.2. Lineage (NCBI taxonomy): Eukaryota > Viridiplantae > Streptophyta > Magnoliopsida > Fagales > Fagaceae > Quercus > Quercus lobata. The sequence goes on along the minus strand of NC_044908.1, from coordinate 18,100,011 downwards.
TGGTTCTTTGTTATTTTGGTCCATTAAGTATAAAACCTTGCAACGAACATCTCTTACTTTAAAATCGTTGTCAATGTTATCTTCTTGTCAAGATCTAATCATGGTTAATTGATTTTAACTGAATGATCACACATTTGACAACCATTTCAAAGTTGAGGGTATTAATTACTAGTTTAGGCTGTGTTTGGTTCGCGTAAAATCATTTTCCGGAAAATATGCTATTTTCCAGAAAGGAAAACGTTTTCATGTGTTTGGCTGTCACAAAATTCATTTTACGGAAAATTAATTTTGGTGTTTGGTTCGTTTAATCAGTTTACCAAAAAATACATCAAATCCGGCGAAACGCTCGTCCGACGAGCGGCGCTCGTCGATCGACGATCGCGATGGACGAGCGCGCTCGTCGATCGACGAACGCGCTCGTCGATCGCGCTCGTCGATCGACGAACGCGCTCGTCGATCGCGCTCGTCGATCGACGAGAGACGAGCGCGCTCGTCGATCGCGTTGCTCGATCGTCAGACGAGCGGCGCGATCGTCGATTGCGCCGCTCGTCGGCGCGATCGTCCCTCTCTCTCTCTGATCTGGGCTCTCTCTTCTCTCTCTCTCTTTTTCCGGAAGTCAATTGAAGTGAAAATGAAGACAGAAATCATTTTCCGTGGTCAAGGCTGAAAATTTCGGTCAACAGGAAATCAATTTCCGGAAAATAATATTTTCCGTGACAGCCAAACACAGAATTTTCCGGAAATTGATTTCCGGAATTGGTTTGAAGTCGATTCAAACGCACCCTTAGCTTCAAACCATTAGAGCTATATTCCTCTAACCCACTATATGGCAATTAAAAAAATCTATATGTAGTTTTAGTCACTTGAATTTTTAAATGAATCATATGAGATGTTTAAATACACATAAATAGTTTTTAAAAATATATAAACAGTTTTTTAAATTGTCACATGATGGATTTGAAGAGATAACTCCAACTTGGAGCTAAATTAATAATTAATACCTTCAATGTTAGAATACTTATCCATGTGATCATTCGATTAAAATCAATTAACCATGAGAAGTTAAATGTCACATGGATAATTTTTATACAATTATGATATATGAGAAACCCAAATAATAATGATGGAAAAGCTATAGGGACCAAGAGATAATCTAGCCATTTAATAATTACTTATGAAAAAGAAAAGGATGATTTTTTTTGCGTTTTTTTTAATAATTTAATAATTGAGGTGAAACTATTTGAACCTAAGATATTATCGTCTAAAGATCGAGAGGTACTAGTTATTGGCAAAAGATGACCTTTCTAAGTTTTAAGTACCACATTAATATTCAGTTTGGAAGGGTCAATATCATTTTGGGTCGAACTAGCAACATAGGAGCTAACCCAGAAAACCCTTTTTTTTTTATTTTTTTTTTTTATTTGTACCGATCTAAGTTATCTACTCCAGTAGCCATGCAACAACCACAAAAGGATACTATACGCTCAATCCCACCATTGACATGAATACCTCTCCTATATACATTAACTTTAACCTCCATATATGAACTATCATTATCAATCCAAAAAAAGAAAAGAAAGAACCTTCTCATCACCTAAAACAATAAAATCAATATTAATCCTACACATCTCACACCAATTTAATACCTTCTTAGCTCAAATAGGGGGTGGGGGGAGAGAGAGAGGAATTGGAAACACTTAAAAAAGAAAAAAAGTACCGAACACTTGCTTGGAGTTGAATGGAACTGATTGAACAAATTGCACATGTTGTATATCCCTGATCCTTTTCAATCTAATTTGACCAGCTGTATGTAAAATGCTTTACCTAGTCATCAAATGTAGAAATGTTAATTAGCATTCATGTTCATGTCAAACGACTACAATGTTCATGTTCCTACAAAACTGATTAGAATGATTTACACATTTTATGAAAGTAAATTTTATAGACGGAACTTTCAGTATTAAGGTTTAAAAGATAAATAAACATATAAAGAAAATGCTGTTAGTGTGTTAGTTGACATTTAAGTCAGGGAAACGGATGTTATTCAAAATTTCATTCTTTTAGGAGGACCTTGATCAATAATGGGATCAACTGGAGGAGGTTGTACTTCTCCAGATTGCTGCACTTCGGGTGCTTTCTCTGTGTCTGCACTGGCAGGAGGAACATAACCTTCTGGAGCTGGTGGTGGCGGAGGAGCTGGTGGTGGCAGAGGTACAAATGTTTGACAAGCAATTAAATTTACATTCCTTGAAAATATATCTGACTTCTAACCAAACTGAGACCTAACTTATCCAATTGTAAGAATCATAATCCCACAATCATAGTATTGCATTATTAGATTCTGCTTCCATATATAGCTATAGTTTTGTCAGGATTTCAATTAGCCAATGGAAAAAAGTTAACGGGAAAAATGATTCTTCCCATAATAAAAGATAAGAAGTATGCAAATGCCTTGATGGTTACATTTACCACTGACTCAAATACACTGTAATGCAAAGGCTATTCAATTGAATTGATTTCAAGCATAGATTTGAAATAGTCACAAGTATCTCAGCTATCTAATCATTTCACTTCTATGGTAATGCCCACCAACACCCCCCCCTCTTCCCACAAAAAGTAAATAAATAAATAAATAAATAAAACTTCAGTGAATAACATGGAGGAAAATTTCTAGAGATATACAGAATTTACCTTTCGTTGCAAGGATGCAAGTATATGATCTATTCGCTTAACTTCCTTAAATCAATTGTCTCTTTAGCAACCTTTGATTCCAAGGCTACACTCTCATCAACATCAACTGCATCAGGAAGGACAACAAACAAATCAACATGATAAGAAAAAGATAATTAACACAAATTTAAAAGAGAAAAGACCACAATTAAATCATATGGTAATTGTATAAATGCACATGTTCCTATGCACATAGAGAGACAGAGAGAGATTGATGGCAAAAGACTTCCTCTTCTTCTATTAGATGTAATAAAAATGTATTTAAAAAAGAGTAAAAGGGCTTTGCCGCCTAGGGCACTGGAGTTCAAACAAAACCCTTCTAACATTTGAAGAATTGAAGTTTTGAAAAAAAAAAAAAAAAAATCATCATTTATAGAATTATCAAGGCTGGATATCTGTTATCTTTGATATCATAATACAACCAAGCCAGCCACCCATGCTTTAGACACAAGATTGCCAAGATTCTAACCAAGGCTGTTTAATTTCAGCCCCTTTTTTTGCACTTTTCAATTAAATTTTATTACTTATCTAACAAGATTATTAGAAGGTAAGACAATAAAAGGTGAAATAAGAAATGAATCAACATAGACACCAGATACTGCACCAATCAGACAGGAGAATGTTGGACACATGTTTGAGCCAGTACAGGTAAAAATCAATGATTACACCGTCAAAATATTAAAGTTAGATGTGCAATCAGGAGGGGTTAAGACCAAACGACCTATAACTAAACAACGAAGGCCCTAAATTGAAAGGCTTTGTTGAGTTTGTTCATTAGTGACTATTCCTCTATAAATCTCTCAATCCATAAGGAACTTGCAATAACACAACCAAGATTCTCATATTCATTATAACAAATCTCAATAATGAAACATGAGGTAAAGCTGTAATGATTACCATAATTAAGCGATACTTGAAACTATCAAACAGTGATCTATAACGAAAATATTAGTTGCAAAATCAGAGGTTCAGTTCCCAAAATTCAGGCCCTAGCCCAACTGTTACATAAAAGTAAGTAAATACGAGTTAATTAGAGAATTGTTTGTTTCAAATGTTTTCAATCAGTCCTACTCTTCTTCTCCCCAGTGCCCCAACATCCAGCAAAATCAGGGATCAAAGGTACAACTTGACAACACCAAGATCTATTGCTTACTTAAAATCCCCCAAGGCCATGTTATGAGAACATAGCGTATCCAAACAAGACATTTCTCTTTTAATCTGGAAAGATTATAGGGGTATTAGATACAATAAAAATTAACAACTCTTAGTAAGATTATGGGGGTATTAAACATATTTATTGCTTTCTACGAGGCCTTTCAACTTTGTACAGCTTAGTTGTAGGTATATTAGATAAAATAAAAATGAACAACTTTTAGTAACAATGTGAAAGCACATAAAAGGTCAAAAGCAATGCACATAAAAGAAGAAGAAGAAGATTCTTAACAGTTTAAGCAATGCACCTCCAAAAACCAAGATCTTATACTAACACAAAAGGTCAAAAGCACATACGCCATCCCAAGATGAATTTTCTTTTTGAAAAAGACACTATAGATAAACAATAGGTCAATAAATGCATTGAGTTAAACTTTGGCTTTTACAGTAATGTCCTTCTTTGATATCTAATGTAAACAACTTTTTTTTTTTTTTTTTGGAATCAAGGAGTGGCAAGAATTTAAAATTTACTTATACCTTTGATAATTGAAAATAATTTTGGCAAAAACAAACAAGGAGAAATGTCCATTTTGGAGGCAGGGAACATGATGAAAAGAAGCAAAGTATGTAACAAGCAGTTACCATATCCAATCTTCTCCAACTTTGAAGCAGCAATAGTAAAAGCTTTGGATATATGATAAAGAGACCGGCTCTGCAACAGAGTACATAATCAATATCATATGAAGGTTATTTTTCTAAAATTAAAATAAAAAACTATGAAGAATATTTTCAATGCAGTCTTTCTAGTATTATAAGCAGGATGTAAACATCCAATATTCTGCTGTATCACTATCTGGCCTCTGCAATGACATTTACTACATATTCTACAATAACAAATAGTGACAATTTTTTTTTTTTTGGTAAGTACGCACCCAATGGGTCTTTAACCCATAACCTTTCCCTCCATCCATTATTACAAGTGAGGGTAGTGCCAGTTGAGCTATAGCTCATCGGGAGAAGAGTGACTAACTTTGGCTTCCATATGTCCAGCGCATACCCTAAGTATGAATTTGAAATCTTTTGCTCTTAGGAAACTGAGATTTTCATCATATCCCAAAAGTTACCAATGTATATTTTATTCAAATTAGTGCTGACATACTAACATTGTCTATAGTTTCAAGAATATCAGTGAGCAAAGAGATGTTTAAAAAAGAAAAAGAAAAAGGAACTTACAATTCGAGCAGCAAAAACATTACAAAGCTGCGGCGCTTGGTAAATTGAACCATCCAAAATATAGTAAGTCAGCATTGGTGTAACTTTTTCAGGACCATCCCTCTTTTGCTTGCGGATGACAAATAAATGGGGCTCCATAACTTCATACTGTCATTTTTCTGTTCAATAAAAACAATAACAATCTTTAACTGTGCCATACTTTAAACAGTTGGGGCTGGCCTGCCACATGAACCAAAATCTTTAATATTGCCTTTAAAATGGGATCTCCATAAGTTCAAAAAGTTACTATCACCTCACATAAAAATAACTGAAAAACAACAGAAGTTTTTGGTTACTCATGCTAACCACCATTATATTAAAGGAGGAAGATTAGTTTTCTGCTATATGAAAGTAGTTGAAGCTCTTCCTAGAAGACTAATATAACCTTAAGGGTGATTAGTAATGTATCAAATTGTAATTTACACGTGTACATGAGTCAGTTAGTTTGCTGTATAAATATTGGAACAGAGCTTTGTATCATTTGGTTAAGCTCAATGCAAAAGATCAGTTTCTAGATATTTTCTTCTCTAAGATTTCTCTCTAGATTTTTTTTATATGGTATCAGAGGTTGCATTAAGCCTCACCTCTTAGTGTCAATATCTTCTTCATTCTCAAGCTATTTCCTTGGCATCCGATGCTAATCCCAACACCAACAATTTGAATGCAAATTCTATTTCCAATCTCAATTCTAGTTCTGCTTCAGGAACAACCAGAGATGATTCTACCAATCCTTATCTGCTTCAAAGTGGAGATAATCCAGGAAATGTCTTGGGTTCTCAGCTTTTGATTGGTGACAATTATCCTACCTGGAGCAGAATAATGCTTTTAACACTAACCATTGGATTCAAGTGTTCCAAACTTCTGGGCTTGGAGAAGATGCAACAATTTGGTGCTGTCATGGATCTTGATCTCAATTTCCAAAGAGATTGGCAACAGTGAAATTTATGCAAGCACAGCTTGCGAAGTGTGGCTAGATCTGAAGGATAGGTTCACTCAGAAGAACAGGCCAAGAATCTTTGAATTGAAGAAAGCCATTGCTTCCTTGAATCAGAAACAATCCTCAGTTAGTGCATAGTTCACAAACCTCAAGTCTCTTTGGGAAGAACTGGCTAGTTACCGTAATTTACCTATATGTCCATGTGGGGTTACAAAGGATATTCATGAAATTTTCCATCAAGAGTATGTTTTGCAATTCCTAATGGGATTGGATGATCTTATTAATGGGGCCTATGCCTACAATTAGCAAATTTTTCTCTCTTGTTCATCAAGAAGAGAAACAGAGAGCTGTTGGATTTCCAACCACTACTGTGTCAGTTGAGCCTGCAGCCTTGTTGAGCTAATCTGAGAACTATAATTCCAGATTTGAGAATTCTAATTCCAAGAATAATACCTCTGGAAAGTTTGAAAAACAAAGACAAACCTGGATGCACTCACCGTGGATTGAAAACCACACAGTAGACAAATACTAGAAACTCCATGGTTATCCACCAGGATTTTGTAGCAAAGGTAGAAAATCTTGGCAATCCTCACAGGTCAATCAAGTATCATCTATGCAGACTCGATCAAATGAGGCTGCTTCACAATTTGCATCTCCAAGGCAGTTTTCAGCACCAAGGTTATCTCAGAGTTCATGCCAAGAATTGATGGCCTTTCTGAATGCTCAAGCCAAAATTGGTAACTTTCAACCTGAGAATTCTTCCACATCTGCCAATCTTGTTAATCAAGTCTCCACTGAAGGCTATAATCCTTTTCTGCACATGTCAGGTATTCCAAAAAATTTGAACACTCAGTTTTCTCTACTACATTTTCCCAGCATTCGCTCATGTCTGCTAATGATTGGATTTTGGATACAGGTGCAATAGATCATATGGTCAATTCCATGTCCCTTTTCACTACTGTCAGTTCAGTTTCTCACCTTAGTGTTAAACTACCAAATGGTCAAACTGCTGTAGTCACTCATATAGGGACTATCCATATTACATCTACCTTGACTTTAACCAATGTTCTTTGCATTCCTTCTTTTTCATTCAATCTAATTTCTGTTTCATAAATTGACCAAGACCTTGTCTTGTTGCCATATATTTTTGGACACATTATGTTTCATTCAGGACCTGCAAAATTGGAAAAAAAAAAAAAAAAGATTGGATTGGGTAAAGAAAAGGGAAGCTTATATGTTTTGGAAATTCATTCAAAAATCCTTCAATTTCCTTTGCCCAAGACATGCTTATCTTCCAATGTTCCTGCACACTCCTTGAAATCTTCTGCCAATGTTTCTTCTTAGTCCTTTTCTGCTTTTTCCAATAAGCCATCTGTATGTAAACATTGGCATTCAAGGTTGGGACAACCTTTCTGGTCTCATCTAGTTTTTTTTATCTTTCACTGTACCTCAGTTGAATGCTGTTAATAATGCTGGTCTTGTATGCGATATATGTCCTTTGGCCAAGTGAAACAGACTCCCATTTCCTAATGTAAAACATTTGTGCAAATTCCCTTTTGATTTTATACATATTGATACTTGGGGTCCTTTTTCAGTTCCCACATTAGCTGGTTTTCGATATATCTTGACTATTGTTGATGATTGCACTAGAACAATATGGGTTTATTTGATGAAGCATAATTTTGACGCTAAATTTCTGTTAGAGACATTTTTTACAATGGTTGAAACTCAATTTCATTGCAAAATTAAGTCTCTTAGATCAGACAATGCACCTGAGTTTGAACTCAAAACCTTTTTGGCTCCTCAAGGAACCCTTCATCAACATAGCTGTGTTGGTACCCCACAACAAAACTCTGTTGTGGAAAGAAAACACCAACATCTTCTTGCAGTAGCTAGAGCTCTCAAGTTTGAGTCCAACATTCCCATTCATTTTTGGGTGGACTGTGATCTTACTTCTGTGCCTCTCATCAACAGAAGTCCTTCACCATTACTCAACAATAGAAGTCCCTATGAACCTCTTTTCCAACCATCCCATCCTACTCTCATTTAAAGGTTTTTGGCTGCCTTTGTTTTGCATCTACTCTTCCTAATCATAGACTGAAATTTGATCCTATAGCTAACACTTGTGTATTTATTGGATACCCTTTTGGTGTTAAAGGTTACAAATTACTTGACCTTTCCACCAATACAACTCGTCTCTAGAGATTTTATTTTTCACGAACATATATTCCCTCAGTCCTATGTTTCTCCTTCAAAAAGTCTATTCTATGCCTTTAGTTCAGGATATATTCAGTTTTCCCTTGGCTTCATTTCTGTCATCCAATTCTGCAGACATTTCTTTAGACGTTCCTGCAGTTTCTGATCTTGATCTTGCAGCTCCCATTCCTGATACTAATCATAGCACTGATATTCTCTCATTTATACCACATGCATCGCCTGCACAACCTGAACCTTTAATCCACCTGAACCATCTGCCCAACCCGACCAACCTGTTCTTAGAAGATCTATTAGATCTCACACAGCTCCCACATATCTCCAAGATTACCACTGTGACCTGGCTACAAATCCAACTACTGTGGTTCCAAATGAAACTCAATCCTATCCTATCTCCCATTATCTTTCCTACTCCAAACTCTCACAATCCTATAAAGCCTTTACTGTAGCTCTCTCTTCCCAAACTAAACCAGCAACTTACCATCATGCTATTCAGTCTTCTCATTGGGGAGAGGGTATGGATGCTGAAATCTCAGCTTTGCAATCCAATAATACTTGGGTTCTCACTCCCCTTCCCCACAAACAACCTATAGGTTCAAAGTGGGTTTACAAAACCAAATACAATGCAGATGGTAGTATTGAAAGATATAAGACAACACTTGTTGCCAAGGGTTTCACCCAACAAGAAGGCCTTGGCTACCTTGAGACCTTCTCACCAGTGGCTAAGTTTGTGACTGTGAGGACCATTTTGGCCTTGGATGCAATTAAAAATTGGCACCTCATTCAATTAGATGTCAACAATGCATTTCTCCATGTAGATTGACAAAATCATTCTATGGGTTGAAGCAAGCGAGCAGGAAATTGTTTGCCAAACTCACCGCCGCCATACTAACTCGGGGGATTCACTCTGTCCAAATCTGATTATTCATTGTTTACAAAGAATCAAAATGGCACCTTTCTTGCTATCCTAGTATATGTGGATGTCATATTGGTGGCAAGCAATAATTTGGTGGCTGTAAAACAGTTAAGAGTTTTCTTCATGATCAATTTAAGTTGAAGGATCTTTTTTTTTTTTTGAAAGTAAGAATGATATATGTATGAAAGACTACTCTATGCACGAAAAGCACAAAGCAAACCCAAAAATTACAAGAAGGAAAAAAAAAAATAGAGAAAATACATAAAAGAAAACCAAGCAACAGATTAATTACAAAAGAGAAAGAGAGCTAAGAAAAGAAGGGAGAGAATAATTAGTTGTGAGTCCCCAAGCCCAAGACTAATCAAAAAGAGTTTCACTAAAAGAAGCAAATATCTGATCACCGAAACTATCCAAATCCTCAAAGTCCGCCAATTCCGTTCCTTCCAAAAACATCATAGTATGCACAACGGAACTAAATTCCATATCTGAGATGAATGCTTCCCCAACCAATTCCACCAGCCAAAAAGCAAATCTGGAATTGATCTAGGTATGACACACGACAATCCAAAAGTTATAAAAACAAAGCTCCACAACCGATAAGCTATCTCACAATGAAGAAGTAAGTGGTCCACCGTCTCCCCACAGTGTCGACACATAATGCACCAGTCCACAAAATCTAAGCCCCTCAATCTCAAGTTATCATCCATTAGGATCTTATTCCAAGCTGCACACCAAACGAAAAAAGAAACACTCCTATGAACCTTAACTCTCCATATACCTTTCCAAGGAAAGACAACTGACGGAGAATCCCGCAATTTGTTATAATATGATCGGATGTCAAAATTTCCATTAGACTTCAACTTCCATCTCGTCCGGTCCCCCACATCCATTGGAGTATTGGCTCCCAAGATATGAAGAAAATGCAGCCCTTCATCCATCTCCCAATCATTAAATTTCTGAATAAAACGAACATCCCAAATTCTTCTATCCTCCGCCCCCTACCTTGACAAAGAAGCTTCTACACAGGTCTCCTTGTCAATAGCAATACTATATAGCCATGGGAAAGCCAATTGGAAAGGTTGATCTCCATACCACCTATCTTGCCAAAATCTCACTCTATTCCCCAATCCAACAACAAACTTAGCATTTTTGCTAAAATCCTCCCAGCCCATATGAATACCTCTCCACAAACCACACTTATGAACTACCCTACCTAGCTTATAAGTCCATCCTCCCCCCCCCCCCCCCCAAAAAAAAAAAAAAAAAAAAACACTCTTCCCCAAACTTTGAAGCTACCACCCTCCTCCACAGCCGATTCTCCTCTTAAACCACCATAGCCATTTCCCCAATAAGGCCTTATTGAAAGTAGTAAGTTTCCTTATACCTAAAACACTGTTGGCTATAATCACACAAACTTTATCCCATCTTACCAAATGAGTCTTGCTATCACCCCATAGAAAATCCCTTTACAACTTTTCAATTCTATTAGGCACATAAGTAGAAATGGTGAATAGCGATAAAAATAGGTAGAAAGACTAGATAATGTACTCTTGAGTAGCGTCAATCTACCCCCCTTGGACAAATACAACTTCTTCCACCCAACCAACTTAAGCTCAATTTTTTCCAAGATAAGATTCCAAATTGAAGGAGAGTTATGCGAAGCCCCCAACGGCATGCCAAGATAAGACATAGGCAAAGTTCCAACTCTGCAACCCAAAATTTCAGCCAAAGCATGCACATCATCTACCTCCCCTTTTGGAACCATTTCACTCTTCTGCACATTGACCTTCAAACCTATCACAGCCTGAAAACAAAGTAACAACAACCGAATATGAAGAATTTGCTCCACATCTTAATCACAAAATAGACTAGTATCATTTGCAAATAATAGATGTGAAACACATTTCCCACCACCCCTCCTGCCCTTAACTTTAAAACCATGGAATAAGCCAACTCCCTCCACTCTTCTCAACATCCTACTGAAAACCTCTATCATAATAAAAAACAGCATAGGAGATAGCGGATCCCCTTGTCTTAAACCCCTTGAGCTACCAAAAAAATCAACTAAAGACCTATTAATCAAAACAAAAAACTGAACTGTGGATATACAAGTGTGAATCCACTTACACCACTTCACCCCAAATCCCATTTTATTCAACAAATCCAAAAAAGCCTCCCAATTCACATTATCGTAGGCTTTCTCAATATCAAATTTACATATGACCCCAAGCATCCGACTCATCCGACTCTTCACTCAGCTATCAATACATTCATTCGCAATAAGAACCGAATCAAGGATTTGTCTCCCACCCACAAAGCTATTCTGAGTCTCAAAGATCAACTGATCTAAAACCATTCTCAGACAATTTGCCAAAACCTTAGCCAAGATTTTATACGCACTCCCCACCAAGCTAATAGGCCGGAAATCTCTAATATTAGAGGCATCATTCTTTTTTGGAATTAAAGCAATGAAAGTAACATTAAGAGATTTTTCAAACTTAAAATGTTGAAAAAACACTTTAAAGACTACTAAGATATCTTTCTCCACTACTCTCCAACAATGACGATAAAAAGCCATAGTAAACCCATCTGAACCTGGAGCTTTGTCCCATTCCAAGTCTCTTACAACTTGAAAAATCTCCTCTCTCAAACTTCCTTTCAAGCCAAACCCTCTCCATATCCCCAATACAATCAAATTCCAAACCCTCCACAAAAGACCTCCACCCCTAAGACTCCTTATACAAATTTTTATAAAACTGTACTACCTGAGCAGTTACCTCGGATTCCTCCTCAAAAACCACCCATCTACCTCCAAGACCCTCAGATGATTATACCTTCTATGGGAGTTTGCCATCTTATGGAAGAAGTTGGTGTTATTATCCCCTTCCTTAATACATAACATCCTAGATTTTTGTCTTTAGAAAATTTCTTCCAAAGAGAGAAGATGCTCCACCTGGGGCCTCAAATCTACCCTATAAAATTTATCCCCATCAGTGAACCCAAGCTCCTCTTCCTTAGCATCTAAAATTTTCAACTCCTCCAGCAATTGTTTCTTTTGACGATCTATATTACCAAACTCTCTAAGATTCCACTGAATTATGTCCTCTTTCAATGCCTTTAATTTCTTGGAAAGCAAAAAACTAGGTGTACCTACAAATGAATGCTGATTTCACAAGAATTGAACTCTATCCACAAACCTATCTGTCTTCAACCACATGTTTCCAAACCTAAAAGGACTCTTCGCCCTCACCATTCCCCTTGCCTCCAAAAGAATTGGACTATGATCTAAAATGAGACGAGTTAAAATCCTTTGAATAACATCCAAGTAGTGTTCCTCCCAATCATGAGTGATCAAAGCTCTATCAATCTTAGACATTGATGGTTGATCTGTACCACTAGACCAAGTATAGCTACCTCCTTCCAACGGCAAGTCAATCAAATTAAGGTCCTCAATAAATTCAGAGAATCTTTCCATAGCCAGAGTTAGAAGTGTCCCACCCAAACATTCACTTGGAAACCGTACAATATTAAAGTCTCCAAAACAACACCACGGTATCCTCCAATATTGTTGAATATCGACCAACTAATCCCACGTGTCCCCTCTCATTGTTATCATTTGGGCCATAAACCCCTAAGCATGCCCATATAAAACCATCTACCACCCCTTGCCACTTAACCGATACTGAGAAAGAACCAACCATGGCCTCCATCTTTTCCAAAGCCCTCTTATCCCACATAATCAATACCCCACCAGTAGTCTGATCCACCTCCAAAGCAACCCAATCCACACACAAACAACTCCACAAACTACAAACCATTTGTCTATCCATCCTAGCAATCTTCGTCTCCTGTAAACATACTACGTCACACTTCCACTCCCATAACAAATTTTTCACTACCAAACGTTTCTGATGATCATTTAAACCTCTAACATTCCATGAAATCATTTTTAGCTTCATAACAACTAGAGTCTCCCAGCTACTGACAGAAGCACCAATTAAAAATTCTATCTCCCATCATAATTCACAGAAGAGACCAAATTTCTTAGCTCTCTTCTTCCCTTGTTCTTAAATTTAACAACTTTTTGATTACCACTGACTTCCCTATGTAACACATTGGCTGCCTCCATCTCAGATTCCAGCCTTTGTAAAAGAGCAATGCATAGTTTCTCATGACGGCTCATAGAAAGCCCATCCAATTTACTGAAACCAAGAATTCTGTGCTTCACCCATCCAAAAATATTCAACTTAGCCTCAAAACTCAAAACCTTAGACCCCCTCATGTTCTACCAAAGTAGTCAACCCATTTGGAGCAATAATCTTCAGAGAAGCACAATTTGAAAATTCCTCACTCTCACCAAAACCCACTGATAAATAAAACTATTGCATCTACCGCTAAAAAGAAAACCCCAAGTAGGCTAAGAGAATCTACATGAAACATTGCATTTGCCTCCCCACCCATATCTACCAAGCTTGAAAGACCAACTCTTAACAACCCCATAAGAAGATCAGAGAAAGAAGGGCTAACCAATCGCGACAACAAGATGAGGTTCGACAACCATAGAACTGTCGAAACCAATCCTCCATTCATCAACTTGAAGCCAAAAGCACAAATTCTATCACTGATGACACTCTCTACCTTCTTCTGAGGCTTCTTGAGATAGTGTGTCACCTTTTCCGACAATTCTATACTCACCGAAGACACCAAAGGACTCTCTTCATCCTTCTCGGCGTCACAACAAACTTTCCGAGGCTTAGCGGGTCAGTGTACCACTTGTGTCGGCGTCACAACACTCGTCGAAGACACTGAAAGGCTCTCTCTAGCCTTCTCAGCCTCATCACAATCCTTTTGAGGCATCACGATGCATCGCGCCACCTATATCGGCAAAACAATACTCAGCAAAGGCACTAAGAGACTCTTTCTAGCCTTCTCGGCCTCAACCCGTGACTTCTGTGGCATCATGAGACATCCAGCCACCAGTGCCGGCACCACAGAATTCGTCGAAGGCACCAAAGGGCTCTACCTAACCTTCTCGACACCAAGGGCAGAGAAACAAGGCCCTATGGAATCTTTGGAGCACTCCTCAAGCTCAAAAGAGTTTGGGCTTGTGGTACTTGGGCCTAAACTGGAAGTACTAAATGTCTGTTGGGCTAACAACTGGTTAGGGCCCAAACCCAACTTACACTTGCCAAGTTCTATAGAGGCCCGTGCTACCCATTTAAAAATTTTTACTCCCCCTTTAGTGCTATCCCAATCCTCATCAACCTCCACAATTAATACACTCCCTATCCAGCATGATCTCCTAACATCACTCCCCTTCCCATTTTCATTTGATTTTGAATTCGAACTGAAACTTAATGGGAATCGTTTCCTATTTTCTATCGGGATTTTCTCTCCTAAATTAGTATCCACATTAATGGACTAATCCCTCCTATCCCCTCCTCCCACCACTATCGTACCAGGCTTGCCCGCCAAAATATCCCCCACCTTAGCACCTGTAAGTTTTGGATTCATCGCCAGTAACCCCCTTGACTAATTTTGCCTCTTCTCCACAAACTCCTCTTGAATCATATTCTTATCTTTATCCTTGGTTGTAATATGTTGTGACTGAATCACATCCCTTGACTGCACCTGACCCTTCAATGTCTCGACAAAAGTCGGAGAGGGATGAAACCCTGACATTCTCCTCTGTGGCCGAGACCTGGCCTGAACAACCTAAAGCATATTGGTCAAGTTCCAACATCTTCCTCAATTCAAGCCCAAAGACCTTCCAACCATTTTGTGCTTTGCCTCCAGGGATTATGACAGACCTTTGACGCCCGCCAACTTTGAGTTCAGACACTAAAAGGAACTAACCAAAAGAGTTTGATCCCCACTGCAAAGTGTACGCAATATCTCCTTCCCTAAGCGTAAAAAACTGTTTGGGATTGATTCCAACCATAATGTGTTCTATATTCTTCATCAGCCATAACGCTGCATTCTTGCCCATGAATACAGACTTCATGAAGTGTTTGTCCCGTTCAAAAATACATAATGAGAAAAAATTTCCTCCTTCCTCAACCACCAATTGAAAAAGCTTAAATTCAATGAAAAAACTACGAATCCCACCCATACTGATCAAAGCGAGAAAAAGTTGTATGGAAAATTATCTAATTAATTTGAGGTAGCCGAGCCTCTCTTCACCATGATGATAGAGAAAAAGGGGAGTGTGTCTTGGTTCCTTAAAGTACTTTCTTGGATTGGAGGTGGCTAGATCTTCAAAAGGGATTTCATTGTGTCAAAGAAAATATACACTAGAGCTCATAGTAGAAGCAGGCGCATTTAGATCCAAAACATTGAAGACTCCAATGTAACAAAAGTGTAAACTCTCTAAGTAATTAGTATGAAGGTGAACTACTTAAGGATCCTTCCATGTATAGAAGAATTGTTGGTAAACTGCTATATCTCACTCTAACCAGACCTGATCTGAACTATAGTGTTCACTGGTTGAATCAGTTCATGGATAAGCCTAGGCTACCCCACTTACATGCCTATAGAGTTCTCAGTACCTTAAAGAGTGTCCAGGACAAGGAATCTTCTTTGATGCAAATTCAGCTTTACACATTAAGGCCTAAACTGATTCTGACTGGGCAAGCTGTCCAGACACAAGATAATCTCTTACTGGGTACTCTGTCTTCATTGGTAACTTTTTAGTTTCATGGAGAACAAAGAAACAACAAATCATTTAAATCTTCAGCTGAAGCTGAATATCGAGCAATGACAGCTACAGCTTGTGAAGTGATATGATTAAGAGACTTACAAATTCCACATCCACAATCTATCTTGCCGTACTGTGATAGTCAGACAGCATTACATATAGCTGCAAACCCAATATTTCATGAGAGAATGATGGGGACAAGGAAGAGCTCAAGGAAAAAGAAGATTAAATACACCAATATTCAAGAATTGTGGTCCAGTTTTGATGTTGGACCCTCTTAGCACCTTTGATAGGTCATTTTAGTTATTAGTATTGAGTCTTTTAGGTTGAGAAGCTGCTGGATCAGTTTTAATTAAGTTCTATTAGAATAAGGGCAATTTGGTAATTTCCAGAAATCTGGAATGGGCTGTCTTTGGCTGTACCAAAGGCCCATGAGTCTTATTTTATGTTTACATATTATTAAGTCTTTTATTTAATTATTATTAGTATTCCTATTCATTCTAGGAATAGGTTATTTAGAGTCCAAGAACTACAAAGAAAAGGATAAATATAGCGTCTAGTGTTTGCTTAGGAAGAACTAGGTGTGATTGCCTAGTGTTTTATTTATGTTATTTTCTGTTTATCCCCTATTTCAGCCCCACAACCATCAACATTCATTCTTTCTAACCTAAATTCTTAAACATCAATCTTTATTCAAAAATTCATCAAGAAACCTATTATAGTGCTGAACTTCTTAATGACCCTGCATCAGAGAACCAAGCATATTAAAGTGGATTGCCACTTTGTGAGAGAAAGAGTTCAAAGTGGTTTCATTAAAACCTTCCACATATCAACAAGATTTCAATTAGCAGACATATTTACTAAAGCCCTTGGAATATACAACAGTTTTCAAAGCTACTAAGCAAGATAGGTGTCATTTATATCTTCGCCCCATCTTTAGGGGTACGACAGTAGTTTAATGTATCATATTGTAATTTCCTATTTACACGTGTACATGAGTCGGTTAGTTTGCTGTATAAATATTGGAACAGAGCTTTGTATTCCTTTGGTTAAGCTTAATGCAAAAGATCAGTTTCTAGATATTTTCTTCTCCAAGTTTTCTCTGGATTTTTGATACATTAGCTATGAAATGGATTAAAATTATTTTTACTCACTTGAGCTCGTGGGCAGTTCTCCCCTTTGCCATCACTTTCAAAGTTCATTATCCTATTTCCAAATAAAAAAAGATCCGAGTCAATGAATTTCACAACCAAATTTTAAAACAATATTCTCAAAAATTGCCTTATTATCTTAAAACTCCAAAAGAAAGATTTCCCCTTGCATTTTACCCCTTTCCCTAATTCCATCCTAAATATCTAATCAAACACCATAAGAAGAACAAGGAAACAATTCAAAATCTATAACTTTTTATTCACCCGTTCATTCAACAACCAAATGGGCACCACTCAAAAACTTACATAACCTCACAGACCCCAAAATCAAAACCGCAACAAAATTCTAAACTACACTTCCACCAAATCAAAGTATCCAAATTTATCACATTTTCTTGCTCCCTTTACTCAGCAACCAAATGAGCAACACTCAAAACTTCAAAAAAATACAAAAAGCAAAGCAAACCCATGTGCCAAAATACCCCAGCAAAGCTTCTAAAACTACAAATCCAACCAAATCAAACACATACCCACAATTACAAATTGGACAAAAAGTAGAAATAAACTCATAAAGTTGGCCACTTACGAGAGGTGAGACAGGTCGAGTGGGTGAATGGAGCGCATGCGGAGTTGCTCATTATTGCAAGTCCAGTCGTAGAATGGTGAGAGAGCAAAGTAATCGAACACCAAGTTTCGGTCCAGAGGGTTAGTGTTGAGCCACAACTGGTCCTTGAAGCATACATGTCTGTCCCCGGTGCCGGAGCCACCGCCGTTAGAACCTCCGGGTTCATTGCCGGACCACCAGCCACCGGCAGCGTCGCCATGGTAATATATTAGTCCCACTCGTAGGGTTCTCTCTCAGTAGTTTGAGGAGCTTTGGTTCGACTGAAGAGAAACTGAGAGAAAGTGGGAAACAGAGAAAACCCATCTGTAATTAGGCAAAAATGGCCCATTAGCATTAATTTTTGAAATATTTAGCTGTTTCGGAAATAAAGAGCGAAATGCCACTTGTTCCGAAAACGCCGCTATAGGGCCCGAAAACGTCACTATAGGGCTTAAAAAACGCCACTATAGGGCCCTTTGAACCTGTTATGGGGACTTATAAAAAAAATTTTGCAGGAAAACGCCGCTATAGGGCCCAAAAACGTCACTATAGGGCTTAAAAACGCCACTATAGGGCCCCTTGAAACTGTTATGGGACTTCAAAAAAATTTTGCAGGAAAACGCCGCTATAGGGACCAAAAACGTCACTATAGGGCTTAAAAACGCCACTATAGGGCCCCTTGAACCTGTTATGGGACTTATAAAAAAAATTTTCAGGAAAACGCCGCTATAGGCCCGAAAAAGTGGTAGATTGCTATATGGTTCAGAAACAGTGTTTCTGAGCAAATTATTTCCAAAATTGATGGTAATGGGCCATTTTTGCCTCTGTAATTATGTAAGAAAAAGTGCTTGAACTCAAGTGGGCTTGAATTCGGCCCAAGAACATTGTGAAGTGTAAACTATTGCGAAATCTTCATTAACCAAAGTTGGCCCTCAAGCTTTCGAGATAGTGGATGTATTTGCGGGTACCTCGGAAAGTGAGCACGGAGGAAGATTTACGTTTGGGCTATGAAAATTCTTTGTTGGGGTTTTTTTTTTTTTTTTTTTTTGATTACTAATTACTAGCTAAAGATTGGATTTTTAGTAGTTCTTCTCTTTACTTTAGTAATAAATTTCAATTTTTTTAAAAAAAATAATTTTTATTAGTTGCTTTGGATTTTTATTATTTTATTACATTTTGTTTTAAGTTTATGCAATTTCAGATTTTAAAGAATTTCTTTTAATTATTTAAAACTTTTTAGGCTATTAAATTTGACGTAGAATAGTCAATAACATGCATCATGATTTGATTGGATCAAATAATACACATGACATGGTAATGTGTCACTTCAAAAAAATTATCAACATTTTTCTAGCAAATGAACTAAAAAAAAAATTATATTTAATTTTAGAAAATAAATCCATATTTTGAAATTTCAAAGTGTAATATTATAACAAATATATATATATATATATATTGATAAGTTCAAGTTATACATGATGTAACTCCATAAAAGCTACACATTTTTTAAGCCATAGATTTCTAAGAGATCTAATTATTGAAAAAATATCATTAAATGTTAATACTTTCTATCTTATTATCTAATTAATACTCGCATTTTTTTTCCCTCTCCTTATTTATTACCTTCCACTTGATTAAAGGGCACTACCATTTTCAATAACCTACAAACCTTACATTTACTAGCACCCCATCATAGCCAACCTCCCACATCTCCGCAAAGAAGCTATTGAACAGGTACTCTATAGAAAATGTTGGTTGGACTTTCTGCTTCACATTCCAATTAATAAAGAACTGGTCGTGGTAATAATAATGTCCACACGTGCGCGCGCACACACACATATATATAAAATTTTCATTAAAATATCAACCAAATGATGACTAACTATTACCTTTACATAATAGTTTTGATTACGAACTATAATTTAAAGGCGAAGGAAAAATATATATTAAACATAGTAATCTATGAACTATCAAATTACTGATTCATGTGACAAAATAAATTAAACATAGATACAATAGAATAAAATAGTTCATATCTACGACAAAGTCTAGAAACGTGGAGATAGAGAACAACTAAAAGCAATAGTTGTGTTATTCAACAAAGCCAGCAGCAGTGGCTTTTTTTTTTTGTTGCTACCAGTGCCGGTGACTTAGCCGTGGAGGTGGAAGAGCTGTGGAGGAGATAGAAAGAAATGTGCAAAGAGAAAAAGAGAGAAACATGCAAGTGGAGAGAGAAAGAGTCAGATGTATAATTTTTTTTGGGTTTAGAAATAAATGTGGAATATATTAAATAAAAGATAATAAATGAAATCAATTAGAATATTAACATTAATGAGGGTCTTTTTTTTACCGTTGGATTTACTTAAATCCATTGGTTTTAAAAAGGTGTAACTTGAATCCAACTATATATGAGTTGGGTTCAAGTTACACCTGGTGTAACTCTAAACAATGTTACACTACTCAATATTTTTTAATTGGATGCGAATATTGACAAATCTGCCATTAGAGTACATTATCTTTGTATATTCTTTATGCTTACAAAATTTCAAGATGATCAAAAATTAATATCCATGTCATCAATCAATTGTTAAAATTCAAATTTTTATAATTTAAAATAATGCATAAAATATGAGTTTATAGATCAAATGGTAAATAGCATCCGATTGATATGAAAATTGGCATGCATGTTAAGAACATATAGAATATGTAATTCAACAATTGGATTTTCAAAATATTAACTCAATAACAAGGGTGGTGTTACATTTCTTAGAGTTACACCAGGTGTAACTTGAATCCAACTATATATATATATATGTGTGTGTGTGTGTGTGTGTGTGTGTGTATGTGTGTGTTTCTTATATCTTTTCTTATAGACAAAAACAAAAGCAGTATTAGCATGTGCATAATGTGTGTTAATAGCTCCAGTATTAACTATTAAGTAGAAAGATAATTTTTTTTTTTTTTTTTTTTTTTGCTGAAGAAAGATAAATTCTTTTGAATGACAAAGATTTTCTCTTATGTATTATTATATGATATTCAATCATAAAAGAATGGTATGGTAATTGCAGATTGGTTACAAATTTTGGCAGTTTCAACTCGACAGGTTAGGTGGGTTCAGCGGGTTGGCATTAACAATATTCTTTTAAAAAAATTATCACAAACTACAATTTGTTATTGAATAATCTCAAAATATAACTAATGCACACAAAAAATTTAAAGGTGGATTTCATTGAATAATCTCAATTCCAACACAAACATAGGATCAATGAAAAAGAGATATATAATCTCTAATAGACCTTGTCTCCATGCATAAATAAATTTAAAAAAAAAAAGTAGGTTGTTGCTTTACAACCAGGGGGAATTAAATCAACAAACCCAAAGTCTTAACGTTCCCAAAGTCACATCAATGATTTAAAATAATAACATACCAACATAACAAATAAACTTCAAAATGGTATGCAAGTTCTTAAAAACAATTATCACAAACTACATTTAGTTACTGAATACAGAGTATATATATATATATATATATATATACTTTTAATAAACTATGGAATATATATAACCAACCTTGGTGCCTAAACTAACCGTATTACAAACTATAAGAACCAATAAGAGTATTACACCTGCACAATAATATAACTAACTCTATTATTAGAAACTAAATGACCTTCAGCTTTTCAAAAATGTCAAGGAAGAAAAAAAAAAAAAAACAAAACAAAACAACAAGAAAAAGGGAGGGAGAGGAAGCGGTTGAAGGTGAAGGCTAAATACAAAGTGTAGTATATGGCTGAAATGAGTGCATGGTTTCAATGTTGACTTTTTTATATTTTGTTTAAGGAATTGATTACTGATTAGCGGTAAAAATTGATTAGGCAAATTGATTAACTTTAACTACAGAATATACAGTTGAACAATTTGAACTAATATTTGTGTGTGTATATATATATATATATATATATATATATATATTGAAAGCTCAAATAGTGTAAAACACTATAACTTGTTTAGACCCCCAATTTTAAAAAATTGGCTTAATTGCTTTTACTCTAACTTATCTAAGTGCAGAATAAGAGTAAATGAGACGCAATAACCATAACAACTCTCTAAGCCATAACCACAAGCAAACAACAATAAATATAAAACTTAAAGAGCAATAAAAGAGAGATGCAAACACAAGATAACACCGAGACGTGTTATCGAAAATGAAACCTAAGTACTCAACAAAAAACTTCTCCCGACCCTTCAAGCCGAAAAGTTTTGAAAGTATGTCTTGAGCTATGAGAACTATGTGAGCATTTGGGTAGAAATTATCTACCCTGCGTCTGTGTTTCATGCCTTTTTTTTTTTTTTAATGCACGCGTTTCAGTGGGTAGGAGACAAAGTGCACTGTTCACAGGACCCACAACCACTTTATTCAGAAAAAAATATATATTAAAAATGGGTCCCACGGCACTATTCACACATTTAAAAATTATTTTACTACAGTGTTTTCAGTTTTCAGCAAAATAAACTGTATCCAAACGGACCCTATATATAAGATGGTATATCCTCTACATACCTCCTCCATATAACTCAATATGTAAGCTTAATTTATAAGCATCTTGAAAATTATATGATTTTACCATTCAAGCCATACTATAAGTAACTTGCTAGATATCTAAATATATTCAGATTAAATAACAATTTTAGCATTCAAGAAACTTTAACGTGTGGGTGGTCATAAGGGTGGTCATAAAGGATTAATGGCTTTTCATCACATGGTCTAAATAACAATGATTATTAACAAACTATGAGTTAATAATTATCTGCCCAAATTCAGACAATATACACAATCACTCATGCACTTTATCAAACACATTGTGAGCAGTACTTCGATATTTTAAAATTCTAGGAAAACAACCCTCAAGTCAAAAACCCATTCACAAATAACATGACATTACTTAATAAAAATCACAACCTCTTAAACACACAAACCAATCATCAATCATATCAGCTACAAAATCATAAACATGTATAAGAACCTAGTTATTAGATATAAACTAAAAATCAACCAAAATCTTAAAATCCCATAAATAAAAATCACAATTTCTATAGAACCCGTTTACCAAAACCGTAGAATACATATGTCAAGACCCAAATCCATGGAAAATGGATTTAGATGCATGACTAACTTATTGATCTTGCATATCTCAATAAACATAATTAATTCCAAATTAAATAAAATTCCAAATAAAAAATGCCCTTAACAAACCTCATACAATATCTAAAATCCATAAAGTAGAAATCTCCAAATATGGTAAAATCTTAAGCGAAATAGAAATAGCTAAAAATTCTATAAGGCTTCAAGCATTATTGAAGACACCTAAAAACTCCCACACTCTACCTTGCACCTTACAAAGATCCAAATATTATGTTTCCCAACTAAACTTTAATATGAAAATTATAATTGATGGGGTGAGTGGGCCACACATCTAGTAAATAATTATACACAATACACAATAGAATAGAGTCAAACAAAGCATGAGTATTTAGATTTCACAAATCCACTCAATGATATCAAATATATATTTCCAAACATATAGTGAGCCACTTAATACATATGTAATCAATCTTAAAATCATTCGAAAACACATATAGATAATTGATAAGCGAAATAGAAATAGCTAAAAATTCTATAAGGCTTCAAGCATTATTGAAGACGCCTAAAAACTTCCACACTCTACCTTGCACCTTACAAAGATCCAAATATTCTGTTTCCCAACTAAACTTTAATCTAAAAATTGTAATTGATAGGGTGAGTGGGCCACACATCTAGTAAACAATTATACACAATACACAACAGAATAGAGTCAAACAAAGCACGAGTATTTAGATTTCACAAATCCACTCAATGATATCAAATATATATTTCCAAACATATAGTGAGCCACTTAATACATATGTAATCAATCTTAAAATCATTTGAAAACACAAATAGATAATTGATCAGAGCATAATATCGCATATTCTTAGATACAATCTTGTAAGCGAATACCAACATCTAACCCCTATTGGTAAGGGTTCAACACATATTCTCACATTCAACCCTGTGAATGGGCTCACACATATATCTGATCAATTTTAAAAGCATTTAATGAGTCACATATCACGAAAACAAAGTTTATACAAAGTAGAATAATCTACTTAATAGTAACAATCACTCCAAATATAGAGGCTTATTGAAGATCACAATATCAAATTGAACATAAATCAAAGGATGCTTGACTCTCTTATGGAATGAATAGGAACTGAGAAGTTTATATAAATATTTTACAATTCTTGAGTAACATTGAAAAATCAATTTTCTAAAAGAAACGTTTTAAATACCATTTGGAAGAATAGGAATATGATTTTGAAATCACTTGGTCTTAAACAAATTTAAAGAACAAGAATCTTTTTAGAAAATTTACCTTGGAACTCAATTCTTTTCTGAAAATAGTTTAATTCATAAATCATCTTTTAAATGAGATTCGGACATTCAAAATGTTATTTAAAATTCAAAGTTTCTCTTTAAACCATTATTTAAAAGTCAAAATTTCTCTTTCGATGGTGTAAAAATGCTTTTGATAAACTTTAGACAACGTATGCTTAAAAAAACATAACAACCTTTGACTTCTAAGAACCTAATGGACAAAACTTGTGAATACTATGCATAATTACTTACCATTCTTGCTAATACTTGTAGTCTAGATCCAAAATCAAATGAGCTCTTCCTCCACACCCAAAAGTAAAGGAGTAACACAATTATATAATTAATCCACCTTGCTGTATACCATAAGGATGTAAGGGACACTTCCTAATAATTTACTAGTCTTTAAACATCTCTACAATCCTCCACAATATATTACTTCTCCTTACTATTATGTCTTTGAGGCTAATAGAAGCATTACCACCCGTAAGCATATCATCTAATGAGAATATGCATGCTAGCGGTTCACCAGGATTTTCATCAAATCCTAATAGGTTAATACCAATACAACCATTGTCTATTTATGTGTCAAATTCATATTTTCTTCAAGATTTAAATGCCTGTGGACACAAGAAATGAGTCACCACCTAGTTTTTGCAATCGTCTAGGAACCATATATATATCGTCCTTTTTGAGGAAGGACCTTTGATCTTACTACTAGAGTATGGGTTTGGAGTTTAGATGGAAGGTGTTAGGCACCCAAGATCACCCAACCCTAAGGTTGGTCTCCCATCATTGTGTCTTATGTCTTAACCTTATTAAAAAAAAAATCAACATTTGTATTCTAACTCACACACGCTAGCATGCATCTAACATACAACATGACATCATTCATCCCAAAACACATATCTATCCATAAAGCAATAAAGAGTCAAACCGCACACTTATACAAACCCTAACATTCATCTAACATGTGAAAACCTTATCATACATCTAACGCAAGACATCAACTTAGTCATAGGAATCACAAGATCATGTAAACATCCATACTCAAAACCAAACATCATACAAGCATATTCATCACAAAAGATGCATGTTCAATGCATGACCTACCTTTACTTACCTTGCAGTAACTCAGCACCTATGACATTAATGCATGGGCATGTGAATGAATAGCACGGTATTAAGATTAAGAAACAAGAAGACAAACCCTAATCTAGCATATGAGAGATACCAACAAATAAAGCATGTGAACCAGAGACTCAAATACGTATATACATATGAAAAGGGTTTAAACAGAGGCAAGACATGTGAAGTAAGCAAACCAAACAATATAAGAGATTTGAATTAGGGTTTCTGGACAAGTGCCTACATACCCAGCTAGAGATCTGCATATGCAGGGTTTAATCTACGTTCGCATGCTTATGGCATGCGTGCGTGGGACTTGTTCAAAACCCTAACCCAGAAACACAAAATAGAAAAACAGAGTACAAAACAAAACCTTAATTCTAACAACCTAGCATCAAACAAGCATAAAACTAAACAAAGCAAACATGTTATAACACAAACAAAGCAAGAAAAATATATTAAACAGCAAAAGAAAGACTAAAAAGAGAAAAGGAAGGTTGAAACTTAATACCTCAAAAAGGAGTTCCCAAGCTTTGATTTTGAATGTACCTCTCAGCCAAATTTATCACAAGTCATTAAACAAACTATTAACAATATTAAATTAAAAGGATTGGGTCAGAAAAGGTCTCAATCAATTAAAATTGACTTGAGTGTGTTCTGTGAAAAACTCTCTTTTGATTCACTATTAAAACTTTCTTTTAAATTTTTAATACAACGATAATTCCAACGGAAAAAACTATAACATCTCCAATATTCATAACCCTAATTATCTAATTTACTTATAAATAACTTTTTCGTGATTCATTTATAAATTGTCATTATCATTCTTCATGTCATTGCACTCAATAATCCACAGGCCCCACTTAATGATTATAACTATACAAAATACATATTATATTGAAACCAACACTTCAAAATATTGTTTTTCCACACAATTAAAGTCTTGAACAATTAGTCATTCAAAATAGTCTTTGATCAATTTTTCTCGGTGAAAATAACAACTTTAAAAATGAATGACTATATATACATTCCTAGCTTTGAAAGAGTATAGAGGTTGAAAAAAAAAAATCACTGATTGGAATGCTATAATAATGTGGGTTGTAAGAGACAATAATAAAGGCTAACATGGTTAATAATAAGAGACAAACTATTTGGTACAGTAATTGAACACATTAACAAGTGACACAAGAAACTTTAAAGAGTTTGGGTTTAAGGATCCACATCGACTTATTTGGAGAAAGAAAGTTGTCATTAGGCATGGTTGTGGCCAAAATGGCCAAATGGCCATAAAATCGTAAGTATATAGTTAGTAGACCCAGTTTACAAACATTATAATTTACTAGCATGTCAAGTCTCAAAGACTCGATTTTGGGACTATAAATCGAGTCTTTGAAGCTCGGTTTGTATGTTTGGATCAAATCTGATGTGGCATTTTTTTCCACGTGGTGTACTTGAAAATCGAGTCTCTAAGACTCGATTTCTAACCCAAAATTTTTAAAAAATTTTTTAAGTTTGTACATGCCGAAATACCCAAAACAAATTTAAGAAACCGCTACTCAGATCAGATCAGAGGGAGAGAAAGAACTTAGAGGGAGAGAACCGATCAGATCAGAGGGAGAGAAAGAGCTCAGAGGGAGAGAACCTCACCGCTAAACCTCACCAGCGCGGCCTAGGGCTCGCGCTGGCCAGCGTCGCGCGCGGCCAGGGGCTCGCACAAGCCTGGGTCCCACGCGGCCTAGGGCAGGCTCGCGCGAGCCCCAGGCCGGCGCGAGTCCCTGGCCGTGCGCGACCCAGGCTCGCGCGGGCCTGGGTTGCGCGTGGCCTAGGGATTGCGCAAGCCTGGGTCTCTGGTCAGTTTCTAGTCATGCCGCGCGCCTGGGTCTCCGATCTCGATCTTCTCTCTCTTTCTATTTCTGGTTTTCTTTTTTTTTTTTTCTCTGGGTTTTCCTCTGATGTTCTGGTGTTTGCTCTGAGTCGGTCCTATTTATAGGGGTTAGAAATCGAGTCTTAGAGACTCGATTTCTATGTGGTCTACGTGGAAAAATATGCCACATCAGATGTAATTAGAGCATGGAAATCGAGTCTATGATACTCGATTTATAGGTCAAAATCGAGTCTTTGGGACTCGAGATACTAGTAAATTATAATGTTTGCAAACTGGGTCTACTAACTATATACTTACGATTTTATGGCCATTTGGCCATTTTGGCCCATGGTTGTTGATGAATAGAAACTGATAAAACTATAGTTTAATAATGGCGGAAAAGGAAAACAATGAGAGAGAGAGAGAGATTAGTGAGAGAATGAAAAGATCAGCAACACTAACTCATTATTGTGTACATCAATACATATATACATATATATATATATATATATATGTATGTATGTATAGCATATACAGAATCTATGATGGCTTAAGCTAACTTCTTAACTATAATTCCGTAAAGTTTGGGTGCAGTTATTCCCCCATCACACACGTGATCAACATGTCATTAACTGAACAATATCTAGCTTCTAGAATAATCTCATAACCATTACTGCCATTCACTGTGAGGAGAACACTGAGTCTCTGATTCCCGTGGAAGAAGATAAGACCAGAGACCAGGGCTTAAAACGACATCGTGCAGTGCCAGATAATCAACAGCTAAACTTTCTGTCCAAAACGTCATCGTCTAATTTAATGAGAAACGATGCCGTTTTGGTGTTGAAACAAAATGTATCCGTTGATTTGAAAAAATAGCCGTTGGGCAGTTCTTCTATTAGTTGATTCGATGCCAATCATCATGCCACCAAAAATGCTAGAAAACGTATTGAAAGAGATATTATAATAATAATAATAATTGTGGGTACCTAAGGCATGCTTAGGCATGCTTGCAACGTCCTTGACCGTCCTCGACATGTTTAGCAACGTCCTAGACATTCCACATGGAAGAGAAATCCCCTCACTTTCTACCTTTTAAGCTTTGAAGCGAAGGAGTAGTGTACCACTACTTCTTTAAAGATTACCACTACTCTACTCTTTCGCTTCAAAGCTTAAAATGTAGAAAGTGGGGGGATTTCTCTTCGATGTGGGACGCCTAGGACGTTGTAAGTATGCCGAGGACGGCCAAGGACGTTGCAAGCATGCCTAAGTATGCCTTAGGTACCCACAAAAATAATAATAATAATAATGATAATAATAATAAAATTTTTAATGTTATATTGATAATATTAACAATAACAATAACAATGACAATAATTATAACAACACTAATTATTTAAAAAAATATAAATTTTATTAATGTTTATGATTCAAAAATTTTCATAACCCCATATATATGATTTATTCAAAATTGATGACTATGTAAATAATATAATCCAGGTTTTTAATTTTCTTTTTCAATTTGACATTGTCGTTATTTTCCTTAAGATGGAATGCCAACCATATTTGAGGGAGATCATAAACCAATCACAAGCAAAATCCACATTAATTACAATGGTTTTGATGGTTTTGGATATTGTATGACATTTTTTTAGCACACACAATGTACATTCCGTGTGTGCCTAGTATTAATCATCACAATGTTGAAAATTGCCTTAATCCCCCCTCTACTTGTTTTGTATTATATAGGCATAGGCACCAAGAAAAAATCACACAAAAACCAAAACTACTTGACAAACAAATCTCTCTCTCTCTCTCTCTCTCTCTCTCATTTACATCTCTTGAACCTAGCAAAAAACTCGAAATAAAAGCTCTTGATGACTTATGTGGGGTAACAATAGATTTAAGGTTAAATATGTTATAAACTTCTATTCTATGATAATGGATATATATGTTTCCTTGGTAATGGTGAATAAATCCTCAGAGAGATTTTTCCTTCTAGGCTTTTCTCTTTACCTTTATACCACGTGTCTAATTTTATTTCTGCTGTTTATTATTTACAATACGGTATATGATTGTTTGACTGAGGTTCAAATTATTTGAGCATAATTGTTTAATTAAATACACTTAGTTTTAAAGGATCTAAATCTTCCAAAACATTTTGTTTATATTTGCGAGGCTCCAAAAATATAAAAATACTAAAGAAGAGACTGGCTAAAAGCAGGAGCCTGGTAAATCATCAAGTAGTGTCCTTGTTTATGACTGTTATTCCTTGTGACTTTCTTCAATTGATATCCAGTTGTTGAAACTGCATGAGGGATATTGTGCAGGCTTTGTGTGTATAAAATTGGAGATAGTAGCTCAAAATCAAAGAAGGGATAGTTTGTTTTTATTAGATGGTGCAAGATTGGGCTAGACAACCAATACATCTCTTATCACCTTTAAAGGATAGAGATGCCATTTTGGTTACAAGGCCCATGCTTATAGTATAAGTTTCTCATTGATGACATCATAATGGTTCAATAAATGGTGCAAGGAAAAGTTCACCTTTTGGCAAATGTTTGATGTCCTTTAGGGCCAATTCTTTCCAAAAGCTCTGTCTCCCAAACAATCATCAAGCACATTTCGCGACATCACAAGCTCAGCATCAAGATCCCTCAGGTGGGGTAGTTATGAATCCTTCACATTTCAGTAGAGATATTCCACTAACGGCCCAAGTCTCAGTCTAACTGATAATCTCATCTCCAATCTTGCCATTCTAGGCAACATCATGTATAGACTTTCCTTGAAATGGGACCATCAGAAAGTATTGACTATGTATGGGACCATCAGAAAGTATTGACTATGTACAATTAGCACACTAGCACCAGTAGGTTACAGGATTACAGTAAAGCACATGGATATGCCCAATTTAAGTTTCTTTTCCTCCAGCGAATTTATTCTAATAAAAAAAAAATGTTTAATTCACTGACCATATACATTCTTTCAATTGTACTAGTTCATGAATGATTCTACCAACAATGCCACAACATATTTTACTTGATGTAGTAGTGAAAGAATCTGACAAATCAGCAAAACAGACTTGTAAAAGAAGGATGACAAGTAACAGAAGAATAGTAAGACAATTAGTAGTAGTAATCAGTGGTGTTCCAAATTAGAGGCATCTAGCAGCTAGTCTCCAACCCAAGAGATGACATTGTTCCTGCAACCAGATTCTGTATTTTAGAATAAAAAACCACAACTATTCAGGTATACCAAGTTGCATCAGACTGAATTAAAAACTTACAAATGAATCATAATAATTATTCCTCCCACTGTGACAATAGGTGCTTCCATATGACACTGAAGAATAAAGTTTTCAGTCAGCAAAAACCATTGGCCTAATTAGTACTTAAATCCCATATTTTAAATTGAAATGCAGCAGCGTCAACTTAATACATAGATTCTGCACTTTAGATTGAAGTGCAGCGGCTTCATTTTGTACATTAGCCTACTTCAGTATCCTGTTTCATGCTGAACTGGATAGACCTTAACAAACTTATATGAACAGTAATATATTGTACATTCTTATTTTCCTTCAGATTATAAAGTTTCCGCTCCATTCATACAAGAGTGCTGTCAGAATATTAAATTTATCAAGTACTATATTTTAAACCAGCATTAGGCTTACTATTTGCAGGCATGAGTCTTTTCCATTTTACATAATTGTCTACATAATGAGATTTTTGTTTGCAAGTGAAAGTAGGACTTTGGTACTGGGAACCTTTCTTTTTTCCCTACCTAGTTCGTGGGCTTTTTCTAGTTAAATGCTGTGAAATACTGGTTTCAATTATGAAATATCATTTTGTGCATCTTTGATCTTTCGCTGTTGTTGAGTCCTATTAATGAAACTTAAAATGCTCCATTTCCCTACCGTTTGACCATGTCTTAATACAAAAAACCTAATATAAAAGTTATACAATTAAATCTAGTCTCTATTTTATATGGCCTTTAGGTAGTTACAAATGCAGCCTAAGATCTTAAATCAACTGAAGCAGAGTATAAAGGAAGAACCAGAGAAACAAGTTAATGTACATAAAACATCCCCCCCTCCCCCCATCCCCTTTTTTTGGGTATCAAGCTTAACGACTTGATTGAATTAGTAACCCAAAAAAAGAAAATGCTCAATGCAGATAGCAGACAGTCGTATTAGCTTCAAACAGATTATAACAAGTGAACATCTAACAAAGCATGATGCAAATCGCTTTGATTAAAATATTATATGCTTATAAATTGGAAATAACATTGATTTTGACGCTCAAAATGTTATGATCATGAAATGGAAAATTTAAACCATTAATAACTAGAAATAAAATGAATGAATTATTGATCTGAGTATAGGCAAAATTAAAGAGATTTGAGAAAAGAATATGGAATATGGAATATGAAATGAAGATTCCAAGGTCAAAGAATAAAATAATGAACAAATGAGTTAAGGTGCACCTCTAGAACCATTAAACTCAGCGGCAGCAGCAGTAAAAGTTAGAAACCATCTGCATGATTCTCCCGTCTACCATACTGTGAAACCATGAATTGTCTAAGATACTGAAGCTTCTTCAGAATTTCCACCACTTCTTGCCTTTTTCCTTTTGTGATATAGGTACATCTAGATGTGAAATAGCATCTAGAAAGAAAATTAATTTAAATTATTTATACAACTTGGTGAAATAACTATAGCTGCATTGTCATGTTACTGGAAAGTTGTTATTATCAGGAGGCAACAGTTCAATATACATTTAGATTAAATATATAGCCTATGCTGCCCCTTCTTTAACTCATTATTCCATCCCTTTTAATAGATTTCTGGAAGTATTTTTGGTATTAGTATCAACTCAAGCTAGGGACTACTACTGCATAGCCGCCTTCATTTAGCAGCCCATATTTTGAGGTGTGTTTCCAAGTAGTGCTTTCCCCTTTTATTTACAATGGTCATTTTGAAGTGGGATTAATTGGCAAGAGAGAGTATTTTGTTTTGGGAATCTAGCTTCCCTTCTACTTGATTCTTCTTATGCAGGCTAGGAGCATACTTTTAAGTCCACTAATAGAATGGATCCTAAGGTGGGTTATCTAACCACAAAGCTCAGCATATGTTGAGTTATGAAGTTTATAGTTATATAGATGTTTACCTGCTTCTGGATTAATTGAATTGTAATGGGTCTCTGCCCAAAAGCTTAACATAAGAACTGCAAAATCCACAATTCATTAATTTCATATTTACAGTTTACCAAATATAAAATTAAGGCATGGCCCAAAAAGTAAGGGGCATGAAGTTGCCACTTTATATAAGAATGAATTAGGAAAAGTCATTTGAGTGAAAAATTAAAAGTGGGTCCTAATAAAAAGTCTTGACATATCTAGCAATTAGAACTATTATGAACTTGATATAAGTTTGTAATTCGCATCAAGTTTCATAGGGATAAAATGAGTATTTGTAAAAAGTTTACCTCTTTTGGACTTTTGAATGTGGGGAAGAATCTCAATGTAACAAGTATCCTTAAAGGAAGTAATCAAAAATATCTTGACACCAAACTACAATCACAAGGTAAACATGCATCAGTTATCAGAAGAAGAAGAAGAACTAGTATAGTGGCAATCAAATTAACAAAGAAAAAAAAATGGTAAATCACAAATGTACATCAGTACATCATAGGTTGCATGAACCCATACAGAAAAAAAGGAAATTTCTATAAAAATCACAAGAAAGTGATGATGAAAAAACATTAAGGCACTTAGTGTTTTCCTAATCAATAATTGACCAATTTATTTACAATTAGATAAAGGTAAATTTTGAGTTTAGAAATAAATTGCTCTCATAAATTTTTTTCCACCAATAAAATTCTGAATTTTGCAATTTGAACTTCCGCATCCAAATTTTAATGTCAAAGTTGTTAGCAATTTGTAATCATAAAATAGCTAAAATGAAATTAAGGAAGAACTGTTAATTAGGACCCTCTAAGCAGAAACTAATAAATGTGACCTCATACAAATTTTTGTGGCTATGAAGTAATAGAGGGTTCAATGACCTAACATGTTCAAAATTTTCTAAGGACAGGACAGCTGAAAGCAAATGGAGAATATAGAAAGGTTTGAGAAGCTCCTCTTACCCGATCTGCGGCAGCCTGTAATGTGACATGATCACCCCATTCACCTTCCCTATTTTATTTATGTCAAAGAGTAAGTATGAAATAGTTCCAAGTAAACATTCATGAATGCTATAACTTGAAAAGAGAGAATGCCAAAAATACTTGCTCATTTTCTCCAAGTAGTCATTATAAGACATAGGAACGTAATTCTGGTAAAGTTCCAGCTGAGACTTGAGCTGTTGACATCAACACCCCAAAAAAATCAAACTTTGACTTGCTTCTGGACATTAGGACTCAAATTCCTTTATAAAAGAGTAACTTTATTGGAATAGAAACCAACCTGTTCAATAACCTGTTCTCTTACAAATGTATGCAGGTCAGGATCACCATATAGCTGATCTGCTAAAGCACGAAACTGGAAGAGTACAAAAGTAATGACATATCTTTTGATTTAGTAATATTGAGGACACATGATCATTACTACTAAGGTTTTGCAATAGAAAGAAAGAAACACATGTCAATAAAAGTCATACATAAGGCTGAACTAAAACTACTTAGAAATCATGGCAAAAGATTGCTAGACAAAATTTGGAAGCAAAGAAGAATTTATGCCCATGTTGATGATCAACTGAAATATTATTTTTGCATGTAATAAACTTTAGCATTAAGTTGTAGAGCTGACATGTTAAAGGTAATGGGAAAAAAATTATATAGTCAAAATGTTTGGAACAGTCAAGATTAAGTTATGTTACGGTTATTATGCAGTAATTTATGAAAAGCCATCTTGAACTTAAGGTAAGGATTGACCTGACAGTTGCCATCTCCTTTGACCTCATTCTCAACCAGATTGTACAACTTCAGTCTGAAAGATAAAACAATTCTAACATCAGATATACAACATTTTAATATCAGTTACACTGATACAAAGTACACAAAAAGAAATATAAACATCTTACAAGTTTTATAACCTTAAATGTGAGGAAATAACTATAGGTTTGCAGGAAATGATGATCTTGGTTTTAGTTAAGATACTAAAACTTTCTTACCATATTGTATTTAATTGTGAATGGATAATTCTTTATTCAACTATCTATACAGCACTCAAAGGTAAAGTTACATAGTGAGTCATTTTTTTTCCCCAAAAATGTACTTGATGTGTAATCTTGTATATGTTTTTATTAATTGCTCTACCATTCACTATACTTATAATTTTAATGTAGCAACATCAGGGAGGAATTAGCACTGAACCTTTCTAGCAGTAGTTGATGATCGGATTTCACATCATTAGCTGAGGGAACTTTTGCATTTGTTTTAGGAACGAACTGCCAAAAAATAAAACGAGAATAAGGCTAACCCACAAAATGCCTGTATAACTTACCAGTAAGAAAAAGATGAAAGAAAGGAAATATTACAACTTATTTTAGACCAGAATACAGCATCAAAACACTAATTCAGATAACAAATGAAATCATTGTATGTTCAACTACTAGTTCTAGTTGCTTCAAATTTTTTTTTTTTTTTTTGATGAACAGTTGCTTCAATTAAATAACACACACACATATATATATGTATGTATGTATAGAGAGAGAGACAAAGATAGAGAGAGTAGAATATGATGGAAAATTTTAAACTTCTAATTTAATTAAATGTCCATAAATGTTTTTTGGATAATTTATGTCATTTATCTTGTCTTATTGTTAAATCACTTTTAATTAAAAAAATAAGTTATTTTTGGAAGTACAAATAAGTGAAAATGAAAGACTAAGGAGTTCTATTCAAATTGTGTATAGAGAAGATTAAACTTTTATTTTCTGTTGGCAATAAAAGACTGTACAAAAGCAATACTTACACCGACAGTATTAATCTGCTTGTTCATTCTTCTGTTCAAATAATCATCCGTAGCAAAAATGTCCCTTATTTCGAATGATCTTAACAATTCCTCGGCACCACTTAGTAATTTTCCTAACGGAGTAGAACACAGACAGGGGATTTCGATTTCGGTTACTCGTCTTCTTGGATCATATGATGTTTTCAGACAACTAAAATGACCTACACACATCACAAAAAATTTTCCTAGCATTGTATGTAAGCGAAAGAAATATATAAATCACAGTCCAAGGTGCTAACCCAAACTGCAAGTACAAAGGCTAGGGTATCTTCTTGGTGCACCAACACAACTATGTGCCAAAATATTTGAAGTTTGGAAATGCTCTTGCCTAGCACCAAAGTGCTCTTCTTCTTGAAGAGCATGTGCTATAGACTCGTCATTCTCCATCTCAGTATGGATATCTTGAACTTGTGTGACAAATTGTATTGTCCACCTCATTGTACTTGCCAATCTTTATAAAAAGACATCCAAAGGGCAAGAAAAAGTTGACAAAAAATAAACCCATGTGGTATGTACTATGTACCAAGAAAGGGGAAAAAAAAAAAAAAAATCAAACTTCAAATTCTTGGTATATAGTTAAAAGAAATCAAAGCTAACCTTGTTAACAAATGGAGGGATTTAATCTCTGTTTGCAGAACCGTGATGACAAAAAGGATTATTGGAGGGGATTACTTTGTAAGTGGTGATAAAGTTATATATTTTCTTAAAAATCTATTCCTATATATATATTGCTCACTTGCATGCCTTCTTTATTAACCACATTTATAACAATAACAAAA
Organism: Quercus lobata; assembly: GCF_001633185.2. Lineage (NCBI taxonomy): Eukaryota > Viridiplantae > Streptophyta > Magnoliopsida > Fagales > Fagaceae > Quercus > Quercus lobata. Next base: position 18,064,109 of record NC_044908.1, on the reverse strand, counting down.
ATAAGGTCCAGGCATGCGCAATATCTGCAGACATGATTCTCATTCAGATACACTTTAATCCCTCATGCACAATCATTGTCAATATGATTCTCATTTATTGGAATGCCAAATTTTAAAATTTAATTATTTTCTCAAAAGAAATTATTATTATTATTATTGAAATTGAAATCACATATGGAATGGCAAGAGTGGGACCGAGTTTGATCATTAGGGGCCCATGTCCTATCTCCTCTCTGGACTAGAAAAAATCTATGCATGAAGGAAGTAAAATGGATTAGAGGTATTTCACCATGCCTAACAAGGTGGTTCTAATATTGATGAAATAGAGTTGAAAGAGACAGGAGAGAGATGGCCATGGGAATGCAAAGTGAGAGAGAGAAGTTTTTAATATATATATATATATATATAAATTAAATTATATATAAAACTATTAAACTATGATATATAAAACTATTAAACTATTAAACTATGATATGTCTTAGGGCACACATTAAGTTATCCATTTTTGGAAACATTTTCTCGGAAATTGAAAAAACTATCAATACTTTTTCAATTCCCGAGAAATTTTTTCTAAAAATGATTTATTATTGTGTGCCCTTAGGGCACACATTAACAAAATCCATAAAGATAAGAGGGAAAGGGTTTAATAGGAGAAGAAACCTAATTGTGTCTTGACTTAATGATAAAAGGCAGTCATCATAAATGATTATTTGTATTATTTTTAACATCACTGGATGTTGCATTAAAAAAAAAAAATCACTCAAATGTTAAAACCTCACATAACAAATATATTTTCATTCTTTTTTTGAATCAGCAAATACAATTTCAAATATACTACTTTCAAAATTGTGAACCAAAATCCCAATGGTTTTTAATTTTTGTACCAAAATTAGATAGCCTTTTCTTTTTCTTTTGAAGTTTAATAACAAGTTTAAAATTGATTTCCGTTGATAAAACCAAAAGAAACTTGTGCCTATTTAGAAAATATCAAATTTAATAAAAATCTTTTGTTCATTGAATGGTAAAGAAGCAAAAAGGCAAAGTTTCTGATGATGAAACCGAGAGCATCTTGGGTCAGCCTTGTGTCCGACTCTCCCTCATAGAGAGTGACTCCGTCCAAATCTTGAAGTGTAGTGCTCCAAATGTTTTTGGGGTTGTAAATCGTGGAGGTCTCTCTGGCGAGCTCTTGGTTCTCTTACATTAGTCCACAACGACTACCATGACAGCCAAAGTGCTAAACTGCTAATACCACATTGAGACCAAAGATTTTTTTTTTTTTTGGAAAGTAAGAAGTGAACACAAGTGACAAGTACACATTTACATGAGATAGAAATGCTCACCACTCTCAGGAATCCAACTAAGAGATACAAACGAAAAAGCTCACTATCTATCAAAATCCATTATAGACTAAGAGTATAACAAGAAGAATCCTTCTTTTTCTTCATACAAGGTAAAGGATGGATATTAGAAAAGGGAAAAGTTATCGGAGGTACCAAAGTTATTGGTTTAAAAATTACTTTAAGAATTTTTATTTTATTTTATTTTATTTTTTATGATAAAAAGAAAAAGTAAAACTTTTTAAAAATAGTTCATTAACAAATGACCTAAGAGTATCCATTAAATAGATTCATTAGAAAATACAATTGAAAAACCAAATAGACACAGCTAAGAGCAATAGAATCCAAAATTCGCCCTTTCCCAAGTACATTAGTTCAACCCAAACAATCTGTAAAAAAAGAAAGTTATAACTCCTACAAAGCTCCAATTACATAATGCTTGGTGCATGGGAGACTAGAGTCTTACTGGCTAACTAACTGATTCAGAATAATTCTAGAATTAACTTCCAAAATGCCCAAAAATACTGCTATAACTTGTTTGAACGTTGAGTAGTACTATACTTGAATTATCAAACACCTATATGACTATGAGTAGTCTTTTCACGTGTCCATACACACTCTTGTGTAAACAATGACCATTCCAAATTAAACTTAATTTTGTGACAATTTTCAAGAGTTGACAATGAATCAAATATGGCGTCACAATGACGAACCTTGACATACTTCCGCTTCCTCCTATCGAAATAATTTGCCGTAACAGCTTTTAAGTAATGCCGCCAAAACTTCATGTGACTCTCACTACAACAATTTGGCTCATCATCTCTGTTAACTAGTGCCTGAAATAGGAACTGCAATACACAACAAATAAATGATAGGCAAAAACAGAAATAATATTAGTATGCAAAATATCACAGTCCAAGTGAAACAAAATTCCCAACTTTACATCAAAGCCATTTGCTCCTCGTTAGGAAATTTTTACTTACCTTTATGAATTCATTGTTCTCTATATTTGAATATGTCTGCAGAACTTTTGGATGACAACTCCATAATAAGCCATCTAAAACAGCTGTATAGTCTTGCATTGTTGGAACATCATCCAGCACAAAATGCTTAACAATTGGTACCAACTCCTCTGAAGTAAAGTTATTCTGCATAAGAAAGTCAAAATGTTAAACAAAACTTTAGTAGTTCAAGAAATCAATTTTATATATATTGCTGTATTACAAACTTGAACAACAAGGCCCATACTGTAATTCTAATGATTAATAAAGTGATAGAAACATTAGGAGGAAAAAATATTTGGTGTAGTCAAACAGTAAAAAGCGAAAGAAATAGACATGCACGTGTAGATGATATGTCTACACAATTTCAATTCACACCTACCAAATCAAACTAATCAAAAATTAATAGGGATAAGCTTATTTCATTCTGTAATTCAAGATAAGAAACTGTTTCTGTAAATTGATCAACGTAGAAAAGTGTACCTGTAAATAAAGTAAGAAAAAAGAATTGGTATTGAAATAATGCAATTAGACTAGGTACATAATAATGTTGTCACTACATGAACATTAAAAATAGAAAATTAAATAAATAAAATTGAATTTATGGGCTTACCGTAGTAAGCTGAAAGTGCAAGCTTAGAGTTTGGTGCTCATTAAACTTTCCAAGATATCGTCTGAGTCTTAGAAACCAGAAAGTGTCTATAAAACCTTTTGGCCAAAGTGTATGTACAATTTTTTCTAGACAAGCTGAAGAAGTGATAGAAAATGATTTTGGTATTGATTCACTATCAAATTCGAAGGAATGAAGATTTTCACAATTGATCTGGAGCAATGGCATTATTTGATCATCACATGACAAACTTAATCTCTTAAGTCCACGGCTGGAAATTTTAATTTTCTCACTCCTTAAGACTCTCAAGTACAAGGTCTCAAGAAAGGGGAACTTATAATTGATATCTGGAATAGATATTTGTTTGGATTCGACGGATTTTAGTTTCAGTTTCTTTACCTTACTGCAAGCAATATTGTCCAATTTCCCAATAAACCTCTCACAGTGAAAAACTTCAAGATTTGGAGCTTCAACTCTATCCCAACTGATTCCATATTATTTAGCCTTCTTAAGCTTAGGGACATTAACAAGGTGAACAACAGAGCGCATTTTCATGCATAAGTCTAGAACAAACACCTCAAGCAAAGGGCAACAGCGTAGGATCTTCATTATTGTATGGGAATCAATTTCCACAAAGCGCAGAGTCAACTCTCGCAAACAAATAGGCTTCATATTGTGGCTAAGGTAGTCGCTCTCTAATTTACAACCACTCAAAGACAATTTGACCAAAGATTCAACAGAAAATGTTTTCTGTGGTAAAACATAATTTTTCTCGTGAATCATGCTAAGAATGTCAAGGTCTAGCGTTTCTATATGATTTCCATTAACCAATTCTATCCAGTTATCAATGCAAGAATCATATGTAGCATCACAAAGGTTCATCGTCAAACTAAAACGTCGGATTATTTTCTTTTGCTCACGGAGTGGTAACAAAGCCTCATCAACGGACTTAATAAACTGTTCTGTTTCCTCCACAAATTCTGCTTTTTCCTCTTCCAAAACAAAACTATAATAGCTACTGCGACTTGAGAATCTGAAACCAGACTTGGGGAGTGAGTTCCATGCCCATCTCCATGTCATGGACAAGGTACTGGTACGAGCAGCATCCTTTCGGGGCATGAAGAAGAGGATGTGATGGAGAATGTGTTCTGGCAACTGAGATATCCGATCCAAAGCATCACCTGTGCTCAATAAAAATATGGCTTTTCTTCTCTTCTTCTCCTTTTCAAACCCTATATTTCTCAATAAAAATATTTTCTTTTCTTTTTTTTCCTCAAAATCCTTCTCTTTCTGCACCACATCACTTACTTTATATTTATAATCAGTTCGGCTACTTTGTTGGAAAGGGGAAACCTGTTCTTACTAGTTACTATAGTACTAGTATTCTAGAATCCTTGGCCTAATTAACTACAAAGACCTTTGCCTAATAACTCGTGTTTACAACATATCTTTCTATTTCATCTTACTTTGTTTGTAAGGTGTACACGATTTACAAATATCAGTCTCATTCCTATTATTACTCGGACTCTAGAAACCTTTTCCTGCACTCATGATTCTTATATACATCTATTCTTTACTTGTACTAATCTTTTATTTTGTTATTATTTATATATGGGATGTCATCGTATTTGTACCTTGAATAAATTAGATTCAATGTTAATTAATTAGTCATATTACATGCAAATCAAGTGGAGGCACAATCAAACCACCAAATTAAATAGAGTGCAATGGAAGTTAAGTTTGACATGACAATTTGATCATAATGGGGAAAATATTCGCAAATGAAATCCCCATCGAGTGAAATGATTAAATATACTACATTACAATTTTTAAGTTTTTAGGACAATCGGTAATTTATTATGATATCAAAGCAGGAGATCCTGAATTCAATATTTTACCATGCCTAACAAGATGGTTCTAATATTGATGAAATAGAGTTGAAAGAGGAAGGAAAGAGATGGCCATAAGAGTGCAAAGTGAGAGAGAGAGAAGTTATATATATATATATATATATATAGAGAGAGAGAGAGAGAGAGAGAGAGAGAGAGAGAGACACACACACACACACACACACACACACACACTAGCCTCATTACACGTGCTTTGCGTGTGCAATGAGACTTTTTTCTTTTTTCTTTTTGTTATGTAGTGTCATTATTTTCCTTTTTTATTTATTTATTTTAATTTTGGATAAGTTTGTTTTGAAGATATGGATTAGTAAGAGAGTGTCCTATTTTGTAAGCATTTAAGTGGAATTGGAGATATATTTTTATCAGGTTGTCCTAAAATTTTTTCCCAATTCAATTTAAGTTTTAAGGGTATTTATGAATCACATAAAAGTCCACTCCAAAGAGAGGAATCATCTTATAAATAAGATATATATATATATATATATATATATTGTAAGGGGGTGGGCTGTGTTAGTGGTGTTGGGCTGCCTCCTGCTGCACTAAGCCTAAGTTTTCTGGATAAGAGAGTTGGGACCATGTCAGCTTCAGCTTAAGTTGGTCCAGCTTGTGCGCAAACTAGGCCAGGTCTGCTAGGGACGTGTTCACGGCAAGCGAAACTGTTTCAGGCAAATCGTAGCAGACATAATAATAATAATAAAATAAACAAAAAAAAAAAAAAATCTAGCCACTTAATGGAGAATTGACCAAACAACCCTTAAAATTAATTACAACAGCAATACTAATCGTTTTCTTTGCGGAAGAGAAAAAGCATAACAAAGGATATCAAATATTAATACGCATGAGTTAGTCAGAATATTAGGGAAATCAACCAAAATCCAATCTACAGGAGCAGAGCCACAAAGGGAAGAACGTTCCGTCTCAACGCAGTCAATCTCTTAGGAAAGAGTCCTGCCGTGGAGATTAACCGTCCTGAGGAAAATGGGCCTGAGTGGTTTTTTTGTGCAAATACCTTCAAGGTTTTCACAGAAGGCTGGATTTCATGAGGGAGAAAAGGGACCAATCTACTGGTGCATGCCTACCGTTCTAATTCTCACTATTTCTTTCTTTTTTGTGGTTTTCTTTCTTTCTTTTCCCACTCGTTTTCTTTGCTATTTCTTTTAAGTTTTCTATCTCTTAGTCAAAGTTCCCGTTATTCGTTCTCCCTTTGTTTACGGCAAGACCCTCCTTTTATAGTGCGTGCCGTGACCAGATTTTACTGTTTTAACCCTTAACTCCCTTTGTCTGGTCTGGGTGTACTGGCCAACCATCACTGTTCCATCTGTGTGTAGCCCTCCCATTGCCAAACAAGGAAGAGTATTTTGTTTGCTAGCCTGCCATGGCATCCTTTCCTGTTACGGTTTGGGTTATTTCTCTCTCTCTATCTCCCATGGCATGCACCTAATGGTTCCAACTCAGTTTGCCTCTTTTGGGTAGTAAGCCATCCCAGCAGGACACCTCCCCAAAAGAGCCTGAGCCAGAACCTTCAAAATATATTTTTCCTCTCTCCCCACCACCAAATCATGCCCTCTAAATCTCTGATCCCCCGACCTCACCATGCTCTATATTGGCTGGGTACAGGCTGATGGTGCCTAGGCCTTGCGCGTGCCTTCATTACATATATGTCCAAAACCTGTCTGCTGCCCATTTGTTAGCCGTGGTTTGGAGGCTCACCGTCCATGTTTTTTGACCTTTTATGTGGGTTGCCTTTTGTTTTCCTGCTCCCCTCAGGAGTTGAGCTTTATTTGATGATGGGTCTTACATTTCTTTGGCCCACTCCTTGGTTTCCCTCATTTCTTGCAATGTGTTCTGTTATTCCTGCTGTAATGATTTAATCTTGCTGGGCCTCTTTTAGGCCAGCCGTTTATTCCTTTTCCCAGTGGCTTGGCATGGCCACTGGTTTGCTTTTATTTATGGGTTCCTATGTCCCCTTTGTCTTTCCCTTGGGCATCCTTGGCCCGTTTGGGCTTCCTCGGCCCTTTTGCTAATTCTGCATTCCCATGGGTTTTTACTAACTTCATTGTGCTTTCCCGGCCCAAGAATCTTATTCTCATCCTTGGAGTTTATGGGCCTGCCATAAACCCCTTAATTTTTTAGTTTGCATTACTTTGGGCTTGTGGCGGCTTTTCTTGCTTTTTTACCCCATACACTGCCCATGGGATGCTATTTCTCTCTTTTCAGGTTTTTTTAAGCCCACTTGCCTCTTCAAGACCCATTTGTTTATTTCTTGGGCCTGTGATTCATTATTCCTGCCGCTTGGACCTAATGGTTTTGCTGTCTGTTTTGCCAATTCTTTGCTGCCCTTGTTATTGGGCTTTCTTTCTTTCCACCTGGATTCTCACAAATGGCCCTCAACATTTAGCCCCCTGAACATATGAAACGTTCCTGTGGTTCATATGTGAACGAAAAAACGTTTCTGTCCTCTCTTTTCTCATCTTTTTCTTCTTTCTTCGTGGGCCTTTTTTAAGCAGTGGACCCCTCCTCATATATATTATATGAAAGTTCAAATAGTGTATAAAACACCCTTGAACGTTTAGACCCCCAATTACAAAACAACCAATTCAAGCTTTATGACAAACACTAAGTGTGTAGAAAATGAACACAAACTATAAACAAAATTGGTAAACAATCTAAGCCAATTAAAATCGCATCCATAGCAGAAAATAAAAGGCAAAGATTAAGGGAAGAGAGATGCAAACACAAGGACAACACATGATGTGTTATCGAAGAGGAAACCGAAGCCCTCAGCGTAAAACCTCTCCGCTGCCCTCCAAGCGGTCAATAATCCACTAGAAAATGTAGTTGGGATACATGAACAGCAATAGACTCTCCAAGCCTAATCTACTCGATGTACCTAAGCCCTCCAAGCTTCTTGCTCCAACGAGGTTGCGCTGAACCTTTTTCTTTTCTAGCTTACTGGATTCCGCTATAATCCATAACATTTGTCATCCTTGGCATCTTCCAATGCTTCCCAAAACTCCAAAAACACTCAACACTCTAAATGGGTGTGAGTAGTGTTTGGATAGAAATCTCCTCTCAATAGGTATGACAATGAGAGAGGGAATGAGAAGAGACTACAAAGATTTCTCTCTAAGAATGAGTAGCTCTCTCTAATTGGGTGGGTATTTTGAAGAAACCTCTCTTAGGGTTTTTCTTTCTGAATAACCACACATATTTTGTGGGAATGAGGGGTATTTATACTGGTGTGAGAATGGAATGAAAAGAGTCAGTTTTTCCAAAATAGGGTTGGCTGGCGACTTGACCTCGTGACTTGACTGAGTTGCGAGTTCAAGCCGCGAGCCAACTAAGTTGCCAGTCTGGATTTTTGTCCTGTAGTACTCCAGCTGGCATGACTGTTCAGCTCCCCTACATGCTCTACGCGTGTGCAACTTTTGGCGGTTTGCAAGCCGCGAGCCTCCCGCGAGATCCAGCTGCGAGTCCCTGCTTCACTGCACAGTCTTGAGCATTTCTTCACACTCTCTTACACACTACCCTTACATGATTCTCACCTAAATACAGGGTTTCTAAGTGCTGTATACAAACAAATTTGTCACGGAATAAAGCCAACACATGGTTGATTAAATTCAACCTTACATTATATATATTTTCTTTCCTACTACGAACAGGGTTGTCTCTTTGAATTTCCCAGTTTGGCAGTTATTCTCTAAGCATAGCCGCCATTTCATTAATTTCATCCCATTCTGATGGCTGATCTGTCGCCTTCCTTTGTGCTGTTATTAATGACTTGGGTATTTAAAGAGGAATCCTTCTGCATTTTAAACACAAACTCCTTCTTTTCCAAGAGCACATATTCTTCATCTCTTACTCTTCACTATCTTTTCCTTTTCAAACACCCGTACCCATCTTCTTCGACTAAGTCCTCTTACCATGTCGCTGGTGAAAAGTTAAGGCTCTTCTAACCGTAAAGGGAAGGAAATTGCTTCCGATTCTCCCACCATTCCTGACGTAGGTGAGGAGACGGAACACTTCGAGTCGGAGTAGTCTGCTGGGGAAGAGACACAACGCGATCCCAACAGTGAATGCGGCCCTTTGATCGATTCATGGTATAAAGTCCACCCTTACTTTCCAAAAGTCCCTGGTGACTATACGCCACCGCTGCGAGGTCGCGTATGGCTTGCCCTTGTCCGGTGAAACCCCGACGTCTCTTGGGCTCCGTTAGCGTCCTCAATCCCTAATCTAGCCATTTGCTAAGGCATTTCACTTCTCGTACCCATTCATTTCGAATTTGGGTTTAGCACTACCTTAGGTTGGAGAGAATGGGTCGATAGTGAATTATCTGATGCGGGCTTCATGGGGTTGTTGCAATGAGCTAGCGTCTTGAAAGCCATTATCTCATCTCGCTGCCTTTCGAACTTCTGGGACCTCTACAACCTCCGCCATTTGGTCTGACGGTGGTGTACCACCACCTACACCTTCTTTTTCTCGTGCAGTGAACTCACCGTTACCCTTGATGACGTGGCCAATCAGTTACTTCTGCCTATTCTTGGTGATGCCGATCCTGCCACTCTAGAGTTTTCTCCGGAAGAAGAGGCTATTAAGGTCGAACTGAGGAAAAGGATGGCTAGAAACACCAAACTGTCATACTGGGTTAGTTCTTCCTCTAAGTTTTCTATAGCTGCTCGCCGCGTGGCTTTTGTTACGTTTTGGCTTTGTAAATTTGTTTTTGGGTCCCACCCCCACTATGCCATAAAACCTTTGTACTTTCGTTTAGCCATCAAAATATCTGCTAGGGTGAGCCTGCCGTTGGCCCCCATGTTCTTGGGTTATCTGTATGTCCAATTAGATATTCTGCATAGTGACGAGAGTCAGGCGAGATCCTGCCATATAGTTACCTCTTCTGTCCACTGTACCATACTGCAACAGTTGTTATTTGAGCATTGTGCTCAATACTTGGCAAAGTGTAGACCTGCTCGTTTTGCTAGAGATAAGTATCAGACATGTCCGAGGATAATTACTGACTTTTGTGGTGGGTTTGAGTCTGATTTTTAGCTTACTTTCCACTGGTCTAGCTTTAAGCCCATTGGTTATTCTATTGTTGAGTCTTTTGATGAGGGTGTCGGTTTTTCTTAGAGGGTTTATAGAAATTGGGGTGCAAATTATACATGCATAGATTCTACCATGGGTTCATTTGTTGACACCATTGGGACTACTATCCCCTTGGCTGGTTTTGATGAAACGGGGATTACTTATCTGGTGGCCACTAATGCCGGATGGCTGCCTTACCTTACCAACGAAGGCATTAGATTCGTTCACTATCTTACTAACCGGGTAAGAAGACAATTTGGGTTAGATCAGGATATCCCCGATGACATTTCCTTTCTTGTGGAATCTCCTACTTCAGTCTGCCCTTTCCTGTGGCATACCGCCTTTGAATTTTGGAGGCAGCGCTTCAGTGTCATTACAGTTCCCGGTTCACTAAGGGAGGGCCTCTGTACTCCTCCTATGCACGGTTATTGGCAAGCGATGATGACTACATTCGTGGATGAGCTAGTGGGTAGCCGCGACTTCTCTCTTATTCCCCTTGATAGGCTTGGTATGGTCATCTTGGTTAACCCTCACTTGCTTCTCCCTTCCAAATCTGTTTTGGCGTACGCTAGGAGACAGAATCGATCAGCCATCTTTGAATGGGATGTAGAGAAAAAGGGATGGTACTGGCATGCTGGCGATTATCCTCTCGGTTGGGAGAAAAAGGTCAAAGTAACAAACATCTTTGTACTGAGTAAGAAAGCTCCTGCCAAGCTTAAATCTGCAGGCAAATCCAAGCCTACTACCCCACTGCCACCTACAGGTGCTTCCTTGGCTAGCAGAACCCGAGGTAGTAAAAGGAAGACAACCCCTCATCTTGTGTCTGGGGCTGAGCGGAGGGTAAGTTATCTCTCTCTGTTTTTTTTTTGAAAAAAAAAATACCTTTTAACTTTCTTGCGGCTAACCTTGCTAATTTCCACTTCCTCCTTTCTTTTAGTCTAAGCATAAGGAGGACTCGTCAGTTACCTGCCCTATTCTGCTTGATGAGCCCGAATTTGAGGTACATCTCTTTTCTTCACTTCTCTTTTTCTTTTTCGCATGTGTTTCCTTTGCTATATGTCTTTTGTTTTGCTTCTCATTGTTAATAATTCCTTTGGTCTTCACATCAACATTTGTATTCACCTTCTTCCCATTTTTCTTTTTAGGAGGAGCCCGAACCTCTATCCATATATCGCCCTATTGCCGAGGAGATTTCCGCCTCCATGGGTGTACCCATGGAAGGCTTTTTTGATGGGGCCGATGTGGTATTCGCAACACCCGCTCCCTCTACTGCTGCACATAAGGCTCCTACTAAAGCTCCTACCCCTTCTGTCGAGCTTGTACCCAGAGAAGAGGGTACTCATACTGAAGGGGTTGGTGAGACTACGCCTCTGCCCATCGAGACACCCGCTCCTCCAAAGAGAGCCATTTCTCCTACTGCCGTTCAGACCAAGACCACTCCCTCTATTCTGCCGCTTGTTATTTCCACCAGTGACCCATTTGCAGTTATCTCCTAGGCTGCAAAGGGCGGTGCCTCTCTTATTGTTACTCCTTCCTCCATTCTCGGTTCCGCCACACACAGTCCTGGTACGGACTTATCCTCTGAGGGATCCGATGACATTCTTGAGGATCCCAGTGATGCATCTATCTTGAAGAAGAGGATTTCTAATTCCAATGAAGAAGGGAGTGCCTTCGCCCGAGCCTGACTTTATGGGTATGTATCTTTTCTCCCCTTCCCTTTTCTTTTTTTATTTTTATTTGTACTTGCGTTTCATTTGTACGCCTATCTCCCTGCTTGTAGAGACTTTTGAAGGGCCAGGAATCACAGCAAGCGTGGGAATGCCTGCTCTTGCCATACCCGTAGTGCCCGTTCCTGTTGCACCTTCAGCACCCTTTTCAACTGTACCTACTGCACCTGCTTCTATTGTACTTACAGTACTTGTTTCCACTACACCTGCAGCCTCCATTCCTGGTAGCTCTGGCAAGTTTCCTTTCCTTTTTATTATATATATATTTTTTTGGTTGTAAATCTTCTCTTCCTAGACCATGACTTCTTATTTTGCCTTGCGTTTTTCTTTATAGGTCCACTTCCTACTACTCCTTCTCAGTTTGAGGTGGATAGCAATTCTACCACTGTCTCGGACTCTGCAAATGATGCTGCAACCTTCTTTGCTCGCTTTGACCAGCCGGAGATTAACGACCTTGGCCCGACAGACTTCTGGGCTTCTAGTCCTCTTTACATGGATTTTTATGGCTTCCAAGTTCCCGAGGATTGCGTTTCTCACTTGGTGATGATCTACAGCAGCTGTGGCAATTTTATGCAAGAATTCTGTCTTGGTCGTTCTGCTAGAGAGCATTTCTTGAAGATATTGGGATGCATGCTGAACAACATTGAGCACAACTTTATTGATTTTGTCTCTGTCGAGAGGATTCTGTAGTGGAGGGCTGTGATTCAGAAGCTTATCAACGTGGGTTTTGCTGTGGAGTTTGTTCTAGATCACCTCCGTGAGGTTGCTCGAGCCCTTTTTATGAGGAGAGTTCAGCTAGCCGTTGATGCTATAAATGCCTGTATCAAGCTTCTGAAGAAAGAGGTGGTGGATTTAGAGGGTCGTCGCGAGTGCCTTCTTTCTGGCGTTGGTGGGCCCAGTCGTTTTGGAGACCAAACTCTCATTTCCGAACTCCATTGATGATGATGCAGTTCCCTTCCCTTTTTCTTTGCTTTCCTGTTTTTGTTATGTCGCCCAGAATATTTATATGTTTCCTATAGTATTTATTTGGCGTGTGTTTGCCACAGTTTAGGTTTGTAATCATGATGCTACACTTTGCTACTTCTTTTACTATTGCTATGACATGGTGCTAATACTTCGTACTTTTTCATTACATATTCATGAAAGCACATTACAATTTTTTTTCTGTGACATAATCACTTGGAGGAATAAAAAGAAGTGAAGGAAATATAAGTCTTTTTTTTTTTAAGCAAAAGAAAGGGATAACCACATAACTTTTTTCCCTAAGCATAATAACGTTTCAACCATTTCCCATTGATAGGATCCATTAAGTCCCTGCCATCCATTTGTGTTTGGCAATAATACCTACTTTGATGCGCTTCCCTTATCACAAGGGATCTCTCCCACTTTGGTGCAAATTTGGATGGTCCTACCAAGCCTCGCCTGACATAGTCTGCCACTTTTAGCACAAGTTGTCCTCTGCGAACACTCTTTCCTTGGTCATCTTGCCATAGGCTTCAGTTATCTTTTGTCTGCATCTTCGGCTGCGTTCTTGGGCCTTTATTCTCTTTTCATCAAGCCCTTCTAGGTCTTCGCACCTTTCTGCCACAAAGACTTCTTCCTCCTTTTCCTTTTCTCGCATCTGCATGACCCTCAAGGACGGTGTCATTATTTCTGCCGGGCTTACTACCTCAGTTCTGTAGACTAAGGAAAAGTGTGAAAAGCCTGTGGCTGACTTTGGTGATTTTCTATAAGCCCAAAGAGCATTTGGCAAGTGCATCGCCCATCCTCCCGTATACTCTTGGCTCATTTTACTGATGATCTTTATGAGAGTTTTGTTTGTTGCCTCTACCTGCCCATTCCCTTGAGGGTAAAAAGGTGATGACCGATGGTGCTTGACTTGGTAGAACTCTAACATCTTTCTTACATCATTGTTGACAAATGGTGTGTCGTTGTCACTGATGATCCTGTGAGGCACCTCAAACCCTACAATTATATTTTCTTTGATGAAATTTGCCACTACTCTTCCTGTGGCCTTAGGAGTGGCATTGCTTCTACCCACTTAGTAAAATACTCTGTAGCCACTAATATTCATATGTATCCACGTGATGGTGGGCTAACTTACCCTACTAAATCCAACCCCCAAGTGTGGAAGGGCCATGGGGTGACCATGCTATGTAAATCCTGTGGATGGGTATGAATCAAGTTGGCTTGTACTTGACAATTATGACACTTTTTTACAAATTCTACTGCATCTCTTTTCATGGTTGGCCAATAGTAGCCCGTCTGCAGCAGACATCTGTAAAGCTTCTTCTTCCCCTAGTATTAGCCACATTCCCCTGAATGTACTTCTTTTATCATTTCTTTTGCTTCTTCAGAGCCCAAACACCTCAAAGGGTCCCCATCATATCCCTTTTTGAAAATGACCATGTTATGCAAGAAGTAATGAGTTGCCAACCTCTTTAGCTTGTATCTTTCATTGTGCTTTTGTGGCAGGATGCCTTCTGTTAGGTACTGCATGAAAGGGCTCATCCAATCCTCGTTGACGAATACCGCATAACTTTCCTCCCTGTCTGCTGCAAGCTGGCAGGTCCTACACTGGGTTTGGACTTGATTTGCATCTTTACCCATACTTGGCCAATAGAAACCTGCCCTCTGAAGTCTGCGGTAAAGACTGACTTCTTCGCAGGACCCACAAATCTTGTCGTGTATTTCTTTCAATTTTCTCTGATCTTCTTCCTGCCCCACGCATCTGGATAAGACCCTACCTGGCATCCTGTGGTACAACTCCTCTCTTACCAAGGCGTAGTCTTTTAGTATCTTTAATTCTATTGCATCGTCTCCTTTTATCAAGACTTCCTTTATGGGGATCCACCAATCCCCTTCGCCCTGTTCCTCCCGGAACTTTTCCTTCAACACCTTAATGATGGATTCTTCCCTCTTACTGACTTCTATCCTGATGCTATCCCTTTTGAAGATTATTTGCAACCCCAGTGCAGCTAATGCATCCACAAACCAATTTTCGTTTTTTCGGAGTATGCTCTATTTCGAAGGTTGAAAATTTTTCTTCCATCCTCTGGGCCATTGCTCTGTATGGGGTTAGACTAGGCTCCTTTAAGGAAAAGTTTCCCTTGGCCTGGTAGACAACTGGGTTCGAATCTCCTAATACCCTCAAATGTTTGACTCCCATTTCGAGAGTCGTGGCAAGCCTGGTTAGGTAGGCTTCGTACTCTATCGTGTTGTTTGAACAAAGGAATTCTAGCTTAAATGATAGCGCCACTGCCTTGTCTTCTTCATGATACAAAACTACTCCCATCCTTCCGGAATGGGTAGTAGAAGACCCATCGAATTTCATTACCCACTGTTCTCTGACCTCTTCTGCCATAGCTACTTCCCCTGGAACTTCATCATCTAGCGGGAATTCTTCCTCTCTTGGAAACTGTGCCAATAGATCTGCTATAGCCCGACTTTTCACTGCCCTAAGTGTCTCCATTCTCAAGTCGTATTGTGATAGTTGTAGCAACTACTGGGATATTCTGCCGGAGAGGATCGGTTGTTGTAACAGAGCTTTAATGGCATAGGACTTAGTCATCAGCCATACTTTGTAGGCCAAGAAATAGTGACGCAACCTCTACGAAGCGTATACAATGGCCAGGCATGCTCTCTCTGCCCTTGGGTAACGAGTTTCTGCATATTTTAAGGCATGGTTGATGTAGTATATTGGCTGCTCGACACCACCTCCATCTTCTTGAGTGATTAGTGCACCGATGGCATACGAGTTGGTGGCCAAATAAAGTAGCAGTGGTTTTTTATGGATAGGGGCCTGCACCGTGGGGAGGTTTATCATTATCTGTTGTAGCCTTTTGAAGGCCGTCTGCTGCGCTTCCCCCCACTCAAAACTTTGCCCCTTCTTAAGCAACTTGGTGAAGGCAGAGGTGCTTGATGCCAATCCAGGGATGAATCTACGGATATATGAGACTTTTCCTAAGAAGCTCTTTAACTCTTTTACTGTGGCCGAAGGTCTCTTAGTTGCTATGGCCGTGGCTTTGGCCGGGTTTACATCTATACCCCTGCTGTGAACCAGGAAACCCAGGAATTTCCCAAAGGACACTCCGAATGCACACTTGAGGGGATTCATTCTTAACTTAAAAGTTCTGCATCTTTCGAATACCCTTTTTAACACGCAAAAGTGTTCTTCTCTCCTCTTTGATTTAACCACTATGTCATCCACATAGTCTTCTAGCTCCTAGTGCATCATATCGTGAAATATGGCCATCATTGCTTATTGATAAGTTGCGCCTGCATTTTTTAACCAGAAGGGCATCATAGTGTAGTAAAAATTGCCCATGGGTGTTCTGAAAGCAGTTTTCTATGCATCCATTGATGCCATCCTGATCTAATTGTATTTGCTGAAATCATCCATGAACGAAAACATGGCGCTTCCTGTCACGGAATCTATTAGTAAATCCATGTTTGGCAATGGGAATTCATCCTTTGGACAAGCTTTGTTGAGATTTTTGAAATCTATTCAGCATCTTATCTGGCTGTTCTTCACTGGTACTATATTGGATAGCTAGCGAGGATGCTGAATAGGCTTGATGAATCCTGCGGCCAGCAATTTCTACACCTCTTTGACTATCTGTCCTTCTATTTCTATGTGAAATATCTTGGCAGGCTGGGCCATCGGCTTGGCCCCTGGGTCTACATTTAATGTATGTGCAACTAGCCCGAGATCTAATCTTGGCATTTCACTGTAGTCCCAAGCGAAAACATCTTTGAATTCTTTCAACAACAGTATCAGTTCTGACTTCTCCTTTTCTATCAGGCTTGCACTAATTGAGATAGGCCTTGGTTCTTGTGAATCAGACTCTAGGTCAACTTCCAATTCTTCCTCTGCCACAATTTGTGTCCTTTTTTGCTGCAACTTCCCCATCCTTCTCTTCTTCCTTTCCCAAACTTTCTTAAACGACGCAACATGCCAAACTCCCGTGTTTCCCTTTTTGGGTGGGGCCTGCCTGCATCTCACTTGTGGGCCTCACGCACCTTCATAACTTATACACAATCCTACCATCAAGGCCTCAGAGTCTGATGCACTGGGGTGTGTCGTCTCGCTATGCGGCAGACACTTCTTTTCTTTTCTTCTTTCGCGCCAGTAGCTCCCTTGGATTTGGTTCTGAGTCACCTTGAACATCTTCCCACCTCGGCACGAAGGTACCTCACGGCCTTGAAACCAAGTTTTCCCTAAATGGAGCCCATTGGTCGTAAAACATGGTTTCCACTAAGTGAGATTCTGCTTGCTCGAATGGCGAGGGGTTTGTAGCTATACGTATCATCCTGCCATTCAATATTCCTTTCACACATTGGTGGTAGGTGGATGGGATTAGTTGATGTTTGTGTAACCAGGGTCTTCCCAAGAGCACATGATAGGATACTTCCATTTTGACCACAAGGAAACGAGCCAAAGAAGTTATAGGACCTACTTTCAACCACAATTGAATGTGGCCTACGGTGTACTCACCTCTTCCACCAAACCCCGTTACTTCCATCGGGCATCCTTGGATCTTTCTTTCTGAAATTCCTACCGCTTGCAAGGTGCTCAACGGAATGAGGTTTACGGAAGTATCTGTATCTACCAAGACTCTCTTGATAGGGATTTGATTTATGGATGCTGCTAAATAGAGAGGCCTCCTGTGATTCGGGTGTCCCACCTCCATATCCTCACTGTTGAATGTGATCTCTATTGATTCCTGTAGGAGGGCTCTGTCTTCTGGCATTTCTGTTGACAAACACTCTACCCCTAACCAGGAGGCGATACTCACCAAAGCCTTCATGGCTATCTTTCTTTCCTTTGCTGTGAGTCCCAACTGTTCAAATAAATTTTTGAACTTGGCATTCTACTGTAGAGTGGTAATCACCGCGGCAGGCAGGGCCAAGTTCTCTTCCTCGTCCTCTCTCGGGTCTGCGCATATTACCACTGTTGCTATACCCTTTCCCTTGTGGTTCGGGAGTGGGTTTCTTTAGACTTCCTACTGGGTTAACTCCAATGTGCTTTCTTTAATCCTACGGTGCACCAACCTGCGAAGAGCCCAGCATTCTGCGGTAGGATATTGTACATAGTTGTGCAGGTGGCAGAAGTGAGGATCTCTTCTTGCTTTCTCCGTGGGCTTTCTAGAAACCTGATTGAGTTTAAAGATCCCCTCCGCTATCCATTTGTCTAGCAGTACATTCAGTTCCTTAGGTTTACATGGTATGGGTGGGGGCGTATCATACTCCCTCCCTTCTGTTTTCCTTCTCCGCTCTCCAGTGGACACCGCCATAGCCTGCGGGGTGTTTCTTTTGTCTGAACTGGGTTTTACGGACTAAGCTGTCTTCTTAGCTTTTTGCAACAGTTGTGTAAATTGGGAAATTTCTAGATTTTCCAGGATAGTTCTGAATTCTCGAATCATGTTAGTCATGCACATTTCTACTAAGGTTCTTTCTTCACAATGGTCGTAGCAGTCAAGTGCTATGTCCTTGGCCCGCTTGATGTATTCCATCAAATCTTCGTCATTCCTTTGCTTGGTCACTTGCAGGGTTGCAAGCGTTACTGTTTCCTCTCCATGAAAGTACTTAGTGCAAAATACATCCACCATGTCATCCCAAGTTGGGATCGATCTTGGTTTTAAGCCGATGTACCAGGTGTATGCCTGGTCACACAGTGACTTTGAAAACTCCCGCAAACATAAGTCTTCATCTACTGCGTAAAGGTCAAGGGTATCAATAAATTTGCTCACGTGCTCAACTGCACTTCCCTTCCTGTTGTCGTATTATGCAAAGGCCCTTGGCTCATACCTCTCGGGGTATGGTTTGCTAATTACTTTTAGAGAGTAAGGAGGTCTTCGTGCATAAAACCTCTCCTTTGGTGTTTTGGCTCTCTCTTGCTCCAAGAGAGCCACTACTTCAGCCATAGTAATGAAGCGCTGTTCTGTGTTCCCCGGGACGCCTCTTGCTAGTGTCTCCTCTCTGTCTGCCTCATGCTGGCTGCCTTTCTCCTTTGTTTTGTTTGCTTTTAGTTGACAGATTACCTCCATCATTTGTTGCTGCGAGTGCTGCAGTGATTGCAATACTTCAATAAAGGTGCTGACATTGTTCATGGGGATTCTTGTCTGTGACTGAGGATCAGCCCCCGTTCTATTGTCACCTTTCGTTGCTGTTGGTGGGGCATTGTTGGCCTGGATTTTGCTTGCGAGGGTACGACACTCATATTCCGTGTCGTCTTGGACTTTGGTGGCATTGTTTGTGAGGGGCTCTGTTTTTTTTTTTTTTTTACCCCTATCTACTTCCCAACTTCCCAGTGAAGTCGCTAATTGTAAGGGGGTGGGCTGTGCTAGTGGTGTTGGGCTGCCTCCTACTGTACTAAGCCAAAGTTTTCTGGATAAGAGAGTTGGGATCGGGCTAGCTTCAGCTTAAGTTGGTTCGGCTTGTGCGCAAACTAGGCCAGGTCTACTAAGGACGTGTTCATGGCAGGCAAAACTATTTCAGGTAAATCGTGGTAGACAGACATAATAATAATAAAATAAACAAACAAAAATATCTAGCCACTTAATGGGGAATTGACCAAACAACCCTTAAAATTAATTACAATAGCAATACTAATCGTTTTCTTTGTGGAAGAGAAAAAGCATAATCGAGGATATCAAATATTAATACGCATGGGTTAGTCAGAATATTAGGGAAATCAACCAAAATCCAACCCGCAGGAGCAGAGCCATAAAGGGAAGAATGTTCCTCCTCAACGCAGTCAATCTTTCAGGAAAGAGTCCTGCCGTGGAGATTAACCGCCCTAAGGGAAACAGGCCTGAGTGGTTTTTCTGCGCAAATACTCTCGAGGTTTTCACAGAGGGCCGGATTTCATGAGGGAGAGAAGGGACCAATCTACCGATGCATGCCCACCATTCTAATTCTCACTATTTCTTTCTTTTTTGTGGTTTTCTTTCTTTCTTTTCCCACTCGTTTTCTTTGCTATTTCTTTTAAGTTTTCTATCTCTTAGTCAAAGTTCCCGTTGTTCGTCCTCCCTCTGTTCACGACAAGACCCTCCTTTTATAGTGCCTGCCGTGACCAAATTTTACTGTTTTAGCCCTTAACTCCCTTTGTCTGGTCTGGGTGTACTGGCCGACCATCATTGTTCCGTCTGTGTGTAGCCCTCCCATCGCCAAACAAGGAAGAGTATTTTGTTTGCTAGTCTATCGTGGCATCCTTTCCTATTACGGTCTGGGTTATTTCTCTCTTCCTGTCCCTCATGACATGCACCTAATGGTTTCAACTCAGCTTGCTTCTTTTGGGTAGTAAGCCATCCTAGTAGGGCACCTCCCCGAAAGAGCTTGAGCCGGAACCTTCAAAATATATTTTTCCCCTCTCCCCACCACCAAACCATGCCCTCTAAATCTCTGACCCCCCGACCTCACCATGCTCTGTATTGGCTGGGTACAAGCTGGTGGTGTCTGAGCTTTGCGCGTGCCTTCATTCCATATGTGTCCAAAACCTGCCTACTACCCATTCGTCTGCCGTGGTCTATAGGATCACCGTCCGTGTTTTTTGACCTTTTATGTGGGCTGCTTTTTGTTTTCCCGCTCCCCTCAGGAGTTGGGCTTTATTTGATGATGGGCCTTACATTTCTTTGGTCCACTCCTTGGTTTCCCTCATTTCTTGCAATGTGTTATGTTATTCCTACTGTAATGATTTAATCCTGCTGGGCCTCTTTTAGGCCAGCCGTTTATTCCTTCTCCCAGTGGCTTGGCATGGCCATTGGTTTGCTTTTATTTATGGGCTCCTATGTCCCATTTGTCTTTCCCTTGAACATCCTTGGCCTGTTTGGGCTTCCTCGGCCCTTTTACTAATTTTGCATTTCCATGTGTTTTTACTAACTTCGTTGGGTTTCCCCGGCCCAATAACCTTATTCTCATTCTTGGGGTTAATGAGCCTGCCATAAACTCCTTACTTTCTTAATTTGCATTACTTTGGGCCTGCGCCGGCCTTTTCTCACTTTTCTACCTCATACACTGCCCATGGGATGCTATTTCTCTCTTTCCGGGCTTCTTTAAGCCCACTTGCCTCTTCAAGACCCATTTGTTTATTTCTTCGGTTTGTAATCCATTATTTCTGCTGCTTGGGCCTAATGGTTTTGCTGTCTGCTTTGCCAATTCTTTACTGTCCTTGTTATTGGGTTTTCTTTCTTTCCACCTGGATTCTCACAAATGGCCCTCAACATATAAATATATATATATATATATATATATATAAATTTAAATTATGTATAACATTTTTAAAATGATATAATATTTTTGGCAGACCGAATACTTATTTGATTTTTAAATACTACATGTCTTGAAAATAAGAAAGAATTGAAGGGTTCAATGGGATATATATATATATATATATATAAATTTAAATTATGTATAACATTTTTAAAATGACCTAATACTTATTTGATTTTTAAATACTACATGTCTTGAAAACAAGAGAGAATTGAAGGGTTCAATGGGATTATAAAAAACAGTCATCCTGAATGAGTATTTATAATATCTCTAACATCATTCAATGATTTTTTTTTTTTTTTTACTCAATGTTAAAACCTCACATCTAGTAAATCCCCCCCCCCCCCCACTTTTTATTTATTTATAATTTATAGAATCAAAAAATACAATTTCAAATATACTACTTTCAAAGTTGTGAACCAAAATCCCAGTGGTTTTTAATTTTTGAACTAAATTAGAAAGCCTTTTCTTTTTCTTCTCAAGTTTAATAACAAATTTAAAATTGATATCCATTGATAAAACCAAATAGAAGGGCCTATTTAGAAAATATCAAATTTAATAAAATCTTTTGTTTATTGAATTGTAAAGAAGGAAAAAGGAAAACTTTATGATGATGAAATCGAAAGCATCTTGGCTCAGTATTATGTCAGACTCTCCCTCAGAAAGTGATCACTCGATCCAAATCTTGCGGGTATCATTCCCTTAGATCCTTTACATGAACAAAGATAAAAACTGATGATAAAATTTGAAAAGAATTCCTTGTTCAATTTCCAAATTACACTTCATGAAATGTGTTGCTCCAAACGAAGTTGGAGTTGTTGCATATGTCTCCTTAATTCATCCCCTTCTATATTATGGAGGTCTCTTTGGTGCGCTCTTGAGGCTTTGACATTAGGCCCTCAGCAACAACAACAACCACAACCAAGCATGACAACCAAAGCGATAATACCACATTGATACCAAAGTTTTTTGGAAAGCAAGAAGTGAACACCAGTACACACTTATATGAGATAGAAATGCTCACCATTGTCGGTAATCCAGCTCAACTAAGAGATACAAACCAAAAAGCTCACCATCTATTGAAATCCATTATAGACTAAGGGTCCGTTTGATTGGGAGGATAAAAAAGTATGATGATAGAAAATTGGGAGAAAATGAAAAAGTAGGAAGATAGAAGAGATTTTATTTTCTCTCATTTGTATTTGATTAGAAGGATGGAAAATTGGAGAGACTGAAAACTTTTTTATTTAATTGAGAAGAGAAATAGGAGGATAGAAAATAGTATTTATTTAAATTTACTTATATATTCTTATTAAAAATGATGTCCAATTAAAAAAAGAAAAAGAAAAAAAAGGCAAACAACCAAGTTCATTAAAAAAGAAAAATCATGCCTAGTAAAGAGTAAGAAATAAATAAATAAATAAAGAACTATAAAAAAGGCATTTTTGGTGTACGTGTATCACGCTTAAATAAAAATTAAAAAAAAAAAAAAAAAACGTTGGCTAGTTTAACCCAAAAGAAAAAAAAAAAAAGGAAAAAAAAAAGAAAAAATGAAAAAGAAAAAGGCAGGCGGCACATACGCCCAGTCAGCCAAAGAAGTGAAATGGAATGATGGGCAATTTTGTCTAAATTGTTTTGCACGCTTTTCTCTCCTATTTTCTCTCCAATTTGGAGAAACTATGTTTTGATAGGGTAGGAGAGTAAACTTGTGAGCCCTACCAAAATCTCTCCAATTTTCTGCCCTCAACCAAACAACCTCAAACACTATTTTCTCTTCTTCATTTCCATCTTCCCTATAACATGGCAGCTTTACGAAATTTTTTTAAGGTAGTTACTAAGAAATTTAAATCACCACAATATTTTTCTTGAAACCATTTAAAAAAAATGAAATTAGAAATTATTTTTATTGAATAAGTTGAATGAGTTACAAATTTTATCTTTTTGTTTTATAATAAGCTTTTTGTCAAATAATTTTTTCATTTGTTGTTGTTTTGTCATGTCTTGTTTTTGTTTGGTTTATGTTTGTTTTTATTTGAGCTAATATTTTATTTTCATTATTTAAGCTTTAAAAAAAAGGATTAAGAATTATGTTTGGAAGTAGAATTAATTTTGGAGTAATGCTATTTTCACAACAATTTTACAATAAATTTTATGCAAAAAAAAAAAAAAAATTATGGGTAAAAAAATAATATCAGTATTTGGCTCAAATTAGAATCAATAACAACTTACTACATTATATTTGTTGTAAAATTATTGTGAAAATATTGTGAATGTAGTAGTACTATTCTTATTTTTTTTGAACCCAAATTTTTGTAATTCTCAAGTCAGGGTGTTCATAATTTTTATTTGGGTGGTCACAATATGATAATTTAGCATATAATATATATATATATATATATATATTGGTAAGTGTATATATACAATTTTTTGCAAGTTAGGGTGATCCTGTGACAACCCTGGCTTGCATGTAGAGCCACCACTGCCCTATAATCACTCACCCCAACCAAACAAAGCATAAGAGTATAACTAGAAGAAATCCTTTTCTTTTCTTCCCACAAGGTAAATGATGTAAATTATAGGACTTACGAAATTTAAAAAATGAAAAGTTAATGAATGCCTTAAAACAGGGACAGATCCAAGATTTTAAGTTAACGGGGGCTGGAGTATAAAGGAAGAAAAAAAAACTCCAAATAGGCATCCATATAGTATTAAAGAATTATAAATACACAAAATTGTTGTTTCTAAATACATTAAGATGCAATCATTTACCAGCAAAGATAAAAACAAAAACAAAATAATGCTATTTTTTAATACTAGGTTGGCTAGGATTTTTTATTTATTTATTGGTTGAAGTTAGAGCATTCATAGTGGCGGTGCTATAAATTTGAGCTTTTAGCATCTCAAAAATCTATTTTATCTATTTTACCACCTCACTTTACAATATACCTGATATCAAATGTTCTATTTTTTTATCATTTCATTTAAAATAATATAAATAACTCATTAAAATAATAAAGGAAGAGAGACAATTTGAGTTTTTTAATTGAAGGAAGATATATATTCTTAATAAAATATTGTATTTTATTTTTAACAACTTGTTATAGTCAATTGGTATTTATACTAGTTTCCTGTAGTTACAAAAAATTTAGTTTTAACTTCTCTAATAACACATGATTTGGTTCTTTAGTGGTGAAATAGTTTTTTTTTTTTTTTTGCTAAAATATAATCCTCATTGTGAATGTTTTTATTGTTTTTGTTAAGTTTTTGGGTTAGATAGTTGCTATTTGGATGAGGTTAACTAGATTTATTGAGGAGAAAGGGGCTACGGTTTTGGAAGGGAAGCCCAACTACAAAAATCAAATAATAACTAAAAAAAAAAAATAAAATTGGACTCAGGGGGAGCCTGAGCCCCTTGGGCTCTCACCTAGGTCCGTCCCTATCTTAAAAGCATTGGTTTAAGGATTATATTTAGAAATATTTTATGAAAAAAAAAAAAAATTGATTTTTTAACAGCTTTTTTATATTTCATATAAAAGTTGTATCAAAAGATTTAAAACTTTCTTAAAATAGTTTTTTAACAAATGCCTAGAGAGACTCACTAACCGAACTCGTTAAATTATATATTTGAATAGCAATAAAATTCAAAATTCGCTCTTTCCCAAGTACATTAGATCAACCCAAACAATCTTTACAGAAAGAAAGTTGGCACGACTAAAAATTCCAAATTACACAATGCTTGGTGCATGGGAGGCGCGAGTCTTACTGGCTAACTGATTCAGAATAATTCTACAATTAACTTCGAAAATGACCCAAAAATACTGGGTAGAACTTGTTTGAATGCTGAGTATTACTGTACATGAATTATCAAACACCTGTATAAGTTGTCTTAGGAGTGGTCTTTTTACGTGTTCATACACGGTCTTGTGTCAACAATGACCATTCCAAATAAAACTCTATTTGGTCACGTATTTCATGAGTTGAGAATAAATCAAATATGGTATTTTAGTCACGAAGCTTGACATACTTCCTTCCATTTAAGTACACTTCCGTAACAGCTTTTAAGTAATGCCTCCAACACTTCATGTGACTGTCACTGCAAGAATTTGGCTCTTCATCTCTGTTAACTAGTGACTGAAATAGGAACTGCAATACAGAACAAATAAAAGATAGAAAAAAACAGAAATAATATTAATTAGTAAGCAAAATTTCTAATTTTACATAAAAGTCATTTGCTTCTCGTTAGGAAATTTTTGCTTACCTTTATGAATTCATTGTTCTTTGAATTTGAATAAGCCAACAGAACTTTTGGATGACAACTCCATAATAAGCCATCTAAAATAGCTGTATAGTCTTTCATTGTTGGAACATTATCCAACACAAAATGCTTAACAATAGGTACTAACTCCTCTGAAGTAAAATAATTCTGCAAAAGAAAGCTAAAATGTTGAACAAAACTTTAGTAGTTCAACAAATCAATTTTACTATATATATATTGCTATATTAATTACAAACTTGAACAAGGCCCAAACTGTAATTTAATGATTAATAAAGTGATAGAAACATTAGAAAGAAAAACAATTTGGCATGTCTACACAATTTCAATCCACACACCAAATCAGACTGATCAAAAAGTAATAGGGGTTAACTTATTTGATTCTGTAATTCAAGATAAGAAACTGTTTCTTTAAATTGATCTAGGTAGAAAAGTGTAAAACTAACCAGTAAACACTCTTTTCTCAAAACCGGAAAACCTGTAAGCACAAAAAAAAGAGAAAAAAGTACCCATAAATAAAGTAAGAAAAAAGAATTGGTATTGAAATAATGCAATTAGACTTCGTACATGATAATATTGTCACTACATGAACATTAAAAATGGAAATTAAATAAATAAAATTGAATTTATGGGCTTACCGTAGTTGGGTGAAAGTGCAAGCTTAAAGTTTGTTGCTCCTTAAACTTTCCAAGATATCGTCTGAGTCTTAGAAACCAGAAAGTGTCTATAGAACCTCTTAGCCGAAGTGTATGTTCAATTTCCCCTAGACAAGCTGAAGAAGTGACTGAAAATGAGTTTGGTATTGATTCGCTATCAAATTTGAAAGAATGAAGATTCTCACAATCGATCTAGAGCAATGGCATTATTTTATCCTCACAAGACAAACTTATGGCTTGTTTGGAAGTTTAAAAAAGGTGGGGGAGTAGTAGAGGGAGGGAGAGTAATTCAATTACCTTATTTGGAAGTTTTTTAAGGAAGGAAGATGAGGAGTTTGGAGGGATTTGGAGGGGTTTCAACCACCTCTAACCCCTCATTTTTAATTCGTCCAAATTGGAGAGATTTGGAGGGAGAGTAGAGTAGATAAATTATTGACTAGATAAATTTTCCAATTTACCATTTCTAAATTAATAATAGACCAATGTTGCAAGTCCATTTTCAAATAGGGGTAAATTTGTCTATTTTAATCATTTCCTCTCCTCTCCATCCTAATTTTTAAAACATTCAAATAAGGGGAATGACTAATTATTTCCTTCCTCCTTACTAATTTTAAAAACATCCAAACAAGGTGGAGAGAAACTATTCCCCTCTACTCTCCTCCTTACTACTCCCCTCTACTCTCCTCCCTCTCTAAACTTTCAAACAGGCCATTAATCTCTTAAGTCCATGTCTGGAAATTTTAATTTCCTCCTTCAAGAAGAATCTCAAGTACAATGTCTCAAGAAGGGGGAACATATAATTGAAATCCAGAATAGATATATGTTTGGATTGGTAGGATTTTATTTCAGTTTCTTTACCTTACTGTAAGCACCGCTTACCAATTCCCCAATAAACTTCTCACGGTGAAGAACTTCAAGATTAGGAGCTTCAACACTAATCCAACTGATTCCATATAGTTTAGCCTTCTTAAGCTTAGGAAATTTAACAATGGGAACATTAATACGGCGAACCATAGAGCGCACGTACATGCAAAATTTTAGAACAAACACCTCGAGCAATGGGCAACAACGTAGGATCTTCGTAATTGTATGAGTATCGATTTCCATATAGCGCAGAGTCAACTCTCGCAAACAAATAGGCCTCATATTGTCGCTAAAATAGTCACTCTCTAGTTTACAACCAGTCAAGGACAATTTGACTAAAGATTCAGCAGAAAAAGTTTCTGAGGTAAAACGTATTTTTGCCTGTAAAAAATATAACTAAACTCGGTATTTTTTTCATGAAAATCATGCTACGAATCTCAAGGTCCAGCGTTTGTATATGATTTCTATTAACCAATTCTATCCAGTTATTAATGCAAGAATCATATATAGAACTACAAAGTCTCATGTTCAAACTAAAACGTTGGATTATTTTCTTGTGCTCACGGAGTGGTAACAAAGCCTCATCAACGGACTTAATAAACTTCTCTGTTTCCTCTACAAGTTTTGCTTTGCTCTTTCAAAACGTATCGTAATAGGTATTAGAGAATCTGAAATCAGACCTGGGGAATGAGTTCCATGCTTGTCTCCATGTCTTGGACAAACCATTGGTACGAGCAGCATCTTTTGGGGGCATGAGGAAGAGGATGTGGTGGATACTGTTTTCTGGCAACTGAGATATCCGATCCAAAGCATCAACAGTACTCACCAGTGGAGCATAGTACTGTGTGTTTCTACTCTTTTTCTTCTTCTTTTCATACCCCATATTCTCGATATATGGTTTTCTTTTTCTTCTCAATCTAAATCCGTCTCTTTTGCACCAAATCAATAAACAAATAAATCCTTCTCTTTCAATTCAATTCGCTTGTGTAACTTTAATATGCAGCCATTGAAACTTCCTCTCCTGAGTTACTAACTTTATAATAGGGAGAAATAAAGTAAATGCATATATTAATTATCTATAGTTGTGCATTAATTATCTATATCAAATGAATTTATTTATATGTTTAATTTTATAAACTTTATATAACATATAATTCTTAGTTGGAATAATAATACTACCTCCGTTCCATTTTATTTGTCCTCTATTTCATTTTGGGATGTCTCAAAATATTGTCTTGTTTTCAAAAATAAAAATTATTAGTTTACTAATGTTCTTATTATACCCCAACTTTATTTACAAAACTATTTGAAAAGGAAACTAACTAATATTTAAAAAATCAATTTAATTGGGGCACCTTTTTAGTTACCTCATTAAAAATAACTCTTTTTAAAAAAAAAAATGATAAATTTATTTAAGGGTAGTTTTGTAAACTTATACATTTTTATAAGGCAGACAAGACAATAAATGATATTTCCTTAAAAAACTTGACTTTTCAAACAGGATAAACAAATTGAGACGGAATGGAGTAATAAATGTGGAATATGACTTTTTTACTCATGTTTAGTTGCTTTGACAACAATTGACACAAAAGTCATAAAAAATTAAATATTTGTGAATTCACTAAAATAAATTTTAGTCCTTTAAATTTCCTAACTCCTTTATATATATATATATATGTATGTGTGTGTGTGTGTGTGTGTGTGTGTGTAATAGAATAAATATATTTATTTTGTTATAGCATAATGAAATTTTAATATAATTTTTCTAAGATTTATGTGAGAAATAATTTTTTATATGCGAGAAACAATTGAAACACTATATCATGCAACAATTGAAGCAATGTCCAATAGAAAAGGGAAAAAATTGGGTCTAAATCTTCTGTCCCACTCTTCCTGCTCCACTAAATACTCCACAAATAAAAACATGCCACATGATCATCTATTTTATTAAATGCTAAATTTATAATTTCTATTATTTCAATTTCCTAAAATAAATAAATAAATAAC
This sequence comes from Quercus lobata, assembly GCF_001633185.2. Taxonomy (NCBI): domain Eukaryota; kingdom Viridiplantae; phylum Streptophyta; class Magnoliopsida; order Fagales; family Fagaceae; genus Quercus; species Quercus lobata. The sequence goes on along the minus strand of NC_044908.1, from coordinate 18,035,369 downwards.
CCATCATATTTAAGTAATTGAAATAAGGAAAATTATTGAATACTCCAGGAGTATCATAAATGTGTACTCCTCTTTCTCACATAAATTGTAAGTCTCACCATAAATTTAATTAGTGGGATCCACAATTATGTGAGAAGAGGGAGTACGCATTTATAATATCTCGGGAGTCCAATAATTACCCTTAAAATAATAGAAAACATAAATTTAGCATTCAATAAAATAAATGAACGTGTGACATGTTTTTATTTGTGGAGTATATAGTGAAGTAGGAAGAGTGGGATATAAAATTTGGACTCGAAAAAATTAGTAGCACACAATAAGTGGCAGAGCTATAAAATTTTCTCAAGGGGAGTCAAGCCAAATGTATCATTGTATTCTAGTAGCTTTAACTCTCTATATAAATGCATACAACTTTCTTTTTTGAAAACAACAAAAAATTTTTGCTAAAGAGATTTACTTATATATTTTTATTAACTTATATTTTAAATGCTCCTAAACTTAATGACTTATATGTGACAAAAAAGAAAACTCAACATTGAAAGGAAAATAAAGGAGACAACAATAAATTAAAGAGTATTTATATATATATATATATATATATATATTAAATGAAAGGAGGCCATCATCTAAAATTTACTCAATACTTAAAAATTTTAACATTAAATAGAGGGGGAGGGGGCATTTTTTGAAAATCCAGGGGGGCGCCTTGCATGCTTATCTATATTAACCACTATATCATGTAATTTTCAATTTGTGAACACATATATAGTGTGATTTCTATTTTGTCTATAAAATAACTAAAGATTACAATTTTTTTTACAAGAAAATTTATTGAATTTTTTTTTTTTATACATCGATAATTGGGAGATTTGAATCATGAATGTCTATATTGGAAATTGAGATGCCAACCAATTAAGCTACAAGATTTTTAGTAAACTTATTGAAATATTGAAGAAAACTAATATTAATAAATTGCACTGCATATCGTGCGGGAATTCAGCTAGTTCCTGTTAGTACATGGACTCTAGAAACTTTGGCCTTATTGATTCTTATATAAATCTAATTCATTCCTTATACAAATATTTTATATCTTGTTATTATTTATATATATCGGATGTAATTGTATTTGTACCTTAAAATAAATTGGATCCAATGTTCCAAGTTCTAACTTTCTTTTCCGTTTCCTTGTTTCTGTTTTCTTTGAACAGAGGTAAGTAGAGTATTTTTTTTTAGAGGTAATTACAACATACTGCTAATCCCGCAGCTCGAATCTTTTCCCCCCTAAACCCCCAAGCACTTTGTACATAGGGAGATGCCAATTCAGTTACAAGGCCTTTGGCGAACAGAGGTAAGTAGAGTAGGATTCTGAGAGCTCTACTCCCATATATAGAGTAGCTTATATTATTATAGCATAATTATAAGAATTCTACCTAGTATTAAATTGTCAAAGGATGATTTATTGGTTTAATATTTGGGTAGTTGATTCAACTATTGTATTTATGACTAATTTATTTTAAATAAAAATAAATTATAAGATGATACATTGATGATAAACATAAAAAAAAAAAAAAAAAAAAAAAAAAAAAAAAAAAAAAAAAACAGACTATATTCAATTTAAATAGAAATATTCAAGTATAAGAAAGATTAAAATTAATATAATAAAATTTAATGCGTGAGTATATATTAAAATAATCATTAACAACTCCACCTGAATTCCAATTTAGGCCAAATTTTCAAATCAAATGATACGTTGATGCATCTACTTTCTAAACGTAGTGTCCGTTTGGGCAGCCAAGAACTTACTCATCCGTGTGTTCATTTGTGCCAATTTAACTCACAAGGGGTTCAAAGCCTAGCTGTTCATATATAATATATAATCTCAAAAATCAGGTAAAATCTAGAACTAGAATCAAAACCGCTTCTTTGACCGTATGATTTTAAAAATCATGTTAACAATAGCCCTTAAAATACTTTACAATTTTTCCTTGGGTTTTTTAATTTTAAAATTTTTTGTAATTATGTTGTTGTTTCCCTGCTAGAGTGGCGCATTTTACAAAGGGTTTAATGATATGGTCCTAAGGACTTGATTTGACGCCAAAGATCATTCCCATAAAAACTCAATTTAAGAAACAATCAAAACTCATCATCACTTGAACTCCTAAAATTTAGGGTAAATTACTTAATTGATCCGTAACAACAACAACAACAACGCCTTAGTCCTAACTTAATTTTGAAGATTGACTATATATATATACATGGATCCTTATCTTATTAGTTAAGTTCAATCATATGTATTCCTTTCATACACTCTTTTCTATCTAAATTCATACATTCTGATACTTTCTTAATGTCAATTAACATATGCTTTTTTTTTTTTGATAAGAAACATATGCTTTTTTATTACTTCAAACAATGCATCATTTAACAAAAAAGAAAATAACAATTCAGTCATAAATTTTATGTGCTATTTGTTGAAAACAAAACACATAATGCATGTAGAGAGGAATAACAAACGTCTAAAATCTACAACTATTAATAAAAAATTCCCCAGACACACACACACACAAATTGGTTAGAATTTGAGTTTGTAGTGATGGCAAATTAAACCATTACAAGTTGTAAGTTTTGTTTAGTTAGAATGTTTACTGTCAAGTCCAAGACAAAGAACCAAGTCGAGGATAAAGAAAGACACAAATCTAGTTTTTGTGATTGGTATTTGATTTCTGTTCGACCTGTCTCTCCTTTTATCTTTCTTTTGGTATATTTATCTTTATAACAGCATTGAGACAAGGATTAAGGAAGAGTGGTTTATTCTTTTTAACGAACTCTAACTCCCCATGGGTATATATAACAAAATGATGGGGAGCTATAGTTCGAAAATTGTATGAACTTTGTCTTAGGTTCTGAAACGTGGAGTTTATCTTCAAGATTTGAATTTGAATTTGACAAAGAAAGTGGACCGGTGGGATTTATTTATTTATTTATTTATTTTTATTTTTAAATTTAAGAACATTATCAATAAGATGCACTGTTTTAAATTTTGAGCTTGGCAATGGAAAAATTGGAGGACTCAAATATGGGTTGCAAATCAAAGTTTCTAGCTGAGAGCTCTAATTTAAAAACATGTTAGGAATTTACTGATTCACCCGTATTTACTATTTCTTTTTGTTAGGAAAAATGTTAAATATACTCTAGTGACATTTTTAAGTGCATTTTTAACAATATAGAAAAATGGAATCCAAACAATCCTATAATTTTAACTAGAAAATGCTAAATTTACAACATTTTCACAACAATTCCTTAGTGCCAAGTTGTTACTAGTTCTAATATGGATCCATCAAAATTACTTTTTGTCTACTAGTAATAGCTAATAATAACTTATTATCTCAATTTTATTGTAAAATTGTTGTGGACATAGTATTTTTTAATGTTAACAATGAAAAAGTGATTAAATAAGAAAATATCCTCTACAACCTTGGTTGGACCTTGATCCAACCTTAAAAAGTTTCAACCTCTTTCTTTCTTGATTTTTTTTTTTTTGAATAGTCCAAATTTCAAAATCATGTCATAATCCCCTTCTAGAAATTAGCAAATTAAAACCTCCGATCATTACTACACTTCACCCGAATAATGCCGGTATAGTACCAGTCCCTTTGTCCGAAATTTACTTTCTTATAACCATCCATCATAGCAGTACTTTTCGGTGAAAAATTTCATACAATAATTTTATATAGAATCTCTTTATAAATTCTCATTCTTGATACTTGATGTAGGACACGGTTTATTTAAATTTTGTAATTATGTAATTACAACATTTTAATGTAATTTTTGTTATTTTAAGTTTAAGTGATTTATTTCCTTGTTTTAGGTGCTTTTAATGTTGTTTAGTCAAATGCTTTCATAGCTGCCTTAGGGTTTCTAGCCACCCTAGGTTTTCTTTTTACTATTTAAATGCATTGCAGCCTCCAAAAGCAATTCAATTTTTCAAACTATTATCAATAAACACAAACTTTTTGTCAAATTATTTCTTTGGTGGATTCCAATTTTCTTCTCCTTGTGGATTCAGGGAAACCCCTTGTGGATTCGAGGTTTACTACCAGAAGCTAATAGTTTAGTTTTTGTTTCATCAAAAGAGTATCGTGTATACTTTCTTCAGGCTTTTGTGACATCAATTGGTATCAGAGCCTTGACTTACCCTGGTTTGATGGATAACCGGCAAGACGGTAACCACCACAACAACAATGGTGGCAACAACGTCGACAATGCAGTCCTCACTAGGGCTGAGTTCCTTGAGTTTCGTAAAGATGCTTGTGATGAGAATCAACAATTTTTTGAAAAGAGTTAGCAAATTGTAGGCGAAATGCAAAAGATTGCTACTCTTCTTGCTAGGAAATCATCTCAAAACAACCATGATCAATATATTCAAAGATGCATTCCTACCTATAAGAAAATTCCATTTTTGGATGAAGTTATGTGTAAGTTAGATTTTATTGATTGACTTCTTGATTTGGAAGAGTATTTTAATTTTTGGAAGATTTGTGATGAAGTAAAAGTGCGGCTTGCATCTAATAAATTAGACAATGAAGTAGAGGAATGTTGGGAAGATATTCAAATCGATAGAAAATGACAAGGTAAGCATCAAATTCACTCTTGGCAAAGAATGAAAAGAGTATTAATTGATTTATGGTTTCCTAATGACTATTATGATATACTAGATTATAAAAGTGTTGATTATAAATCTGTATATTCATACGAAAAGGAATATGTTCAAAACATGAAAGGTCAACCACAAAACCAAAATTATCACAGCCAAGTCCATGTGTTAACTTGATTTAAAAATTGATTGATTAATTTTTGAGTTTTGTACATTTTAGTACATGCTATTTATCTTGATGTGTGAATTGTTAAAAATTGGGAATATATATATATATATATATTTTTTTTTTTGAGATATGGTGGATAATAAATGTGGAAATATTTTCTCTACTAATGAGGTTGATTTGAGTTCAAAATGCCTTGACACATGAAAACATTGCATGCTAAATTTTTATATCATTGAGATCTATATTATATAGTCTTAACTGATTGTGCCTGAGATGTTTACATGCATTTGTTTATGGGTCATATAGTATCAAGTTTGCATATATTGAAAGAGAGAATATTTTTCTTCATGTGTATCCTCAACTTATATGTGTCTTTATTTTTCCTCACCTCCTAAATTTTCCCCAAAAATTGTTTTTCCCAAAACTTGTTTTGTTTTTCCTATTTTTATAGAGGGAGAAAGCTATTTTTAAAACATTTGTTGTTCATAGGGGATGTTGTTGCTCTTCATAGGGGGAATTGCGCCTCTATTTTCTATAGAGCTGAATTGTTTTGTGTTCCTTTGGTTCTCTATTTTCTTTTGTCCTCTATTATGTATGTTTTCTGTCTACCTTCTGATTGAGTTGTCTTTGTCAATAGGTGACAAAAAGGGGGAGAAATAGAAGAAATGTTGAAAAGGTTTTTATTTGTATTTATTTAGGGGGAGATGAAATTGTTTTGTTATTTTCTATTATTGCATATTTGTTATGTATTGTTCATCTATTTCCACACATGTGGTGATGTGCTCTTTTGAGTATTTCAAGAAAGACAGGTACTAACTGATTAAGACCTTCTGCCTTTTATTGCAACTTCTAGGTTAGGAGTCTTAGATTGGGATTTATGATGTAATTGGGCATATTATTGTAATACGGTTGTTCTTGTATTTGAGCGTTTCATATTGTATGCAAGTTTTGTCATGGATTTTGTAAGGTTGAATTTAATCGACCATGTTTTGGTTTTATTCCGTGATAAATTTGCTTGTAATACAGTACTTAGAATGTATTTAGGTGCATGTAAGGGTAGTGTGTGAGAGAGTGTGAAGAAATGCTCAAGACTGTGCAGTGAAGCAGGGACTCACGGCTAGATCTCGCGGGAGGCTCGCGACTTGCAAGCTACCAAAAGTTGCACACGTGCAGAGCATGCAGGGGAGCTAAACAGTCATGCCAGTTGGAGCACTACAAGACAAAAATTCAAACTGGCCATTCAGTTAGCTCGTGGCTTGAACTCGCGACTCAGTCAAGTTGCAAGGTCAAGTCGCCAACCAACCCTATTTTGGAAAAACTGACTCTTCACATTCCATTCTTACACCAGTATAAATACCCCTCATTCCCACAAATATGTGTGACTATTCAGAAAGAAAAACCCTAAGAGAGGTTTCTTCAAAACACCCACTCAATTAGAGAGTGCTACTCATTCACTACAACAAAATGTATTTTCAGTGACGAAAAAATTCGTCACTAAAAGTCCAGTTTTTCGTCACTAAGGACTTTTAGTGACGAAATTAGACTTTTAGTGACGAAACTCATTTCGTCACTGTAGCCCCGTCACTAAAAGTCCTGGTGACGAAAAATTTCGTCACTAAAAGTCCGATTTGATTTAAAAAAAAAAAACTTTTAGTGACGAAAACGTTTCATCACTAAATGTTTTCCTCACTAAAAACACTATTCAGTGACGAAAATATTTCGTCACTAAAAACTCTTTAGTTTACTAAATCATATTTAGTGACGAATAATTTTGTCACTAAAACTATGTTCAGGTACATATAGTGACGAAAAAATTCGTTACTAAAACTATATTTAAGAAAATCCAAGCACATATAGTGACGAAAATTTTCGTCACTAAAACTATTTCTTACAAAATTTTGCTATATTTAGTGACTAAATTTTTGTTACTAAAACAATTTTTTGTTGCTATATTTGTGACGAAAATATTCGTCACTAAAACTTATTTTCTGTTTTTATTTTTTTCATGATTTTGATATTAACCTGTAACCTGTCATTACATTATTAAAACCTCACATTTGAATAACACATTTATCTCAACAACACATTTATAAAAAAAGATTCATAACATTCCATAAGTAAAAAATAAAATAAGTATATAATTCAAACTCCTTCCATACAATAATTGTTTGCAATACATACAATAACTCTACCTAAACCCTATTTTAGAACTAATGGAAGATGTTCTCATATGTCTTCAAGTAATGCCAAAAGTAAATCTCCTAAAAGCCACCAATAAGAAATCTGCACAAATATAAAAATAATAATTCGTTAAAACCGTAAAGTAAAAACATTAACTATGTTATAAGAAATATTTCTAACAATGCATTAAGAGTAACCACACCAATAAATTAAAATCACAACTCCTAATGTATAAGTTGTAAAAAGCAAATAAAGTACTAACCAAAAAGTGTTTTAACTATCCTTGTCGATAGTAATTCCCACAATGAATACACGGACACGGAATATTACCACTCACGTCCACAACTACCCTTGCAAAATTAATAAATGCATTGACCTCTTTAATATATGGATGACTTAATCTGCCATCGGGTGTCTTACCTATTGTCATCCAACTTTTATCCATGTTTGATTACAATTACAAAATGAATGCTATTTTAGTAAAATAAAGACAACTCATGCATAGTGTATTCTAACATCTAAATCCATATGCTACTTAGATAAAGTTCTATCATATTCATAAATGCACAAGTCTATATTAATACTTAAACAAATATACATTGCACACACAAATATACACTCCTAATATGCATTTAAACGACCTTATAACTTCACGCAAGCCACTCGCTTGCTCCAACACAACAACCCACCACAAAGCCAATCACAAACATCACAACTATAATGCTTACAAGTATTGAAATTGAATAAAAGAACACAATTGCCACTAATCAACAAGTTTCATTCATATTTGCAAAAAATTAAAAACACTCCCAATATGAATTTAAACAGCCTTATAACACCGTGCAAGCCACCCGCTTGCTCCAACACAACAACCCACCACAAAACAAATTTTCAACATCACAACTATAATGCTTACAAATATTGAAATTGAATAAAGGAATACAATTGCTACTAATCAACAAGTTTCATTCACATTTGCAAGAAATTAAAAACACTCCTAACATGAATTTAAACCACCTTATAACACATTGCAAGCCACCCGTTTGCTCCAACACAACAACCTACCACAAAACAAATTTTCAACATCACAACTATAATGCTTATAAGTATTGAAATTGAATAAAAGAACACAATTGCTACTAATCAACAAGTTTCATTCACATAAGCAAAAAATCGAAAACACTCCCAATATGAATTTAAACCACTTTATAACACATTGCAAACCACCCGTTTACTCCAACACAACAACCTACCACAAAACAAATTTTCAACATCACAACTATAATGCTTATAAGTATTGAAATTGAATAAAAGAACACAATTGCTACTAATCAACAAGTTTCATTCACATTTGCAAAAAATCAAAAACACTCCCAATATGAATTTAAACCACCTTATAACACCATGCAAACCACCCGCTTGCTCCAACACTACAACCCGTCACAAAACAAATTTCCAACATCACAAGTATATATAGAGTTTTATAAGTTTTTAACTAAAATATACTTACTTTGCTCAATCATTTATTCAAGGATTGGAAACATGGACTCATGCGGATCAATCAATAGTCCCAGCAATACAATATGCTGACTCAAAATTCAATTAACTAATATTTAGAGAAGACAAAATATAAGGAATTTTACATATACTTTATTATATTTTATTAGATCAAAAAACTTGTATCAAAATATATTTTGTAAAAAATAAAGCGAGAATAAATTTTAAAAAAATTATATAAAAATCAAACAATATAAATAAAGTTTTAAAAAATGGAAAAACAATCAATACATAATCAAACATTTGAACTGCTCTAGAATAAAAAAACAACAATATTCTAATATGATAAAGGAAATTAGTTATCTGTCAAAAGCTCCACTCAAATTGAATAGTCAAAAATCAGAATCCATATTCACATTAAAAAATAACTTTTCTGTAGTAATCAACACTCTGGTATAAAAGATAACACACAAAATACCCATGTTTCTCTCTCTATATATTTTAAACTATTTTTACCATACCCAAAAAATAAATAAATAAATAAAGGAAATTACACACAAAATAACCATGTTCCTTCTGAAAATTGTTAAAATAAATCGCATAAAAACATTGCAATTCCACTAATTTGACACAAAAATCAGATTATAAAAAAAAAAATATATATATATATATATATTTATTTTTTGAATGTTGAAAAAAGGAAATTACCGATTTGAGAATGAAGCAACGAAGTCGAAGTTCGGTGAAGGCGAGAGTGCTGTGAAGGCGAACGGTAGCCGATTCGAAGGAAGGCGAACGGTCGCCAGGAAGGCGAATGGTCGCCGATTTGAAGGAAGGCGAACGGTCGCCGGGAATGCGAATGGTCGCCGTTGAGCTTAATCGGCGACGGTTGGCTCTTAACGGAGCTTCATCGGCGACGGTTTGAGCTTCATCGGCGACAGCTAAGCTTAATCGTGACAGTGGGAGTTCAACGGCGATGGTGGGAGCTTAATCGCGGCGGCGCCGTTGAGCTTAATCGCGACGGTTTGGCTCTTTGTTTGTTTTTTTTTTTTTTTACTGAAATATGGCTTTGAAGACTTTGAAAACTTTGACGGGGTGTGTGTCTCACTGCTTAACCCATTTGAAAACTTTGTTTTCGCTGTGGAAACGTGGAAGGCATTTCTAAGTTTTTGGTAGCTAAGGTTCTGAGACGGCCAAGCAGAGAAATGAAGGGTTGAGTGGGGTCTATTTGAAAAATTGAAAGATTTGATTTTGTTTTGTTTTATGGTTTTTTTTTTTGGTTATAATGTGATTGGTGGAAATTAAGGCATATTCTATTATAAGATTCAAGAGAGTTCTTTTTTTAATACGTGGGGTGGGCAGGTAGAGTTTGTTGAGAGTATGTGAATTACGAGAATGGTGTTGTGGTGAGGGGACTTTTGATTTTGTGAGTGAGGGTAGATTTGTCAACTACTTAGATATAGTGCTCTGTTGAAAAAAAAAAACCTCTAAAAGCTTTTGGTGCATGTGCTGGGTATTGAAATTGGACTTTGAAGTCTTTAGTGACGAATTCCAGTTTCGTCACTAAAGACTGGGCTTTGTTAAGATATTTAGAGACGAAATTCATATTTCTTCACTAAATTATACTTTTAGTGACGAATTATGATTTCGTCACTAAAAACATATAAGTGCACAACTATTATTATTTTTAGTGACGAAAGGATTTTCGTCACTAATTCTTCCTTACAGTGACGAAAGGATTTTCGCCACTAATACTATCTATAGTAATACCTATAGTGACGAAATATTTCGTCACTAAAAATTTCAACTTTTAGTGACGAAATATTTCGTCACTATAGATTAATTAAATTTGCGCCAAAATTTCCCTCTATTGGTGCCCATTTTTCAGAACACAATAGTGACGAAATTTATTTTTCGTCACTAAATGTTATAATTTTTTTCATTATCAGTGACGAAATTCATATTTCGTCACTAAAGTTGTATTTTTAGTGACGAAAAATATTTCCTCACTAATTTTCGTCACTAAAAATACATTTTGTTGTAGTGATTTTTAGAGAGAAATCTTTATAGTTTCTTCTCATTCCCTCTCTAATTGTCATACCTATTGAGAGGAGATTCTATCCAAACACTATCCACACCCATTTAGAGTGGTGAGTGTTTTTAGAGTTTTGGGAAACATTGGAAGATGCCAAGGATGGTGGATGCTATGGATTATAGCGAAATCCGGTAAGCTGGAAAAGAAAAAGGTTCGGCGCAACCTCGTTGGAGCAAGAAGTTTAGAGGGCTTAGGTACACTGGGTAGATTAGGCTTGGAGAGTCTATTGCTGTTCATGTATCCTAACTATATTTTCTAGTGGATTATTTACCACTTGGAGGGCGGCGGAAAGGTTTTACGCCGAGAGCTTTGGTTTCCTCTTCGATAACACATCGTTGTGTTATCATTGTGTTTGCATCTCTCTTCCCTTAATCTTTGCCTTTTATTTTCTGCTGTGGATGTGATTTTAATTGGCTTAGATTGGTTACCAATTCTGTTTATAGCTTGTGTTCATTTTCCACACACTTATTATTTGTCATAAAGCTTAAATTGATAATTTTGTTATTGGGGGTCTAAACATTCAAGAGTGTTTTATACACAATTTGAACTTTCAGATTGTCAAAGGGAAAGATTGTTAGGTTCTAAAAGTTTAGAACAATTGGCAAACCGTGAACATAAATTTGTCTAAATATAGATCTTAGAGTTTAAGAAGTTATATTAGACAATACTTAAAGTGCTACAAGTCAGAATTCAAAGAACATACACGCTGCAGGTTCAGAAAGTCAAAATCCAACTGGTTCGATTGATCAAGAGAATTTTTCAATCGACCAGGAAAATTTTTCAATCGATCGGAAGTCACAGATCAACAAAAATCAGCAAATGAAGAAAGCCCATAACTTGTCCATTTGAAGCCTAAATTGCGATTTGTTTTTTTGTAGTATTTAAAGGACATTATAAGCTAACCCTAGATGGGTTTTTTTAAGAGGTTTTTAGGGAGAGAAGAGTGCATCTAATTGTAGATATATATTGTTTTTGTACCCAAAATTGTCTCAAATCTTCTACCGGCAATTTTCTTTGAAGAAACTCAAGATCCAGTGTTGTAGAAGTTGCTACTATAAGATCAACTACTGATGGTAATCTGAAACCTTTGAGTAGGATCTCAAAGTCATAAGTGTGGGAGTTTATGTGCTGCAAATCCAAGAGAGAAGAGTTCATGGATTCGGAACTTACATGTGATCGTGTCAATAAGTTACTGCTGAAGGTAGCAATAGATTTAGGGTAAATCTTTTGTAAAAACTTTAATTCTCTATTAGTGGATTTGTATACCTTGAAGATAGCTAGGTCAAATCTTCTCTAGTTTTTTTTACCTTGAAACTGTTGGTTTCATTGGTTTTCTTGGGTGATTATATCTTTGTATTCTTTACTTTTCTGCTTGTGTATGATACGATCTTTCACTATTTAACCCAGATCTCATAATTAATTTAAGTAACCACTTGGCTAATTCACTAGGTTTAAACAATCTGTTTTAAGGGGTCTAAACAAACAAACAATATTTGCTAGATAAATTAACTGCAATATAGATGGTTATAGGGGAGGCAATGATTCAAGCAGGAAATATGGGGTTTCAAAAATTGATTTTGATAATCACTTTAACCGAAATTAAGAGCCTGCATACAAGTGGAGTGTCTGATCCTTGGCAATATGCAACTACCCTAGAGGACTCTTAGACTGTAAGAGCCACTGAGAATGAAGAAATATAAAGGCCAAAAGAAGAAAGGGCATAAAATAGTAACTTCTAATAGTGGTAACTGAGAAAATATAAACGTAATTTCAAAGAGTTGTGACTGAAAAAGCATTTTTAGCTTGATTGTCACTCACATTCATAATTAGACAAGCTTTAAAAATATCACTTTGGTTTCAAAAATAAAAATAAAAAACCTGCTTAAAATAAGAAAAAAAGAAGTCAATAAATGAATATTAATATTCCAATTAACATTCAAGCTTAAAAGTTATACTTCTATACTTCAGCAGTTAGAAATGAATCGGATAACGCATTGCTCTGAGGCACCCATACTCCTCTATATCTCATGCCTGAGTGATTAATTAATTTCACAGCCTTTAAGTAATGACGCCAACATTTGGTGTTGAAGCCACTGCAGCACTTTTACTTTTCTTCTCTGCCCATTAAGGTCTCGTACAAGGGCTACAATATAAATCAAAAGAAATTCAATAGTCAGCATGATACTCATAAACCGAACAAAAATTTCTCACTTATAAATAATAAACAGTTTTCTTTTCATTACAAAATGTATACCTTTATGAATTTGCACTCAGGATTCGAATGTACTGATAATATCTTTGGATGACAACTCCATAACAGGCCATCTATAAGAGCAGTGTAATCTTCTAATATTGGAACATTAGACAACATCAAATGCTTAATATTTGGTCTTGGAGGAATGCTTTCTTCATTTAAGTCCGCCTCATATCTGATTAACTGTGTATCAAAACAGTAAATTAGGAGTTTATCTGTTAAATTTAATAAATAGGAAGGGGAAAATATGGTATCAGAGTGCGTTGCTTACTAATGATCACTAAAATTGAGAAAGTATATATATGTGTGTGTGTGTGTTTCCATTTAATTGTGTACTTACTGTTGGAAGTGGAATGTCAGTTCACCAAAAGTTTAGAACTTGGTTCTGCTGAAAGTTTCCAACATATCGTCTCAACCAAAGTAACCATCGCATGGTTATTTGATAATCATTGAACAGATTGTGTTCAGTTTCTTGTGGACTTGAAGAATTGACAAGAATTATCGATGGTGTTGACGTGCCACTATATTTGAAGGAACGCAGATTTTCACAATTGATCTTAACAGTTGGTGAAGAATCAGAGTAATGATGCAAATGTAACCTCTTAAGTCGATGACTTGAAACATCAATGTCTTTGGAGTCGAACAACACTGCTAAGTCTTCAAGCAGAGGAAATTTAGAATTAAGCTCTTGAAAGAATTTCTTTGTAAGTCTGAACCCTTTAATTTCCAGCTCCTTTGCATTATTGCATGCAATGAAATTCAAATCCAATTTGGCACGGATCCAGCCTTCACAGTAGAGAGTTCTGAGTGCAGGTGCTTCAATCCTAATCTTTTGAACATTTCTTAAATATGCCTTTTTAAGCTTGCGAACATTGACAAGTTGAAGAGAGCTTTTGCACCTTCCAATGTAACTCCTTGGGAACATGTCCACAGTAAGTGCCTCCAGCGAAGGACAGCAAGATAGGACTATAGGAGCTTCTGTACTCTCTTCCGTTCACTTGGATAAACATCCATTTCCTCTATAGACTGTTCTCGCAAAACAGTAAACTTTCCATTGTCGTCGCCGAATAAGGAATCCACCAGCTTACAACCTCTTAACTTCAATACGGTTAATGCTTCAGCACCAAAAACAGTCCTAGGCAAAGTATAGCTTTTGATATTTTCTTGGCCTTCAATTCCAAGGTCTAGCTTTTAATTTTAATGTGATTTTTCATGAGTAATTGCATCCAATTATCGATACAAGATGCATCTATAGTATCACGAATTTTCATTCTCCACTTGAATTCTCTGACAAGTACCTTCTGCTCCTTGAGTATTACTAGAGCTTCATCAACTCTGTTCACAAACTCCTCAGTTTCATAATGTTGACGAGACAAACAAAATTGAACGCAACTTAAATCACACATAGGGAGCGAAATCCATGCTCGTCGCCACGTCTTTGACAAGACACTAGTACGAGCTGCGTTTTTTGAAGGCATGAAGAAGAGGATGTGTTGAATGATGTGTTTAGGCAGCTGTGATATAAGATCGAATGCATCAATACTAACCGGAGAGTAATCGAGCTTGTGGACCCTCTCCTTCCTTTGAATAACCATCTTCCTAGATTGGAAAGATGGATTGGAAAACATGTCTTCACTTGCTGCGGCGCTCTATCGGAGTGGGGAAAACCCTGGGCCTGATAACATCTCCTCGTGTTTTTTAAGGAAAACATTTAGAGTTTAAATCCTCTAATAAAACTTTTGTTCTATTAAGGAGAAAGAGAGAGAGAAAGTGTTCTTTGTAGCATAGGCTGAGTATTCTTCGAAGAATTTGGTGTCTGGATTAGATTAGGAGTGTTTTTTTTTTCGGGAGAATCTAGATTAGGATAATCACGAGTCTACTACGTGAATTATGAGGAAATTAACAATGTTACTTTCGTAACTAAAGTAACCTCAGAATTCTAATTACCTTGGAATCGAAGAAGAATCAATATTGTGATTGCATTCTTCAACCCAACAAAACCCAGGTTACAAGTAGGTGTAGGAGGGCTCAACCTTAACACAGATAACAATTTTAGATGAATCGTGTATTAATTGCAAATTACTTTTTTGTTTTTCATTTTTTTTAATATAAGTATTTAACTAGTCATTAATTCGTGCATCACACAGGATAGACTGAAAAACCCTAATTACTTTAGATTCAACTGCATACTAAAATGATAATCTTCTTATTGTAATAATAAAAAAAATGATAATCTTCTTACTAATACAATACTTCACAATTTTTTCAACAAAATTCACATAACAGCTCTTTGAGTGTGACTTTGCTCTGCTAATAGGGAAAAATATAATTCCTAAAACCAAAACCAATCTACAACAATCAGTAAAACCCAATTAAACGTATTTGTTTTAAGTATTTCTTCAACACTTTGAAGGGAATTGAGAAACCAAAGAAAAAAATATCATAAGTGTTGAAAAACTAAAGAAAATAGTAATCAGTCATTAAACCAAAAAAATTAAAAACCAGGTTCAAAAGAAATTGTTTTTCTTTTTTAATAATTCTAAAGTCACCAATCCATCGATCTGCCAAAACTGACTTGATCTAATCCAATTCACTAGGTCTAGTTAATTTTTAAGAGTTAATAGGTTGGGTTGGATTGTAAAATTATTTTTTTATGGTGGGTCGGGTTAGGTGCAGGTCAACAGATTCACAAATTCGCCTAACTTAACTTGACCCCCTATATTTAATATATATTAAAAAATATATTATATAATTTTATTATTTACTCTTTTGTTTATCAATTGAGTTGGAATATCTAGAACTATATGATATCCTACTAATTATAGAATAATAAAACTAGTTCATGTTTATATTGTTTCTTAGCTAAGTTGATTTGAACTTTGAAGCACTAATAAAGTAGTTTATGTTGGTTTGGTGCTGTACTCAGGTTCATATGGTTATAAAATTGCTCTTATTTGTGTTTATACTGTTCTAATGCTGAATTAAAAATAAAAAACTGTCCAATCCATTGGTCCAATGTGAGTCAAGTGAGTTGAGTTGGACTCTTGTAATGGGCTGGGTTGGTTGGGTTATAATTTTTTTTTAAACCCGACCACGGTGGGTTGGATTGAAAAAGCCTTTTAACCTGACCCAACTCAACCCATGTACACCCCTAGTCCTCAACAACAAAATAAACTAATGACACTGGTTTCTAACGTTTTCTCACTGTATACCGCCACTTACCATGCAACTAATAGCTTTTGAGTGTGACTTTGCTTTAATAATAAAAAAATATATTCCCTAAGCCAAAATCAATCTGCAAAATTTAGTAAAACCCAATCAAATGCATTCGGTCCAAGCATTTCTTCAAACACTATGAAGGGAATCGAGAAAGAAAAAAAAATCAATCATTAAATCAAGGAATAAAAAAACACTGAGGTCATAAGAAATAGCATTGGTTTTATTTTTTGGGGCTCTAAAGTTCTCAACATCAAAATAAACCAATGCCATTGGGTTATAAAGACTTCTCATTATGTATCACTGCCGTTTCTTAAAGAAAGATCCTATAAAAATTAGAAATTGTCAACAACATTAAATAGAAGATACATATATTTCATCAAATAATGGTCGAAGTTGGAACATACTTTTGGGTCTAAGGATTTATAATAAACATAGTAAAACCATGCTTTGAAATTTGTCAACTCATTATCAGCATCTTTTGCAATATTAATAAAAGAAAAGAAAATCCTCATGGATCTTGCTTCAAAAAATTGTAAATATGAATCTCAAACCGACATATATTATACTGCTCAAAACCTGACATTTATCAAAATTAATCATCTACCATGGTAAATTGAAGAAGACATAGAGTATACCATATACAAATTAGTTTTGACACAACTATAGCAAGACATCTTTTGTAGCATTGAGATCCCAAATAGAAAAGATACCTAAATTTAATCTAGAAAAATATTAAAATTGAAATTCATTATGAAAATTTAGAAATATGGTCATGTTATATGTTTAGTATGTTGAGCAAGGTTGTTAAATCCGGATTGGACTGGACGGTCTGACCCGAGCATCCGTGACCTGGACCCCAATCCGATTCTTTAGCAAGAGAAAATGGGTCCTGAAATTTAGTTAGGAAAAACGCATGCTCCAGGTATATAACTAGCGACCTCCTACGAGTTTTGGACTTTTGTCCAACACGCTACCCATTGGACTAGTAAACTTCCTTGTGTCCTTCTTGACATTTATATTTTATTTATTTTAATTTTACAAGATTAATAGTTTTGGATTTAATATTATCACTATTTACTTAATAGTATTTTCTATTTTTTTTTCAAGAATTATTCTTTCACATCAATAAATATGAATATGAAAATTGTAAATTTATGTTAAAAATGATTTTATTTTAAATTGAAATGCATTTTTTATTTAAAAGATTAATAAATACAATTTTTTAAAGCTTGTTTATATTTATTATTTTCTATTCACTTTATAAAAATAATGAAAATACATTTGAAAGTTGTTTCAATTGCATGATATTTTTTTAAGGGTAAATTTTCATATTTTTTCACATTTAATACATTTATTTGTATTTTAATTAATATTAAATTAATTTTGACGTCATTATGGTTAGACCTTAGTTGAACCTCAGTCTGACCTTAAAAACCTTGAACCTCTCCCTTCTCCAGTTCTTTGAACGGTCTAGGTCTGAAAATCATGATGTTGAGAAAAGGTTTTATAAGTACAGACTATTTTAGCTAATATTATTCTATAGTTAATTCTCGAGTAGGGTAGGCTACAGAATTGGAAGAGTTTTTCAAAAAATTTCACTCTTTACGAAATTCCTTGTGTTTGTTTTATGCATTTTTTTTATACTATTTTTGGATTGTGGTGATATTTTTGTTATCAACCAAATTGCTGAATCTAAACTTAAGCAACTGTTGATTAATTACATGTTTGGAATGTAGGGGTTAATTTGAGAATTTAGGACAACATTTCTAGTTTCTCCCCCTTTCTTTCAAAAATTTTTTTTTTTTCTTGAAAGAAAACTGGGAAATTTATTAGAAAAAAAACTAATCATCGTTGGCCAAAAGAACATCATAAAAGTGGGAAAAAACATCTTTCATCCACACTGATAAATCTCTAGTATATCTTGTATACTTAGCCAGGTTATGAACTACAGAATTGCCAAGTTTATGAGTATAAAATAAATAAATAAAGAAGAAGAAGAAATACTACTGAATGATGCAAACCTTAAATGACATATTGTATAAATTTGATAGATTAAAATGCACATTTTAATCCATCAAATATAAATATAAATTTTTTATTTTATCAAACCCCATACTCCACTGTAGCCATTACTTAATCAGTATACGGTAGGTAAGCGAAAAGAGTGGAAAAACTTTCAACTCAACCAAAACGGGTGGATTGAAATGTTGAGTCAACACCTCTTTTTTTTTTTTTTTTTTTTTCCTTTAAATTTTATCGAATGCATTTATTAATTAATTAATTTTTTTAAATTACGAAACAGAGAGGAATATAGCATGGTGGGATGATATGGGATGTGTCTGGATATATTTTCAACTTGCCAGTCTCTACAAATGATTGATCACTTGTTGTATTGCATAAATGAACGAGCTCTAGATATTTGCATCTACTAAAAAAAAATTTCAACACCTACCAATAATATATGGATGGTTTTAATATCTATTTTTAAAAAAAAAATATTGTCATCTATACTATTATTTAAGGGCTTTCCCCTGTTTGGGTTATCATTTTTTAGTTCAAAAATACCCCTACACTCTTATGTTTAAGTAGAGACAAAATTAAAGGACAATTCGGTAAAAATGTAACTCTAACTCCCACTAAATATTGCCTAAAAAATAGGACTACTCTCCTATTAATTTTCAAATTGATTTATTCACTTATAAATTAGATTTTCAAAATAAAAATTATAAATATAAAATAAAAAAACACAGTTTTTTTTCCAACAAAATAGGACCACTAAAAAAAAAAAAAAAAAAAGCCTCATCACACGTGCGAAGTGCATGTGATGAGGTTAGTATTTTTTATTTTAGTTTTATAATAATATCGTACCCTGCCCATCATGCTGGTTACAGTCAGTTCCGATCCAACTATAGAAACTGACCGACCTCCATGCTCAAACGACAAATTTAGGCCACAAAGTTCTTGAAAATAATTT
The DNA here is from genome assembly GCF_001633185.2 of Quercus lobata. Taxonomy (NCBI): domain Eukaryota; kingdom Viridiplantae; phylum Streptophyta; class Magnoliopsida; order Fagales; family Fagaceae; genus Quercus; species Quercus lobata. The sequence goes on along the minus strand of NC_044908.1, from coordinate 18,016,326 downwards.
TTTTATTTTTTTAAGAGGACTATAAAAACGAAATAGTAATTGGTCAACCAATAGCGCAAGTTGATTATCTTTGTTTTATACTGGCAATTGGGCACCGACATTACACAATCACATAATGACATATAATATACTCGTCTAGCAGCATAAATTGACTGGAAGAATTTGATAGCTACCTTACGTACAATAATTTTAAGATACCTAGCGGATGTTTTTGATGCTTATCTTGGCCTTTTCTTGGTCTTCTTTCCTTAACAGAAAATGATAAGAGTAGCTATAATGGAGCAAAATTACAAGTGAGAAATTCTCCAAAATTTAAAAATTAAAAAAAATGAAATATGCAATTGCTATATATGGATTTCACATGTTGTGAGAGATATCTAATAAGATCGTCATGTGAGAAACCTCGTTATGTGATAGAGCTCTGAACAACCTTGGGGCTATGTTTAAGTTAAAAAAAAAAAATGTTAGTTTCTAATTTTACTAAAAAATAAAGGAATAACTTACGTTTAAGTTTATTTTCATTTAAAATCTGGCCATATATTCATATTTTCAAATTAAACTTTTCTTTTGTTTACTTGGGAGAGACAAGAGAGAGGCTCAAAATCAAAATCTTTTTCGTATGAGAAAACTCGAGAATACTGTTGACATTTTCAAATTAAACCGTACACTTTAGCAAGTCAAACAATAAATCCACGACATTGTTAATAAAAATTCTTCAAAAGTGGGGCTATTTGGTAAAGACCACGGAAAATAAGATGGAAATTGTCCATGCACTTAAGAGTCAATGGGGAAACTCATATGCCTCCACTTAGCCTTTTTCATTTACTTTAACTAGCTAGTTTTCTACTGATCTACTCCCTACAATTAGTTCGAGGAAGATGGCTGGTATGTGCTGCTTACCTTGCACTAATGTATGACTTGGTGCTAATCTAGAATGCACGGATGCGGCTGGGAGGGTGGCGCACCCGAGTCAGACGTGGCGCGACGCGGGACGCGACGTCCGACGCGGTTGATCAGGCGTCGGTGCCGCGTCTGAGTTTTTTTTTTTTTTCTTGGATTCACGCTGACTTAGCTCGATTCGCACCGAATCGGCTTCGATTCGCGCCGAACCGGGCTGATTTGGCCAGAATCGGGCCGTATCAGCCATATTAGGTCATATCGACCGACGACCGATACGGCCGAAACAAGTCGGAAATGGCCGAAACAGGCCAAAATCAGTCTTGAAACTCGCCGAAGCAGCCGAAATTCTGACCTCAGATGTGTTTCTTGCCTTCTTCTTTCTTTGTTTTGTGAATCAAGTATATTAATGTGTTTTTTAAGAATATTTTAATAGTAAAAATATATAGAAAATATAAATAAAAATATTTTTAATAATTTTTTAATCGAGGAGTCCCGCACCCACACCCTACTTTTTCAAAAATTGCCGAGTCCCGCACCCGCACCCGCACCCGCACCCGCACCCGCACTCGAGTCTCGAAATGCACCCGTGCTTCATAGGTGCTAATTTACTAAAGGGGAAAAAAAATGACAAACAATTCAAAATATACATAACTTAATTGAATGATTATTTGTAACTTAATTGAATGATTATTTGTATTATGTAAACACAAAAAGAATGAACATATCCTATTCCTCATTATAAACTAAATTATTGAGCCATAATACTAGGGGCAAATCTACTCTTCGTAGAATCAACAATACATATCTTCTCTTTTGGTATATTTGCATCAGGCTTAGCCCCTACTAGTAAGAAGGTGTTCTCAAAAGGAGATGAAATTATTTTAACAATTGAACAGAACAGCTAGCCTAGGCAGAACTCAATATTCGACCAACCTTGGCTTTGATTCTATTCTGCCATAAAAATTATTTCAACAATTGAAATTGTCGAGTTATGAGTCTTACATGCCCCAAACACTGGCGCTAGGATTTTGTCATTGATTGGAAGTATAGACTTTCCTGCTTTTGCTTGGAAACTCCCATTGAATGAAAGTATGCCCTGTTTGCAATGAGACATGGAAAGAAGTCATGTCTGTTATCAGTGACAAAAATAATCAACCCCCTTCCACACGCTTCAATTGCTGTGTTAGGTTTTCCATTTTCCTGGCTAATAAGGTCAGACTTCAAAAAGTACTATGCATATTAACATATTGCGTGTTAACATTTTTCTCATTGACTTGGAGGGGATTTTTGTCCCCATTTTTGGAAATCATAATAAAGTAAATTTCTAGGTACATTGCATCTCTGCTAAGCATCACATTTGAATTAAACAATTTGATGAGCTCTCAACTTGCAAAAGAATTTTGAATTCCAATTAATTTAACTAATAAAATAATTTATTTTCCAAGGGAAATCTGATTAAATTCCATTTACAACATTGCACACATTTGTGTGTCTAAAATGAAACTAAGAATTTTTCTTAAAATAATAATATAAAAGAAACAAACAAAGACTGGAAAGGTAACCCTTCTTGTAACATGGACAGTTGACTTTGCTATTGCAAGGACAGTAGACTTTGACTAGGCTGCTAAAACTACACTAATTCGTTTGGTAGTGTACTTTGTCAGTATAAAGTACAAGATGGCAGCAAAGATATGCCCACATTGTTCCAATAAGCAAGAAGTTTACATTGTGATGGGGCGGTTCAAAAATTTCATCCCTGCATTGTTTCATTTGTTTGGTGGTTTGGCTCTCATTCTTTTGGTTCAAGCTCAGGATCAATCGGGTATGATAATCTAAGTCCTGGAATATTATTCAATTAATTTTTGGTTATCTGGTTAACAAGCTGAGGAATTGTTCTGTATGTCTCAGGCTTCATAAGCATAGATTGTGGACTAGCAGAAAATTCGAGCTATTCAGAGCCCACAACAGGCATAATATACATTTCTGATGCGACCTACATTAACACTGGTGTAAGTAAGAGCATACCACTTGAATTCAAAGATGGCCTACAACAACAAGCGTGGACACTCAGAAGCTTTCCACAAGGTATCCGGAACTGTTACAGCATAAACAACATTACACAAGGCGCTAAATATATTATCGGAGCAAACTTCTATTATATGAATTATGATGGTCAGGGCAAATTGCCTGAATTTGATCTGCATCTTGGACCAAATTTGTGGGATACCATCAAAATAGAGAATATTTCCCTTGGTGTAATCAAGGAGCTCATACATGTACCATCTCTAAATCACATACAAGTCTGCCTTGTAAACACTGGTCTTGGGACACCATTTATATCAGCATTAGAGCTAAGGCCAATAAACAGTTCATTGTATGTGACAAATTTTGGATCATTGTCGCTCTTCTTACGCTCTGATTTGGGTTCAGAAAAAGGATACAGGTGAGTCATTTCATTTAAAATCTCATCCTAGCTACTCAAATATGTAGTTTCTCCTTCAAATATGAACATAGATTATATTAGCCCCTGGTTTGTACTGACTATATATGTTTACTTAGGTATAAGGATGATGTTTATGATCGCTATTGGTCAAGCCTGAACTTCAATGATTGGAAAGCTGTAAGTACCTCGTTGACAGTAAACAAAGAAAGACACAATGCTTACTGGGTACCATCTGTTGTCATGAGTACTGCTGCTACACCAATAAATGAGAGTGCTCCCATGGAATTCTACGTACAGCCAACTGACATAAATTCTGAATTTTATGTCTACATGCACTTTGCTGAAGTTGTAAAGCTAAGAGCGAATGAGTCCAGATCATTCAACATTACAATAAATGGAGAACTCTGGTATGGACCCCTTTCTCCTACATACTTGTTGACGGATACTGTGTACAGCACAACGGCCTTGACAGGAGGAAAATATGTTTTCTCTATCCTCAAAACTGGGAATTCAACACTTCCACCAATCATCAATGCAATTGAGATATATACAGTCAAAGATCTCCCACGATCAGAAACCGACCAACAAGATGGTATGTTATTATGCATGAAAAAGTACTTAAAAATTACATGGCATTCACTTATACTTTTCTCAGTTTTCACTATCAGTATGGTACCATATCCTCGTTTACAAAGAAATTTACTTACTTGAATCCATACGAAAATATTAGTTGGTGCCATAACAAACCTCAAGTCAACGTACGGAGTGGAGAGGAATTGGCGTGGAGATCCGTGTGCCCCAAAAGCATACTCGTGGGAAGGTCTTAATTGTAGCTACGAGGGTTATAATCCCCCTAGAATAATATCCTTGTGAGTTTTTTCATTCATATTAAACCCTTTTGACTTTCAAAAGTTATTTTGAAGCATCAACTAATTAGCTTATTGTAAAATGTAAAATTTGCTCAGGAATTTGTCCTCAAGTGGATTAACCGGAGAAATATCAGTTGATATATCAAATCTCGTAATGTTACAATACTTGTAAGTATTTACAATCTTACATGACAAAAAAAATTGAAACACTATAATGACTACAGAATCAGGTGTCAGTTTTTTGACTATCAATATTGAAGGAAAGTGATTTGCTGATTTCAGGGATTTATCAAACAATAGCTTAACGGGATCGGTGCCAGAGTTTTAACTCAATTAAAATACTTGAGGGTCTTGTAAGTTGCTTGGATTTGATATTACAAATTTCATGGTTAGATAAGAGGAAAATCATATTTAATCTATTCTTGCAGAAACTTAAAACAAAACCAACTTAATGGTTCAATTCCAGCTAAGCTCATTGAAATTTCTGAGAAGGGTTCACTATTGTTAAGGTATGAGTTTTGTCAAAGACCATGAGCTTTTTATTGTCATGATTCTCCTTACTTTCCTTTTTCGTAGAATAATAAACTATCTAATATCTCTGTAGAAGCTTAAGCATGAGTTGCAATAATTTCTATGATACACAAAAAAGAAACTACAATTAATTGTAATTCTTGCCTTAATTTTTATTGTTTTGCCCAACCCTGTTGTCATTGCTAGTGTGGATGAAAATTCAAATTTTTGTGGATCTGGTTCATGCAACAAGAAGAAGAAGAATATTGCCTTTCCAATTGTAGCATCAGTTGGTGGATTGTTCATCCTCTCGTTAACTGTTGTGGCCATCTTGTGGGGGCTAAGAAGCAGAAAACAACAACATACGACTAAAGGTTAAAATTTTAAATATAAGTTACACATTCATGTAAACACAGAACATTCACCTCAGACGTTTGCTTATCATGCTCATGATGATCTTGCAGTTGCCAAAGTAGATCTTGAACCCAACGTCCAGAATCAATCATTGGAGTCAATACAACGACAATTTACATATCCTGATCTCCTAAGAATTACCAACAACTTTGAGAGAATTCTTGGTAAGGGTGGATTTGGAACAGTTTTCCATGGCTGCATTGAAAACACTCAAGTGGCAGTGAAAATGCTCTCTGCATCATCAGTTCAAGGATATCAGCAATTTCAAGCAGAGGCAAGCAACTACAATTTAAATTCTTGAGCTCCTATGATAGATACAAACATAGCATTTTAAGTTAAATTAACTAAGATGATAATTTTTGTATTACAGGTAAAACTTTTATGAGAGTTCATCATAAAAACTTAACTACCCTTGTCGGGTATTGCTATGAAGGAACAAACATGGGGCTTGTTTATGAGTACATGGCCAACGGAGACTTAGAAGCACATCTTTCAGGTTTGGTCATAATTGAAGTGTCTAGCAAAGACTCCAAATTCTTAGCCCATCAATTTATTCTCCTTAGCAAAGAAATTTTTCATTTATTAGTAACATATTAATAATTTCCCTCACTGAAACTTCCTTACGGTAATCCCCACATGATCAAAGGTTGCTTCAGTTGAATAACACAACCAAAAAGATTTACGTCATTGAATTTACGGATGCAGGTGAGAATACAAATATCTTGAGTTGGGAAGCCAGACTTCAAATAGCAATGGATGCAGCACAAGGTTAGCAATGATTTGATTTGCGCAATTCTTCCTTACGGTATTTCATCGTGTGTTTATAAATGATTTGCAATGTCAAATGTAGGATTGGAGTATTTGCACCATGGTTGTAAGCCACCTATAATTCATAGAGATGTGAAGACAACAAACATCTTACTGAATGAAAAGTGCCGTGCCAAACTAGCTGATTTTGGTCTATCCAAGATTTTCCCAACTGATGGTGGCACTCATGTCTCAACTGTTGTTGCTGGCACCCCTGGGTACCTAGACCCTGAGTGAGTATTTCATTTAGTTAATTTACTTATTATCATCTTCTATGTTCATAATCCAAAAAGTGTCACCAGTTCTGAAATGAAATAAATACAAATTTGACAATTATAGACAACAATTAAATTATCTTAATGTAAATTTAATAAAAGAATATAGAAGGAAGACTTCGGAATTTGGTCTTATGTGGCATTGCCTTTTTGTTTTTATCTTCCGAACCAAAGAAATGCATTCAAATCTTGATACATTTGATATCAAGAGAGTTACAGAATTTATAAAAAACAACATTGCAACAAAAATTAATGCTGTGTTTCTTTTGGCTTCAAATCACTTCCGGAAATGCTTTTCCATAAATGCGGGTGTTTGGTTGCGTATGGAAAATAAATTTTCTGGAAATGCTTTTCAGTTGACCGCGTGTTGGGGTATAAAATCATTTCCGTTTTTATTTTACCTTCTCTCATTTTCCGGAAAACAGAGAGAGAGAGAGAGAGAGAGAGAGAGAGAGAGCCCATCGCCGGTGACCCATGAGCCTTCGACTTCGCCGGCGACCCAGAGCCTTCCCGCCACGAACCCATGAACCAATCTTCGACTTCGCCGGCGAACTCAAAGCCCAGATCATGCCACGAACCCAAAGCCTTCGACCCACCGATCTTTGACCCAGAGCCTTCGACCCACGAGCCTTTGACTTCGTCGACAACCCAGAGCCTTCGCACCACTAACCCACGAACCAATCTTCGACTTCGCCGGCGAACCCAGAGCCTAGATCATGCCACGAACCCAGAGCCTTCGACCCACGAGCCTTTGACTTCGCCGGCGACCCAGAGCCTTTGACTTCGCCGGAAACCCACGAACCGATCTCTCTCTTTGTGTGATTTTGATTTTTGTGTGATTTTGATTTTTGTTGTTGTTGTGGTGGTGTGGGTGGTGGTGTTTTGGTGGTTTTCCTGTTGTGTGGTGGTCGGTTTTGTGTGGGTGGTGGTGGAAAATAGCATTTTTAGAATGTTACCAAGCACATAAAAATATTTTCTAGAACAATTTTCATAATGCAACCAAACACTTGAAAATATTTTCCTTTTCCAAAAATAGCATTTCCAGAAAATATTTTACGAGAACCAAACACAGCCTAATTGACAACATGCTATCACTTGCAGGTACTATATAACCAATTGGTTAACTGAGAAAAGTGATGTATATAGTTTTGGAGTTGTGCTTTTGGAGATAATCACGAATCGACCTGTGATAGAAAGATCCAAAGAAAGGATTCACATAAGTCAGTGGGTGAGTTCCATGCTTGCTAAAGGGGATATAAAAAATATTGTTGATCCAAAGTTGGATGGAAATTACAACGTCAACTCTGTGTGGAAAGCTGTTGAAATAGCAATGCTTTGTTTATCTCCAACATCCAGTAAAAGGCCAACAATGGATCAGGTAGTGGCAGAACTGAAGGAGTCCGTGGAAACTGAATTAGCTCAAAGGAAAGACCGATATGAGGATGAATCAAAAGATTCATTTGACATGATCAACATCAATGTGACGACTGCACTCAATCCTTTAGCCAGGTAAAATGTTTTCCAAGATGGAAATTGGCGTATTGGATTTTGAACCTGTTCTGCTTTTTGTAATTTTTGTCAGTTCATACTTCATATTTTACTTCAATTAATTTCAGTGTTAAAAGCGTATTTGTGATGGTCCTAATGGCCCATGTTTTTTTTTTTTTTGGAAACCTGAGTGTAATGGGGTTGTAGTATGTAATTTATCAAGATTTTCAGTTGTTTTTGCAGATAATTAATGAATAACAATAATTTGGATCCTATCAAAAAAAAAAAAAAAAATCATTAATTTCGATTTTTTTTTTTTTTGGGTGAAGAAAAACAACAATATAGATTCTAAAGTAACACTTAATAAATATGCCATTATTGTGGACACCGTATTCCATTTACCCCAAGTCACATGACTCATTAAAAATGTCATGTAACTATAAATACACAGATAGTTTTTTTAACAAGCACATACGTAATGGGTAGCATAAAAATTCCTACAACCTAAATTGTAGAAAAACTTTGTTCTTTTTAAAATATTTAATTTTATTTAAGATTTTGGGAATTAAAAACTATCATTTATTTTATTTTATTTTTGTGAAATAACCGGAGAAATAGAACCCCTTATTCTTAAACTATATAAGCAATGACAAAGTAAAAAAAATATATATATAAATAAATAAATAAATTATGGTGCCTAACGGTTATATTATGATATGAAAAGTCGTATATATCACTACTTGCCAAAATAACAATCCCATCTTGAGAATTTGCGTTGTATAAAATTCACAAGTTGATTAACTCCAGAGAAATGTGAAATTAACAAACACTATGTTACTTATCTTGCTCACTAAATAGTGATCCAACATCATATTACATAAATATAAATATCATTATCATTATTATTATTATTAATTTCTTTTGAACTCTAATCTCACGATGTTATGAAATGTATGTGATTGTAAACACAATGTTTGTAATTATAGAATTACAATTAATTAGTTCTATATCTAAAAATTGATAAGTGATATGACACATAATAACATGATATTATAAATAAATAAAAAGGCCCAAATAACATATTACTAATTAATAATTTTGATTCTAAAAAAATTAATAATTTTAAAAAATATATAAAAATACGAATTCAAAAATTGATAAAAGTATTAAAACAAACAAAATATAGGATATTCGTAAATATTCAAGAGAGGCCAAAAACCTTTTAATTTTTTGTTAATCAAAGAATATTATAAGGGGGGAGTGCAAAAGTGCCTGCCACTGTCCACAAATTATTTTTCCCTTCTTGTATCTTAAAATTATATTTTGCATGAACACTTGAGCATATTTTTTTTTTTAGAGGAAAGCATGAACACTTGACCTATGGTTGAGTTCATGGTTACTTTGGGCTTGAATTTAAGAACAAATTTTAGCTATAAAATTAGTTGTAATCTTAGTTTACAAACTTGGAAAAAATTGCTAAATAGACTATTTCCACAATTAGATTACATCTTCTTCTTATATCCTCTATGCTTGCAAAATTTTAAGAAAATTAAAGATCAAGAGCTATGTTATCAACAAATTTTTTTAATTGCAAGTTTTTGTAATTTAAAATTATACACAAAATATAAGTTTATAGATCATATAGTAAATAATATCCAATTGACACAAAATTTAAAATGTATATTAAGAGCGTAAATAACATGCAATTCAATAATTAAATTTTCAAAATATATTATAATATTTATTTTATTGAGTGAGTTTGTAACTTAAAACTACAATAAATTTTGTAACTAAACTTTATTCCGAATTTAATAGGAAGAGGAAGTGGGCTATATTGGAAAATTAGATTGGGCTAGACTTTATGTTGTCTGAAAGATGTGGCCTTTATTGCCTGAGAAATAAGACAGAGTGGGCTTCTTATGGACCGAATCACTTTTAAAAAAAACTCAGTCAAAGTCCCCTCAATCTAAATGTAGATTTTATTCTTCTCGGAAAAGGAAAAATAAAATAATATATATATTCATATATTATTTCATTAAAAAATAAATTAAATATTTTTAATTTATAGGGTTTACATCTCTCAAAATTTCATTCATATCGATTTGAAGGAAATTCTTTTGATTCATAATAATATAATATACCGATTCATATTATCATTAAATTATCTAAAAATGTCATGTACTCGAAAACACACATGAATAGTTGTTAGGTCACAAGTGCAAGCAAGCAAATCAAATTAAGGACATTTAGATGATGAGTATAAAGCAATGTACCCAGCTCCGATTTGGATGAGCTTTGGCGGTGAAGCTCCCAACAATGACCGGCAACTATGTACTGCACCGAAGATTTTGCCGTTAGGTGGCTTACACGTGTTACACAGGGTGACATTGTTTATTGGCTTCAGGAGCTAACAGAGTTCATGGTGATTTGGATTTGGGGTATGTCTGTGAGTTCGAGTGGCTTGTGTGGGATTGACACAGGGTATGTCTTCCACCTCTTTTTCTTTCTTTTTTTCTCCCTACTGTTTTTTCAAAACCCATGACCTTTCACTGTTTATTAGAGCTTCTTTTGTGTGTGTTCTATTCAAATAAAGAAAATGCTTGAGTTACAAATGACTAATGTAGTAATGATTATTTATAAGTAAAAAAAATGATGTTAGTAAGACCAAAATAAAAGCTAGTAACAATTTGTTGTAGCAATTTGTAAAATTGTTATAAAATAGTTTATAACTGTAGCATATATTATTCATTCAAAGAAAATTATTAGGTACTCCCGGAATACCATAAATGCGTAGTCCCCCCTCTCACATGAATAGTAGGTCCTATCATGAATTTAATTAGTGGAACCCACTATTTATGTGAAATGAAAGAATACGCATTTATGGTATTTTGGAAGTACATAATAATTTCCTTTAATATACATAAATTAACCAACAAAGTTTGGGCTAATACAAGGAACTATTGAAACTTTTTTAAAATATTCGATTTAAAAAATACAAATTTCACTTAACATTATTTGAAAGTTTTCCTAATTCTCTAGCATTTTTCTCTATTTCTGACTATCTATTTACCATAGACTATTTTGACATTTTCTTACTCATATAGTTATACTAGCCTCTCTATCATATTAGCTCAAAAAAAAAAAAAAAAATACTAATCTCATTATACGCGCTCTACACGTGCATGGGGCTCTCTCTCTCTCTCTCTTTTTTTTTTTTTTTTTTTTTTTTTTTGGTTTAGTGTCATAATTTTGTATTCATCACAATTTGAGATTGAAATATATGTTTGATCATATTATGCATTTGAGAATTACTGATACATCGAAGTGTCATGAAGCTAATTTCAAAAAAAGAACAACAATTTGTTTTTTAATTATATATTCTTGTGTGGATGTGTTCATTTTTTGGAGCTAACTTCATAACATTCCATTGTATCAGTAGTTCTCAAGTGCATAATATGATCGAAGTATCGAACATACACTTAAATCTCAAATTTTGATAAATCAAAATTTATGCTCAAATTGTGATAAATTGAAATTTATGACACTAAACCAAAAAAAAAAAGCCTCATGCGCATGAGGAGCGCATGCGATGAGGCTATTCCATGTTGTTTTTAATGTGATTGTTAATTGATTAGTAGTTTGTCCATAAATAATATGCTTTTGTCCAATGACATAACTGTAACAATATTTGGATTATAAAAAATATTTTCTAAAAATTCCTTCCACTTATATATATATATATATATATATATGACAGTGTACAGCAAAAAAGATTATGATGCAACATCTTTTGTTGAGCCTTCCAATTATTTTACAGCACCTATTATGTAAATGCTAAATTTATTAATTTTATATTTAGTTAATGTAACTGCAGAGGCAAATTAAGCCATGTTAGAATATGTGGGCGTCTGGATGGGCTCAGTTTTTGGTGCTAGATCTTATTACATACTTCAATTAATTTTTTTGATTGGCACATACATAAACCCGGAATTAAAATGAATGAAATTTTCAACATTTAAAAAAATAGAAAAAAAAAGGCTCTACACTTCTGGGCCATATATCTACGCGCAAATATTATCTTAGCAATCATGAAAATTAGAAATTTTACCCAAAAAAAGAAAAGAAAAAAAAAACATTATTTATGTGATTTGTAGGTAGAAAATGTCTTCTAAAATAGGTTGCAACTCCAATTGGTAGCCACAGCTTATTATATGTGCTCCGAAGTACAATTTCGGCAAGAAAGCTGCACAATGACATATTGGAAGAGATATATAAATATAATTGTCTACTAGTTTTTCTAGAGTATATGAAGTTCGTGTTCTTTATCTAATTATAGTTTTATTGGATATATCCATATTATGCCTCTTTTTGATATTTTGTGCCCAAATTACTTGCTTTTACATTTGCAAAAATGTGCAATAAAATCTAGGGTACAAACAATACTCTTTGGCAAATAAGATTTACTTTAGTTTAAAAACCACTTGATTTACACATTCAGATTTTTCAAAAAATAAATTTGTTTACTGGTAATTGCATTCTTCTTATATTCTCAAAAGTTGCACACTATAATAAAAAACATTGCACAGATTATAGTAACCTTCAACCACTGCAACCTATTCTTTTCTACAATTTTAAGATAATTTTACAAATACCACGGCCAATATCCACAAGACCACATGGAAATACCAAATATATGCTAATAGATCACTTTAGTTCCAAGCCATGAATCCTTAAACTTCTAAGGCACTCTTCCTCTTCATTGCGATTGCCTCAAATTCTGGATGCCTGAAATCCAAAACTTAGCCACATCATTCCAGTAAATTGACTACTGGTATATTTTCACTGAAAAGAGAACCAAATTGCAAACTCAGTATCACATACAACATCAATTAAAAATATACTAAGCAAAAAAATGAAACTAACAAAATGACAATTCTTCATATTAACTTACCTTAGGGCCGTCACAAATTTATATCCGGTGGAATCTTCGACTTTTCTCATAAAAAAATGCATTTGAAAATGGTAGGAAAAATAAGAGTTTCTTTTGTAATTCTTCTTCTTCTTCTTCTTCTTTAATCCCTCTGAAGTCATAATCTAAGTCAACCAATGCACCTGTTGTGCAAGTCCTTCAATTAAGCGCGCGCGCGCACACACACACAAGTTTTTCTTTGAGAGAGTGAGAAATGCATTACGGCTGAATTTTTGATTTTGGTCAGTATTGACCGATATTGACCGAAACCAACAGCGGTCCTATCTCTCCAACAGCGGTATTGACTGATATTTTTGTGACGACATTGTCATGTGGCCTTAAGTTGGATTTTCTGGCTTTGAAGCGATGTTTTATTATTGCTCAAGTAAATAGATTATGTAGTTTCATGTTGAGGTATTTTGAGAAATATATACTTATGTAGTTCCACGTTGAGATATTTTGAGGAAGCTTTGTGTTATGGTGTTTCAAGCATTCTTGTCATGCTATTACTAAAATAGATTTTTTAGAAATCAAATCGAAATTCTCAAAGTATAACATGTTTTGTAAAATGCTCATTATCATTAGACTTGCATTTCTCCCACCTCCATTAATTATGCTACTTACTAGGTTTTAGCTCATCTCACTCTCCAACAATGTTATAGATAAATTAGCAACACTTCGAGCATGAAGCTTAATTTATTGGTGGTAACTGGAGTACTATATTAAATTGGGGGCCGGACTCGAGCCATAAATGGTTGGTGACTCAGTCTTGCAAAGTTTGAGGAGGTCGTAATCAATTCTATTGGAGGTTGGGCACTTGAGGCTTGTTAGCCTTAGGCGTGGCAAACTTAGATTCAATGTTGAGGTTGCGTATTTTAGAAAGGATTGTTGTTTTGTGTTATCCATTTGGAGCTTTGAAAATATTAATGTATTATTTAGAGGCACATGATTGTAGTTATTATTTGTAAATGTGTTATATAGCTCTGACTTGTAATATGAAGATTTTAGTATAACTATTTAGGGAATATTGGACTTTTGCTCTTATTTTGCAAAAATAAAAGCAAAATGTCACTGTTTTGAAACTATTTAGGTTCGTCTTTAGCTAAATCACTAAATGATGCTCGTCTTTAGCTACAAGGCTCTTGACCTCTTGGTCAACTTTGATTGTTCACAAAATTATTGTAATTGATCAATTGAAATTAACATTTAAAAAAAGAATTATGGACAAAAAGTATTTTACCAAATGCTAAAAAGATAAATTGGTATAAAACAAAATTTTTAGACAAGTTTCAATCACGCATTCATGTCACCCATCTAAATTCAAATGATTTTTTTCCTAATTTAAATTCAAATGTCTCTTATCTACGTACATATACTAATTCTAAGTTCCTTCTACGTACATAAATTATATTTATATGGCATTACAGTGAAGATGTTTCTCTCGGCCACATAAACAACTTATATTTTACTATTGAATTATACATGCCTGTGGCTCATTCCACGAAAGGCATAGAGATTGGAAAACTTTAGCATGTTAGATGGTTTTCCTCTTCTACGAGAAGCAAAATTCACAAGATAGACCAGAAAAGGCGCACCTGGTCAACCACGTCGGTCTGGCTAAAATCAGAATAGACCATCGTATTTAATTATTGAAAAATGATATATCTTCAACATTTTCACAACAAATCTTAGGTGATAGGTTGTTACTTGTTGTTATTGTTGGGGCAAAAAAGTAATCTTAGTATTAGATTTAAATTTGAACAAAAAACAACTAACCACTTATGATTTGTTGTGAAAATATAGTAAAAATATTGTAGACGTAACACTTCTCTTAATTATTTAATATATCATTTGGGAGTTGCTATCCTAATACATGTCCTCACTTGAATTATGGGGACAGCTAATTGACAAGTCTTGGGGGAAGGGGTACGGGGTACCCCTCCATAATGCCTGTAGGTATGAAATCCTAAACACAATTAATCTACTATTTTCATCTCTATATATCTTATCTCTATGGTTTACTGACTTAACCATCAGAATCTTCTTTGCCAATTCTTAGGTTGATCAAGGCCAAGTTGTGGTCTCTCTTTTTTAACAACTAGCCAATAACAAATAACCATTTGTGTGGTTTATTGTAAACAAAATATTTGTTTCATTAATTGTTTTAAATATTGTTGTAAACAAGATTATTGTTAACAAAACATTTTTTTTTTAATTTTTTTGAGAGAATTGTTTAATTTTTTAAATATTGTAGAAACCTTTTATATATCTGTTATTCATTACAATTAAAAAAAAAAAAAAAAAAAAAACAAGTATAAACATTTAAAATTTTTAATTAAAACAAAAAGGACGTGTAAAATTTTAAGAAACACCATCCATAAAAGGCTTTTTTTTTTTTTTTTTTAAAGCCATGGAGTGACATCAATGTAATTAAAAATGTAAGGACTCAATTCGTAACAACCCCAAAACGATATTGGGTTCGTATGTTAAAAGGCCCAAACAATATAATTTGTAGAGCATGGGCTTGAAAGGCTAGGCCTTGGTCATTGAACGGTAGTTAATCAGGGTTTCCACAGCGATTTACACAAGGATGAACCTGGCGTGTTTAATAATAATCTATTCTGGTACGCCATGAATGTCTCCGGTCCTTCGACCTCGTCCAAGGAGCTTCATGTCCTTATTATTCTCCATTTTTTAGGACTCCCTAGTCTTGAAGCCCCCCTTTTTGGCGCACAAGTCTTTATATTATATAGCCCTTCTCAGTTGATCCTGACCCTCTACCTGTTTATCAGGCAGGTTCCTAGTCGAATACCTATCCCATCAGCCGCCTCCCCCTGCTTTTTGTAAGTTGCACTAACCGAAACTACACTGTTCAGGCGTCTTTTCTCATTAATATGGCTAGGACGTTTATGGGCACATTCAATGCGGAGGTGACGTATTTACCTTGAACCATCCCCACTCTGTACCCCCATGTGGGTCCCATTCTACTCGCCTCTTCTTCTGGGGGCATTTTGGAGGCAGCCTTCGACGAGATGTCGCTTTTCCCTTTGAAGTCTTGGGATGCTGAGGACAGGGTCATCCTCGGCTGTGTCTCTAGGCTATTTGGCCTTTCCCTACTCATCCTCAACAACTACCCTCCTTGGCACGGGCCCTGGGCCTTAGTGGAAAGTGGGCCGGGTCGTAAGTCCTCTGGCCCTACAATAGCCCCTTAAAATCCTGCTATCCGGCTCATCGGACGGATAGGAGGGTTTTGATGACATCAAACGTCTGTCAATGCTTGTCAATCCTTGTCACCTATCGGTTCCCGAGACTTTTCATCTGTCCGAGACACGTTCTTAGAGCCTTTGGAAGGTGAAACGTGTCCTCATTAAATGCGGGCGGCTCTATGCTTCCCACGTTCAACGGCGTGATGGAGATCTAACGGTGAAGATTTCCTTTCCTTTATGGGCGGGAAAATTCGTGTAGTTACTTTCGATGAGAGGCATAAATGATTTTTGGAACTGATTTGTCTCTTCACTTTTGCATTTAAGAGTTTTAGCGCATATACCCTGGGTTCATCCGAACTTTCGTCCAAACTCAAGTCCACCTCCAGCACAAAATGCCTGTCCGAGGCATCTTTCCTCTTTTCTGTAAGTTCTCTGCCTTCATTAACTCGTGCTTTTTCTTTTCTGGGTTTATTTTTCTCTTGTTCCCTTCCTTCTCCCGTCATTGGTTGAGTTTGTTTAGTAACTCTCAGAGATGGTTAAATTGAGACTGAGGAAATTGGTTGATACTGAAGAGGCGATGGAAAAGTTCATCATCGATTATAGAATTCCCCCCAATGTGAGTCTGAGGTAGTGTAAGATGGGGGAGTGGCACCTTCTGAGAAGGATGGGCGAGGTGGTAATTCCTGTTCTCGCCTTCGTAGAGGGGGGTATGAGAATCCCCATGGGGCCGGTAACGAAGGGTTACCTTAGGCACTTCCGATTAGCCCCCCCCCCCCCCCCCCGAGTGCACCGGCAACATGTTTAGGATTCTGGGTTGTGTGGATGCCTTAAACGAAAAGATGGGGCTAAGATTGACCAACCATGACATGAATTTGTGCTATAATCTCCAAAATTTGAAGGGAAAATCCTATTACATGAAGACGAGAGACGAGAGGGTTCGACTAATCCAATGCCTCCCTGATTCCAACAAGGGGTTAAACAAGGACTTCCTTATCGTATCCGGTGAATGGTATGATGGCGTTCCATGCCCAATGGTGGAGGGAGAACCAGGTGGGTTATAGAGAATGGAAGGGTGCCGATCCTTTGCACCATTTTAATTTGATGTGGTTTGGTTACTAACTATGTATATGTCTTTTTCTTGCAGATCCAAACGCTTTTCACTGACACTTTCACCTAGTTAACCGGGTGGACTTGGAAACTGTTCTTCAAGCGGCAGTTTTCGTAAATGACGAGGATGGTCAAGTCAGAGCCGCTCACAAAATCTTAGGGTACGCTCCCCTTCAGAAGTCATTTGCTGACCCAAGGCACGTGATCAACGCTAGCCATCCTCGGCTTCCAAAAATTACCATAATCGAATCAGGATTTTTAATCTCCGAAGGATCTTCTGTCCCAAAAGGCATCCCATTGGTGGACCTCTCCCCATCTCACCAAGCAGCGGAGGACGAAGGCGAGTTGGGTCAGTCCGAGGAGGGATTTGGAGTATTTGACCAAGCCGACCCATCCGAGGATCCCTTTGGTGATATAGGTGACCCAGCCTTGTCCGAAACAGAATTGTTGTCAGTGGGGACATCCTCCCGAGCCGAGATGGGCCTTAAGAGAAAGCCCCCGACCAGCTTATTCGACCTCATTGAGGGCCAGCCGGGGAAGGGTGCACAGGGGAAACCGCAATCCAGTGTTCAAACTCCCCCACCTCAGCCTCAGCCCGTACAGACTAGGTCTTCCACTACTAAGTCGCAGCCATAGTCTCCCCGTCCCAAGCTTCCTGCTCCTCCCCAATCAGCTCTACCTCCTCGGCCGGAGCCCACTGACTCAAAGAGAAAGAGGAGCCCCAAGGGGAAGGAGCCCATGGAAGGGGGAAAATCCCAATCCTCTCAGGAGAGGGATGAGACCTCGCGAGCCCAAAAACAGCTAAAGATTGGGCACCAAAGTAAGGGGAAAGGGACCGAGGCCCAATCCGCCCAAGGCAAAGGGAAAGGGATCGAAGGCCAATCCACGCCAAGTGCTTGGCTTCCCGCCCCAATGCTCCACGGGGAGCTACTGTTGGAAACCGCGTCCATGAGGGACCTTGGAGATGGCGAGGGCGGTTATGTGGCATACGCATTAGGGAGAACCGTGCTGCTTCCCACCGATGTGGAAGAGTTGAAGAACATGAGGATGCAGGAGGTTTTCCTCAGCGCGAAGAGGTACTTGGGTATGGTAAGACTCTTGAAACCTAAAACTCTGTTAACTCCTGCTCCCGGTCTTTCACTCATGATGTATTTATCTCACTTGATAGGCTCTCCAGGCCACCTATAGGATGGAGGAAGGAGTAAATAAGTAGAGTAAGGCCGCCGAGAATGAACGCGCCAAATGCATAGATGCTGTGCGAACCCTCAAAACTTCCAAGACCAACCTCGCAAAGGCTAAGGAGGACTTAAAGGAGGCTATCCGAGAGAGGAATAGTGCCTCGACGGGTTTAAATGGCGCCCAAAAACGGGCCAAGGAACAGACAAAACGTCTACTCGAAGCCGATGATCAATTGCAAATAGCCAAGGAGCAGATCATTGATTTGAAGAAAAAACTGATCATGGCAGAGAATGCTAAGGGCGTGGCGGAGTTTGCTCGGGATGAAGCCGTGAGGGCCAAGCAGGAGGCTGAGTTTGCCAGAAACGAGGCCGAAGCTGCTAGGGATAAGGCCGAGGAGGAGGGCTACGAGACGGGGATAGCTGAAACCCAAGCTTCCCTTAAAGCCCAAATTCCTGGAGTATGCAGGCTATACTGCTCTCAGGTTTGGGAAGAGGCCCTAAAACGAGCTGGGGTGGATGCTTCGTCTGATTTATGGAAGGCGGAGAGCATATTTTATCCTCCAGCCATCCGTGAGACCGCCTCCGCCAGCTCCGAGGCTGTGAGCGACCAACACGAGGCAGGGGTTACTCAATCAGAAGCTGCACAGATCAGCGTCCCTCCTGGCGAGTCGCTTGAAGGGAAAAAGCCTTATGATGCGATAAAAGCACCTGGAGGTATGAATCCCGAGATGCCCAAGGAGGTTGCCGAGCCTACGGTTGGAGCTCAGATTCCTGTTGCCGAGGAGCCAGTCATTCTTGCTCAGCCCCTACAGGCAATTCCCCTTACTGAGGTCCCTAAGAGCATCGAAATCGACCCCGCTCAGCCTTCCCAAGAAGGGGATGTCTCCCTGGGCCCCGAGACTAGTCCTGCTCTGCCTTCCGAGGACGTGGACAAGACGATATTGAAGAAGTAGCAGCCCTAGCCGGCCTTCGTATTTGTTTCCTGTTTAATTACTTAACTCGTTTCCCTTTTGTTTTGAAAACTTTATAGTTTGATGGTAGTTGAACTTATTAACCATATATATGAAATTCTTTTCTTTCTTTAAATTACATGTTAGTTGCCCTTGCTGATGCTTACTATTGTTGCGGATCTCCTGATTTTTGAACTAGTTATCTTAACATATATGAATGGTTGTGCATATGAGCTATTTGGGATCATATCCCGGAAGTCTAACTTACCCACACCCATAGAACGTTGAATTCGTGTCTGAACCTACTTCAGTGGGGATATAGGCATCATCCGAGATGTCCTGTGTGTTGTTAGGACTAAATTGGTATCCAGATTTCCCTTAGTAGTTGGTTTCCCCATTGGTTTGAGTCCGAGGACCATGCAATACCTTGGTTCTGTCCAAAACTTAGTTTTTAAGTAGTTGGTTTTCCCATAGGTTTGAGTCCGAGGACCAAGCAATACCTTGGTTCTGTCCAAAACTTAGATATTTTCCTTAAGTAGTTGGTTTCCCCATAGGTTTGAGTCCGAGGACCATGCAATACCTTGGTTCTGTCCAAAACTTAGATATTTTCTTTAAGTAGTTGGTTTCCCCATAGGTTTGAGTCCGAGAACCATGTAATACCTTGGTTCTGTCCAAAACTTAGTTTTTTAAGTAGCTTAGTTTTTTAAGTAATTGGTTTCCTCATAGGTTTGAGTCCGAGGACCATGCAATACCTTGGTTCTGTCCAAAACTTAGATATTTTCCTTAAGTAGTTGGTTTCCCCATAGGTTTGAGTCCGAGGACCATGCAATACCTTGGTTCTGTCCAAAACTTAGATATTTTCCTTAAATAGTTGGTTTCCCAATAGGTTTGAGTCCGATGACCATGCAATACCTTGGTTCTGTCCAAAACTTAGATATTTTCTTTAAGTGGGGAGGGGGGGGGGATTAGCCCCTCGGCCAAGCCATGGGACATTGGTTTGGGGGGATTAGCCCCTCGGCCAAGCCCCTGGAACCATACGCGCTATTGACGCTTCGAAGAGTAGCCCCTAATGGAAAAGCGTAGCCCTGAATGGAACTTTGTGTTAGAGCACTACAACGGGCCATTGGAAGTGACGGGGGGACTTTCTCGACCCACCGCCTGTGCCAACACACAAGCCTTCCCCACAGACGGCGTCAATTGTAAGGACTCAGTTCGTAATGACCCCAAAACGATATTGAGTTCGTACGTTAAAAGGCCCAAACAATATAATTTGTAGAGCGTGGGCTTGAAAGGCTAGGCCTTGGTCATCGGACGGTAGTTAATCAGGGTTTCCACAGCGATTTGCACAAGGATGAACCTGGCTTGTTTAATAATAATCTATTCCAGTACGCCATGAATGTCTCCGGTCCTTTGACCTCGTCCAAGGAGTTTCATGTCCTTATTATTCTCCATTTTTTAGAACTCCCTGGTCTCGAAGCCCCCCTTTTTGGCGCACAAGTCTTTACATTATATAGCCCTTCTCGGTTGATCCTGACGCTCCACCTGTTTATCAGGCAGGTTCCTAGTCGAATACCTGTCCCATCAGCCGCCTCCCCCTGCTTTTTGTTAGTTGCACTAACCGAAACCACACTGTTCAGGCGTCTTTTCTCATTAATATGGCTAGGATGTTTGTGGGCGCATTCAATGCAGAGGTGACGTATTTACCTTGAACCACCCCCACTCTGTACTCCCATGTAGGTCCCATTCTACTCGCCTCTTCTTCTTGGGGCATTTTGGAGGCAGCCTTCGACGAGATGTCGCTCTCCCCTTTGAAGTCTTGGGATGCCGAGGACAGGGTCATCCTCGACTGTGTCTCTAGGCTATTTGGCCTTTCCTTACTCGTCCTCGGCAACTACCCCCCTCGGCACAGGCCCTGGGCCTTAGTGGAAAGTGGGCCGGATCGTAAGTCTTTTGGCCCCACAAAAAATATTTAAGAGCATAAGTTTTATAATTACATAGCCTCCGATCTTTAAAAATTAAATTATCAAAATGTATATTTTCAAATAACCGTATCATCATTTCTTTATATATTATCTATATCCAACAATATTGGTAAAAAGGAAAAAAAAAATTAGTAATTGCCCAAAACATATATAATAACAATAACAATAGCAATAATAAAAATAACAATAACAATAATAACAACATTGAAGTGTGAACAATCACCCAAAACAAACAAACAAAAAAGCCCAAACGCACACACACACACACCAAAAAAAAAAAAAAAAAAAAAAAAACACAAAATTTAGTTTTTAATAAAATTAATCCTAATGATTCTTTTTTTTTTTCTTTTAAAAACACATGAGCATGTGTCTTCACTACAAATTCAACTCTTGTATCCTTTACTCTTATGGTCCGTTTGGATTAAGGGAGAGGGAGGGAGAGTAAAGTAGAGTAGAATAGATTTAGTGCAAAATTAGCTTATTTTTAGCCAACTCTACTCTACTCCCCTCCATTCAAACAAACCATTAGTCTAATATTGCAAAGCCCAAAAATTAGATGTTTGCAATACTTGTACTCTAAGCTATATTGTTCCTCAATTTAATTTCAATATGATTTACTCCCTACGTCCCAAATTGTTTAGCCTAGTTAGAAAAATCCAATTATTTAGGGAAACGCCATTAACTACTTCATGTCTTTAAAAGAAGTTAAAAATTTCTTAAATTAACCTTAAACAAATTTATAAAAAAATTATTTAAGAAAAAATAACATTTCTAGTATTGGCACCAACTGCCAAGCAACTTTCAAAGTTATTGTCAATTTCAAATTCTATTAGTGTACTACTCTTACAATTTGCAAACCTATATTCAAATCCAAATTCTATAGCCACCAAGCCTAATCCAAATTCAATCTTTATCTTTAAATCAAATTTTAATATGGTAGATTAGAATTCTATCTTGCTACTATCTACTACTCCGTATCTTTAAAAGTAAATCAATTTTACTCTTACTAAGTAAATCAAGCTTAGATTAGAATTATGTCCAGAGGTTAAGTGGATAACAAAGTTTTCAAAGAAACCCCACAAGTATCTTTAAATCAATTTTACGAGTACTTAGTAAACTTTGAAACTATACGGTAGATTAGAATTCTATCAAACTTTAGTACTTCTACTATCTTGCTACTTCTAGGTTTTCTTTGCCAACATAAAATTCTATCCCTACCTTGCCTCAACTACTTAGTTGTTATCCACTTATCCTCTCTTCTTTTCAATTATTACCTTTCCAATAAAAAATTAATGACCTGTTAGAAACAAATTTTTTACAGCCCAAATAAATAATTAGCAATGCAGAACGTCAAGCAATCTTTGAAGAATCGCTCAAGCAAAGTGAGAATGGAAAGTTGAGAAGAGGCTGCATAAGTCAGATTGCCACTAGAGTGTCTACCAGCCCCAAAACAATTCGAAGAATTTGGCAACAAGGTAAAGCTTCTCAACTTGAGAATTTTGTTGCTGATGTGAATTGTAAATTTCCAAAACGTGTTGGACGAAAACGAATCCAAATAGATTTCAACGAAGTTTCAAAAATTCCTTTTCGTCGACGAACCAATATTCGATCAATGGCTGATGTTATGAATGTGGCTAAATCAACACTCCATAGACGTATTAAAGAAGGTGCTATTAGGCCACACTCAAATGCTTTGAAGCCATATCTTTCGATGGAGAACAAGAAAGCGAGACTTCAATTTTGCTTATCCATGCTTGAACCCAATAGTCTCAACAACAATCAATTTTTAAAAGTATGTTCAATTATGTCCATGTCGATGAAAAGTGGTTTTACATGTCCAAGGAATCAAAAAAGTATTATCTTCTCCCTCGAGAACAAGAGCCTTTACATGCTCGTAAAAGCAAACGGTTTATTACCAACGTAGTGGTTCTTGATGCAGTAGCTCAACCAAGATTTGATTCATCTGGAAATCAAGAATTTAATGGAAAAATTCCAATTTTTCCATTCACATACAAGGAGCTTGCCAAACGCACCAGTAAGAATAGTGTAGCTGGTACAGTAGAGACAAAGCTGGTATCATCAGTGACCAAAGATGTGATAAGATCATGCTTAATTGAGGAAGTTCTTGAAGTTTTTCTAGCAATTCGAGCTAAATGTCCACATGATACGAAGAATGTCATATTCATTCAACAAGACAATGCTAAGCCTCACATTGAGCCGAATGACCCTGAATTTCTTGAAGTTGCATCAAGTGATGGATTTAATATAAATATATCCTGTCAACTGCCTAATAGTCCAGACATGAATGTTTTGTATCTTGGATTTTTTAGAGCTATTCAATCACTGCAGCATTTAGAAGCACCTTCAAAAGTTGATGATTTCGTCAATGCAATAGAAAAAGCTTTTCACGATTTGCCATCACAAAGCCTAAATCACGTTTTCTTAACTTTGCAACAATGCATGATTGAGGTGATAAAATATTTTAGGGGAAACAATTACAAGTTGACACATATGGGTAAAGAAAAATTGGAGAAGTTTGGTCCTCTTCCCCTTCAACTTGGATGTGATCGCGATATTGTGGAAAAAGCCATCCTTCACCTCTAGTAGATGGTTTTCATTCATTTTTAGCAACTTCTATTTTACTCTTTTTTTCCCAATTTCTTTGCTCTTGTACGTATTTCTTGCATCCTCTGTAGATGGCTCTTTGTTGAAGGTTTTTTGTTTTTGAGAAAAAAAAAAATCTGAATAAGAATGGTGTGTAAAGGGATTAAGACGTTTAGCTTTTGTTTTTCTTTGTTGAAGTTCATTTTATTTTATTTTTTATAATTTAAATAAAGATGGCGTTTATAGTGGATTTCAAAATTTAGGTTTTTAATTTTTTTTAGTTAAAAAAATGCTCCCACAAATAAATTAAGGGCATAAAGGGAATGATAATAAATTAATGGTGTTTGATTTTTCAAACAGAACATAATTTTGGACATCCCAAAATGGAATACAGGCCAAACAATTTGAGACAAAAAGAGTACTAAGTTAGTAAAATATCAAGTTGAAGATAATAAATGTGGAATATAAATATGCATAACACATGCGAAAAATAAGAATAATACTTTACATGCAAATCATTAAAAAAAAAAAAAAAATCAGTGACATGAAAAAATTATTATATAACACGAAATTAAAGTACATCTGTTTGAGTGTTTCGGTGTGTCTCATGTGCATAAGAAGTAGAGGTAATTTACACAATTTGTAAGAGCAAAAACCACAGAGAAAATAAGCAACCTGTTTCTATGGTAATTTAGAGTGATAATTTTCTAAACCATGCTTCTCATCCTAATTTTCCCAAGCTTTTATCAATACGGCATCATAGGGCCCTAGGCATACCCCGTAAGAAAAAAATTATAACAAAAACCTTATTTACTACCACATGCCATACAAATTAAAATATGGAAGATACTCAAAATGGTAGTAAAATAAACTGATTTGTATAAAACTATTTTCTAATCAAAATATACAAATATTGAACTGAACAACCATATTGGACATCATTCACAAATAAGGGGCGGAGCCACGTTGCCCCCTTGGGGGGGCTGTGGCCCCTGCAAAAAGAAAAAATGTCCACCAGCATATATACTAATTTTAATTGGGCCCCACAATGATGTACATCCAACCCCCCCTCCTATTTCTGTTCAATACTTCAATTCACTCACAGGCTCTAGTTTTAGTTGTAGGCCTTTTTATACTCTAATAAAACAAAACATGGCGCACAGCCCACTTATATTTAAATACCCAAAGTACTACTCAACAAAACAACACTTTATCACCCATTCTCCAACTCAAAATTAGAAGATTCAAAACCATTTCTTTTGTTTCTCTTTTTACTCTCTTCTTGTCTACTGTGTACACGCCACCGCCCACTCCACTGGTTACAGTAGCCCTCAAACCAAAAAAAAACCTTCAGCTTAGCTCAGCCCTCCTCTCAAACTCAGTCCTCACGATCCCAAAAAAAATAATGACCATTATTTTCTTTCTTCTTGCTTTCTTAAAATGGATCATTTAGAGTAGGGGCGTATAGCCAGAGGGTGAGTTTTCAGTTTCCGCTTCATCTCTTTTTTTTTTTTTTTTTTTTTCCTCAACTATCTACACTTAAATATTCACATGCTCTTTAATTTTTCGTAGATTTTTAGAGAAATATATGGTTGAAGGCGTGGGCATGGGGAGGTTGTTTGTGATGAGTCTTGAAAGGAAGATAAAATTTGCACTTTGTGAAGATAAAGTTTCTAAGGTAAGTTTTTTTTTTTTATTACCTATTTTTGATTAGTTAGATATCATGTGGCAGTGGGCGTTGTTAAATTGTTGGATTTATGTTGTGTGCTTGTGTGTTTAATTTTTTTTTCTTTTGTTTGAGGGGTTATTCTTAATAAAAAAAAAATACAGGAAAATTTGAATAATAGGAATGATGATGGGTTGACTGTTTAAATTATAGTGGAAATTTTATTTTTTTTCTTGAGTATGAATAACATCCATATAATTAAGCAAAAATTTCTAATTAAGATTTTTTTTTTTTTTTTTTTTTAAGTTCTTTTCAGGTTAATTTTTGAGTCATATTCTTAAAGCTAAAAGAATTATGAGCAAACGAAAAAAAATTGATGCATTCTTAAAGAAAAAAGATGTTAGCAATTCAAAATTTAGGACACTTGTGATTGTAGAAACAAATGTGGCTGTAGAAATAAATGTTGATACTTCAATGCTTGATGAACACCCCTCCAAATATTCAAGAATTCAATCTAAAGAGATAGATCGTGATCCAGGATCACATTAAAAAATATGTAAATTTTCTATAAACAAGCAAGATGAAATCTGTTGAGTTTATCTCAAAAAAAGTCCATATCAACCTAAATATATAGACTGTCTATACAACGATGATAATCATCATCATCAAAAATCGGCCCCCCCACATTTCAATATAGTTGTTTGGATAAGATCATATTTCGTTATAATTTAAGAATTCATAACACAAACATCAAATCAATTTTTAAGAAAATATCACTTCAACTTCTTATTATGTAATCTTTGTATTCATTTAGTTGTATTTGTTTTCACTGGTCGTGATTACTTCTAGCAACATTCACTAGGAATTTGTATTTAAGTTCAGTATTTTACATCCTTTTGAACCTTGAAGGCCCTGTTAGCAAAATCCATCTTAACAACTTCAATCATGGGACTAAAGCCCTCCTCTTTATAGAACGAAAGCATCTCCTTTATTTCCTTAATATTCCTTGCAAAGCTCCCAATACCAATGATTGTCTTAGTCACCAATTGAAGTAAATAAAGCAAATCACTCACAATTAAAAACTATAAAGTGAAATAAAATATTTCAGATTTCTAAGAATTATCAAATAATTAAATTCCAAGATAACAAGAACCACTACCTAAAACATAAATTATAGGAAAAAGATTGAAGCGATGATAGAAAAAAAAAAAATTTTAAAAATAGTCATCCAAAATAACATAATCATAAAAAATTAGAAATCCAGATTAGAAAAAAAAATTTCCAATATTTGCCTACATTTTTCTACGTTTATAGGATGGCTAAAAAGAGATTGAGAGACAATGTAAATCTGAGACATATAAAGAGTTGAGACTTTGCATGTTTTGTCGAGGGAGGTGAATGATTGTAGAAGAGTTGAAATCTTTTACGTTTTCATAATGGTCATTTCAACGTATGAAAGGTTGGAGAGAAAAAATAATATATTGTTCACTTATATCATATGCTAGTTAAAAAAGAGAGAGAGATGGAAAGGAAAAACTTGTAAATAGTCTTTTTTTTTTTTTTTTTTGAGAAATTAATGCTATATGCTACTAATCTAGAAGAAGAGAAAGAGATATATAAAGACAAAAGGTTTAAGGAAAGTAAAAATAAATAAATAAATAAATAAATAAATAAATAAATAAATAAATAAATAAATAAGGTAATTTTTTAGCAATTAATGGAGAGGGAGAGAGGAAAAATATAAATGGTTATTTTTTTTTTATTTTTTTGGTAAGAAATGAATTTGTTGTATGCAAATTTCAAAAATATAAAGATTTGAGATTTTGTATGTTGTGTTGAGGAAATGGAGTGGTGGTAGAAGAGTAGATTGTCTTTTACGTTTTTTTTGCGTTCATAAATCATTATCAACATAGAAAGATTTGAGTGAAAAAACAATTGTCAGACTCATATGCTAATTAAAAAGGAGAGAGAGAGAGATAGAGAGAGAGAGAGAGTTTGGAAAGGAAAAAATATATATGTTTTTTTTGTTGAGAAATTAACCTTATGTGCTACTAATGGAGAAGAAGATAGAGAGATATAGGGAGATAAGGTTTAAGGAAAGTGAAAAAAAACATATAATGGCCATTTTTTAGAAGAATGTTTTTAGCAATTAATAGTATATGCTAGAGAAAGAAAGACACATGGCATCATTGTGTGCAACTATCCATCCTTCTATTTGGAGATCAAACTTTTGTCAATTAATTTTCAGAAATTTATACCGCTTTGGCTATTATTGAAATCTTTGTTATAGTTTTGTTTTTTTTCTTTATCAAATGAAAAATTTTAAGACTGCAATCAATTATATATCTATTTCAAAACTATGTGGTTGATTTTGAATTATTTGTGTATTTAAAAATAACATGCAGCAAATCACATTTATAGTTGGGATAATAAGCCTTGTTTGGGAGATAAGTTCTAGCAATTTTTTTCACATTTTAAACAATATTACACATATTTTTATATATTTTTTCACCTAATTATATATCAAAAATACCCTATCCACATAACTTAAATTCCTATCCCAAACAACCCTAAACGTGCAGATGGTTGTGATCTTTTTTTTTTTTTTTTGATGAATGTTGTGATCTTAAATCTTACGACCACTTACGTGCCAATTTTTTCTTTAGTCATAAAAAACGTGCCGACTCTTTCGAAGCACTACTTTCTAGGACTTGTGATTGATAGGATGTATCCTATCCACTTTACTGCTGTTGCTTGGAAAATTTGATTGATTGAAATTATTACTGTTTATGCTACGGCGTTTGAAAAAGTCAGGTGACTCAGGTCTACCGTTTCATTCCAACCCTCTGTGCATGCTAGGAAAAAGCTTAAAGTCAAGTAAGCGACGAAAATAAGCAACACGTTTTTACACACCAATTGGTATTACGGACAAAGTAGCATAGTCTTACTGGGTTGTTTGAACGTAGGAAAGGTTGGCTTTAGTATTGGTTGATTTTATTGGAATTGAAAATTTTTTATTAAAACTATTAAATAAAAATAAAAATTAGTTAAAATAGTATAATGTGATCTATGAATAGTATTAAAAAGTATGATAAAACTCATAAATGGTAGCAAAAATAAGTTAAATAATAAAATAAGTTGACAAAAATAATATTTACCAAATGGACCAACAAGATAGTAAAATAAGTTGACAAAAATAAGCATGACACAATTTAAATAATTTTTATCACAAATTTTAACACGGAAGCTGTTTATGATTGGTAATTATAATAAAAGTGATAGAAATATAGATTTCTTCTAGTAGAGAGGACAGTTGCCTACGACTATGTTGACAATTCCTATACTAAGCAGTATAAATATTAGATTGCAGAAATTATATACTTTCTTGTGCTATCTGTCTCAGGCTTGGGGCAAGAATTATTTCCTTGTAAGTTTATGCCTTACCACATGACTTTCCGACTTATTTAGACGTATCTCTTAATTATATTTTAGCTTAATTAATTGAAAATGTAAATGGAATCAGGGACTTGTCATCATGTGGATTGATTGGAGAGATATGTGCAGACATATCAAATATCGTAATGTTACAATATTTTTAAGTGTGTATATATATATATATATCAATAATTCATATTATCAAAAAATTTTGAAACATGATAATAACAAGAAAAACAAAATTAGGCCACAATGTTTTTTGATAACTAATATTATGTGTAACTGATTTTTCTATCTCAGGTATCTATCAGACAACAACTTAACTAGATCAATACCATATTCTTTGTCTCAATTGAAATATTTGAGGGTCTTGCAAAACTAGGATTTATTTTAAATTGGTTCAAACTCTTAAAATAAATAAATAGATATATAGATTCTATTAAAGATTATTACAAATCGACCTGTGATCAAAAGATCTCATGGAAGGACTCACATAAACCAATGGGTGAGTTTCATGCTTGCTAAAGGGAATATTCAAAATATTGTTGATCCAAGGTTGCGTGGAGATTTCACTGTTAACTCGGTTTGGAAAGCTGTTGAAATAGCAGTGGTTTGTGTATCTCCAGCTTCCAGTAGAAGGCCAACTATGAGTCAGGTAGTCATACAACTAAAGGAAAGTCTGAAAACCGAATTATCTCAAAGGATGGAGGGCTATGGCCTATGGGGTTGAATTGAAAAAATCATTAGAAATGATCAATATGGATCTTAGTACCGAACTCAATCCTTTAGCTGCCATTTGTCTATTATTTTAATGACTGATGTTTGCCTATTATTTTTTTTATTTTTTAATGACTCAATATGGTAAAACGTTTCGAAAAATTAGGCACATTGTATTTTCAATTCGGCATGGCACTGCCATTTGTCGTCTTGATCCGGCTATTTTGTTTTTGTTTTTTTGGTTTTTGGGTAGTTATTGAAGGCGCCATCTTTTTTTTTTTTAAGAGAGGAATAAAATAGATATAGCCCTCTCTTTTTTTTTCAATCAAATCTAAAAGGAAGGTGTGAGACATTTAAATATGCTCAGATATTTATCTATCTCTAATAAGGGAGATTTCAATGTTTAATGGATTATTTAATGGACATGCTGTCGTTACACAAATTTACTACAACAATTGAAACAAGTAGAAGAGTTAATTTTGAGACATGATTGTCTAAAAACTAAGGTTATGTTTTTGTTTTCTATTTTCAAAAACCTATTTTTGAGAATATAAAGAAAAAACTATTTTCTTGTATTTTTGAAATCAAAAACATGTTTGGTTAGTTTAAATTAAAAAAAAAATAGTTTTTTTAAGAAAAAAATAGAAAATAATAAAATATGTTATCACTAGAATTTGAACTCTAATACTAACTAATTAAATGAGACATATTCATTAAATTAAATGCGTGTTTTTATTGACTTTTGAAAACTAGAAATTAAAAACAGCATTTTGCATGTTTTCAATTTCTTTTACAAATTCATTTTTGAAAATAGTTTTTTTTTCTTTTTCTTTTTTAGTGTATTTTGGATTATCAAACAAGTTTTTTAATCTCAAAAATAAAAAACTGTTTTTAAAAACAGAAAATAAGGGAGAAAAACAGTTACCAAACATATCCTAAATCTTGAATACTTGGCCATAAAGATAAAGTTTTGAATAGTTATAAAAATTGATTCAAACTTTTCATATTTTCCAAATTCTATCCGTCTACTCAGCAAAAAATAAAAAATCTGTCCGTCTGTCAATCATTCATGTGGGAGCAGTGGCAGGACAAAAAAAAAAAAAAAAAAAAAAGAATGGGTAAAAGAAAAATATGGAACATGAATTTGAAGATTGATATTAGGCATTGCATATTATGTAATTGTTATGGATGTTTGAGATTTAAAGTTGCAAAAAGTAACTTTAAATCTCAACCATTGAATTAAAAAAAAAAATGAGAAAAAGTAAAAAAGTAAGAATATTAGAAAATTATTATAAGAGGGAGGGGGGTTTATTGCACTGGATCTCAATCCTGAAGCTGAGGAGGGTGCAATTAGCAATGTGACAACAATCAGGGGATGTGATGACACACAGTGGTAGATTTTGTCTTCTTTACTATTTTCCAATTCAATTCAAATTTGTTGGCTGAAATATGGTATTTACTTTTTCACTTTGATATAGTTGAAACAATCTTTGTATAGCCAATATCAAAATCAACATGATATAACAATGTTTATGTACCGGCCTAAGTATCAAAACCACAAATATCAATCATATCAGTTGGTACGGTATGGAATTAACTTGTTCGGTATGTATAATTCAAATATCACACATAGAGTAATTTTAGAGAAGTAATTATTAAGAGTAGATCCGATATATTGACTAACTAGTCTTGTGTTTTAAAAATCGGACCAGATCGACTAGTTTGACCAGTTCAACTAGGAACCAGAGGCAAATCTAGTTTTGCCCTCGGTTTGATTTTTAAAACCATGCTAACCACTTAAAGTTACTCTAAAAGGCTTATTAATGCTAAACTTTAGTTAAACAGTATTTCAATTTTTTTAAGTGTATTTCTTAATTTATCAAGCTATTAAGAGTCTTAAATCTTAGTGGTATTGACTAATCTTTTTTTTGGGGGAGGGGGGGGGGGGGGGGGAAGTATTGACTAGTCTCATTTATAAAGAGAAATAGGGTGTAAATTCCCTTCCTCCATTTGTTATAACAATTTGTTAAAAAAAAAAAAAAAAATTATCTGCTTGACCGACTTATAGTATGATAAATAGATAGATTTGGAGAAGGTTTAATTTTCAAACTAAAGTTGGATAGATTTGGAATAAAATTCCTAAAGTTTAATGGGATTTGATAAAATAAGGGTAAGATTTAGATACAATACTTAGATGTTGTTCCTTAGATTTCCCTTTTAAAATTCCAACATGTGGGTTTTTGCTCATGAGATGGAAGTGTATTTTTTAGTTAAGTAGACACATAGCTGAATTTTAAGAAGGGAACATAAGGTACTATACCTAAGTTTTGTCCTAATTAGGCAAAATTTAGGTATAGTACCTAGGTGCTGTTCCTTAGATTCCTCTCTTAAGATTTAACCATGCAGATTTTTTCTCATTGGATAGAAGTGTATTTTTTAGTTAAGTAGGTACATGGCTGAATCTTAAAAGGGGAATCTAAGGAACAGCACCTAAGATACAATACCTAAGTTTTGTCTTTTGTTTTGTTTGTTTGTTTGTTTGTTTGTTTTTTTTTTGGTAATGACATTTTGCAATGCTAATTGATCATAAAATTTAGAAATATAAAAAAGGGTAACACAAATGGTCAGTACATCTACAAGTACTCTCTCTAAGACAAAAACTTGAAATAAATTATGTATACCTTCAATATGTCCTATGGTAAGAGGACTTGTGTAATATTACAAAGGGTCTTGTTAATGATACTCTTAGAGCAATTGTTAATAAACCATAATAGGAAAGTTTTGACACTATTTCCATGAAAAACATAAAAAACTATTAACAATTTTTATTGTTTTATCATTTTTTCAATAAAATATTTCAAAAGCTGATTCCTAAACCAATGTCTGAAGGGTATTGGATAATATTTTCCTATTACAAAAAGTAGAAGCATTATTATTACAAGCTTGTAATATGTGCCTACATGTGAGTCATGTGGATTAGAAAGGAAAAAAAATAAAGTTGATAACAACAATACAATTTGGATATCCTGCATTTCATTAGAAAGGGGATGTTCCTTTCTGAACAAGGACCGTATTGGTTCCTATATCTTTCATCTTTTATGGTGCTAATAATTGAAATCAGCTAAAGCACTTCCACTATAAGATGTCTCTATAAGTTGTCCCTACATTACTCTCTCTTTTCATCAATCAATCAACTATCCACTGTTTAACACATCAAAAAAAAAAACTATCCACTCTCTAACGTTCTTCTATAGATTTTTTCTTTTAGAGATAAATCATTATAAAATTTAAAGTTGATATTGTAGACGGAAAAAAAACATAGACTTTTACTAATTAGAATCTTAATATAAGGCCCTAGGGTAAAAAATAAAAATAAAAATAAAAATAAATAAACCGTAATATAAGGTAATTATTTTGAACATTTGTGACTTCTTACAATTAAAATAAATCAATTTTGCAAGAGCATTTACATGAACTTATTTGAAATTCCTAAATCTTAATATGATGTTTTCTTCTTATTTTGTAATGCACCTATTAGATATTTTTAGTTAAAATGTATTTTTTTTTAATAAGAATACTATAACTTTCATTAAGAATATTAAGGACATATTTTATGTAATTGGCTAATCTTTTGACAAAATGCATTTTACTTGTAATTGGGTAGATCTAGAACGGGTTTAAGACTTCAAGAAACATGCATGTTGTTCAAGTCAAGTGTTAAAACCATGAAAATCTGACCAAGAAACAAGTGAAGAAAAACTGATTCATTAAAGCTCGACAGATATCTTGATAGAATCATATCTATCAAGACTTATGAAATCAGAATTTCCAGATCTAATTTTTGGCCCATGTTGAAAATATTTGTATAGGGTTTTTTTTCTCATAACCTTAAACATATATAAGGCTTATTTTAAAGGTCGTCATGTGGGCATTGAGTGAATATACAAGGAGAATACAAGCAAAAAGTGATCTAGTGCCTTATTCTCTCTGTAGGAAGTTACTGCGTCTTTTACACCTTAGGGTTTTGTAACCAAGTGCTTCTTGATTTTCATTGTTGATGAAGTAAAGAACTTTGCAGCCAACAACATCTTCCTTAAGTTGGTGTGTTAGTCACGTATTGGGATTTGTGCAAAGGAGTTAGTCACGTACTGAGATCCGTGCAAAGGAGTTAGTCACGTACTGGAATCCGTGCAAAAGAGTAGTGTTCATATATTGAAGAGTTCAGAGGTTCTTAAGCGGTAGAAGGTTTCCATTGTAAGTTCATCTACGAGGATTGTAGAGTTTAGGGACAAAAGTTTTGTACTAGATCTGAAACTTCTCTTTACTATAATGATTTGCTTTTCGGGAAGGTTTTCCCCTAGGTTTTTAACTGTGAAACTAGTTTGTTTTATTGGTTTTCTTGGGTCATCATATCTTGTCTTATTTATTATTCCGACATGCATGACACTGACATGATATATATGTTTTTTTTTTCTTTTTTTCTTTTTTTAATAAAGTTTATTCATAATAAATCTAATTAACAACTTGGGATTAAAAATTTTTAATTCTATCAACCGATGTCTAAATTTTCCAACAAAGAAGAAGAGAAATTCAATACATAATGAGCCAAAGCGGATTCAATTGTACTAAAATTTTCCTCCATCCATATTACATAGCCAGCAGCACCCTTGGCATATATTGGTGCCTATTTCTTTCATTGGTTATGGAGCTAATAATTAAAATCAGCTAAAGTGCTTCCACTATAAGTTGTCCCTACATTTAGTTTCTCTTTTCATCAATCAATTAACCATTCCCTATTTCACGTTTTTCTATAGATTTATTTTTTGAGAGATAAATCATTATGGAATCTAAAGTTGATATTGTAGATGAAAAAAATTAGACTTTTATTAATTAGAATCTTAATATAAGGCCCTAAGGAAAAAAAAAAAAAAAAAACCCTTAATATAAGGTAATTATTTTGAACATTTGTGACTTCTTACAATTAAAATAAATCAAGTTTATAGGAGCATTTACTCGAACTTATTTGAAATTCCTAAATCTTAATATGATGTTTTCTTCTTTATCTGTAATGCACTTATTAGATATTTTTAGTTAAATTGTATCTTTTTTATTTTTAATAAGAATACTGAAGAAGAGAAATTTAATACATCATGAGCCAAAGCAGACTCAATCATACTAGGATTTTCCTCTATCCATGTTACATAGCTAGCAACACCCTTGGCATATCGTGCCAATACATGTGCAAGTCAATTCCCTTATTGCTTTACATGACATACTTGTACCATTATGTACTTTTGCATCTTTTGCCGAATTCCCAAGATAATTTTGGCTATAGTAATCAGAGGCTTACCTATATTGTTTACGGCATTAGACACGATTTTTGAATGACATTCAAATACTTCCTCTTGAATGCCCACATCCCACTCAATGAAGATACTCTTTTCAAAAGTAATCAATACATAACTAAAGTAGTTTCTGTTTAACTTAAGAAATCAAATATTTCAAAGGAAATGTTAACCAATGCTCTAGGGAACCGTTTTTAGAATCATTTTATTAGCAGAATGATAAAACAATAAATGTTGTTGACAACTTTTTATATTTCCCATAAAAATGGTGTAAAACGTTTTCTATTATGGTTTATTAACAATTGTTTTAAAGACATCTATTAACATGTCCTATATTTCAAAGAAAATTAGTACTAAAATGGGTTACAGTTAGCTCAACTACTAAAGTTTCTGATGGTTGTATAAGAGATCTTGAATTCAATCCCAACCTACACTAAAAATTGATTGGTGTCTTGGTATGATAATAAAGAATTATAATCAGAAGCGGATGCCATAGATTGAAACTATTTCAAATATATATATATATATATATATATCATACCTTTCATCAAAAAAAAAAAAAAAAAAAAAAAAACTGTGTGGCATTTTAGAGTTACCATTAATAATTATATATATTTATATCTAAATATTTAAGAGTCTTTTAAATTATAAATCTATATCTCACCTAATATATCAAATCTTAATCCATTCAATCCAATAATAATAATAGTAATCATAATAAGGCTTAAAGCCTTGAAGACTTGGCCAGATTTGATAAAGATAAAGTTTTGAATAGTTTTAAAAATTGATTCAAACTTTTCATATTTTCCAAATTCTGTTCGTCTATCAATCATTCACGTGGGAGCAGTAGCAGGAAAAAAAAAAACACGGACATGAAGATGGGAATTGAGATTAGGTATTGTACAATGTAATTGCTATAAGTGACCAAGATTTAAAGCTGTAAAAAACAACTTTAAATCTCGACCATTGAATTAAAAAAAAAAAAAAAAAAAAAAAAAAAAAAAAAAAAAAAAAAAAAAAAAAAAAAATTAAATTAAAAAAAAAAAAAAAAAAAAAAAGAGAGAAAAAGTAAAAAAGAAAAGAAAAGAAAAGTAAGAATAGTAGAAAGTTATTGTGAGAGGGAAGAGGGGGGGTTAATTGCATGGTGCAATTGCATATAGAAATTGCATCGGATCTCAATCCTCAGGCTGAGGAGGGTGCAATTAGCAATGTGACAACAATCAAGGGACATAATGGCACACAGTGGCTGATTTTTTCTTCTTTTCTAATTTCTAGTTCAATTCAAATTTATCAGCTAAAATCTGGTATTTACTTTGTTCACTTTGATATGGTCGAAACAATCTTGGTATGGCCAATATTTAAATCAACATGATATGACAATGTTTTTGTACCGGCCTAAGTATCAAAAACACAAATACCAACCATATCAGTTGGTACGGTACAGAATTTACTCGTTTGGTGTGTATAACTCAACTATCCCACACACTTAGTAATTTTAGAGAAGTAATCCTTAAAGGGTAAATCCGAGATATTAACTAACCACTTAAATTTACTCTAAAAGGCTTATTAATGCTAAACTTTAGTTAAACAATATTTCATTTTTTTTAAAGTGTATTTCAAAATTTTAAATTTAGGTTAATATTAATTTATCAAGCTATTAAGAGTCTTGAATCTCAGTGATATTGACTAGTCCTATTTATGAAGAGAAATAGGGTAAAATTCCCTTCCTCCATTTGTCATAACAATTTGTTAAAATAAAATAAAAATAAATAAAAAAAATTATTTGCTTGACCGACTTATGGTATGATTATAAATAGATAGGTTTGGAGAAGGTTTAAATTTTCAAACTAAAGTTGAATGGATTTGGAATAAAATTCTTAAAGTTGAATGGGATTTGATATAATAATAAATAGAAAAAGGATTTGAGAAGGTACTGTTGGGCATGGAAAATAACTAGAAGGTGTAAGTGTAAGCACAGTTGAAGACTGAATTTTCCACGAAGTATCGACCACGGAAAAAGTGAGACCCTAAGAGCATCAGTAATGGAAAGGCTAAATGCCAAACTTGATGATGTTATGTCATACATTACTGGGTCTTCTATCGAGTAGAGTTTTGATCCTCGGATCACGTCTGCTGAGCTTACTGAGACTACATATCTTTTCTTTAGGATAGCGTGTCATTCTTTGTGGCCTATTTCTCATCTCTACACCATCCCTCTTGAGCGATGTATGTTTTTGTACGCCTTTGTTTCCAATGCGTCTATCAGCTTTCCTCATCTGTTTCTTTGTTCTTTGAATGAAGTTCATAGGAGTTCTGCCGTTGCTCATGCTCTTATCCATCCTATTTTCATTTATAGGATTTTGTTGTTTCTCGGTTTAGCTAATTTCCCTGCCGGTGAGCCCGTTCATGTCATAGCTCCCATAGGTGCCACCTTCCTTAAGCAGAGGGCTGCTCACTTAAGAGTTGGCTTTACGCGTCCTAGAGGTGAGTCATCTGGTGTTGTTCCCCCTCCTCCCTTTTCTATGGGTGCTGATACGGCTAAGGCGTCTGGTGTTGCTGCTGCTGATGCTGATGTTCCTC
Source organism: Quercus lobata (assembly GCF_001633185.2). Classification (NCBI taxonomy): domain Eukaryota; kingdom Viridiplantae; phylum Streptophyta; class Magnoliopsida; order Fagales; family Fagaceae; genus Quercus; species Quercus lobata. The sequence continues at coordinate 17,978,881 of NC_044908.1, read as the reverse complement.
CACCAACTACTTCAGATGATTCAGACATTCGACGTATGTTGGATCATGTCTTGACCATTCAGGCGGCTCATGGACAGATTTTGGTGGACATGCTCGATGAGATACGTGCTTTGCGTGTAGAGTTGGCATAGTTTCGACGATCCTCACCGCCACCTCCTTTTGATGATGGATTTTGATTGCCCTTTGGCATTCTGTCACAAAAAAGGGGAGTACATTTAGAACACTTGTAGAGTTTTTGTTTTTAGGGGGAGAGTTTTTTGTTTGGTGGAGCTTGTGGAGATTAGATTGTATCTAGGTTCTTCACTTTGTATTTTCCTTTTTAGCTCTTGTTATATTTTTGTTGGGCTATTCATGTTAGGGGGAGATACATTTATTGTTTCATATGTTTCTTGTTTCACTGCTTATTGATTTATATTTATGAGTTATTCATTGATATATGTCTTTATTTTGTGTTGAGTGAAATCAAGAACTTATTTTGATTACTTGTATTTTCCACACATGTGGTTATGCATTTTGTTTAATGTTTCAAGAAATATATAAGTTTATTCAATTGAGCTGATGTCTACACTTGCAACTGATGAATAGTAGTTATGATTGGATTTGTTATAATGAGCATTTTTTTGTAAAGGGTTTTTATTTGTAAACTTTGAGCTTTTAGTTGTGTTTTGTCACAGATTGCCAAAAAGGGAGTTTGTTAGGTTCTAAAGACTTAAGAACTTATGTATTTAGAACTCTAATATATATTGTTGGCAAATCATGATCAAAACAAGTTGTTTAGTCTTGTTTAGACTTGCCCAAAGTTGTGTATTTTATGTAAAGTTGGATTCAAGTTGATGCAGATTTATTAGAGCAATTCAGCCTGGTTTGATCGATCGAAACTTAGGCTCGATCAATCGAAAATCGAGCATAATGCATTTTTCTACAGAATTCCAACTCAGCCCTAGTTCATTTAAAACGTTTAGGTTTTGTGTTTTTGCCCTAGGTATATAAGGCAAACTCTAGCCACGTTTTAGTGTTGCTCATATTGCTGTTTGTGTAAATCTCTTGTGAGATCTGTGAGGAGTTTTCCTTTACACAAGCTTAGGATTATCAAGAGGAGATTCGTTCAAGAACTTGATGATCATTAAGTTGCTACCATAAGAACTTAAAAAAACTCAAGAAGGTGTGCTTGTACTTGCTGGAGAATCCAAGAAAGAAAGAGTTCATGGTCTCGGAGCTTGAACGTGGTCGTGTCAGTAAGTTTCTACTGGTGGGTAGCAATAGGATGTTAGTGGTCTAAGTCCTATTGTAAAACTTTGATTCTTTCATAGTGGATTCAAGTTTACCTTGAGGATAGCTAGGTTAAATCCTCCCCAGGTTTTTACCAGTTTGGTTTTCTTGGGTTATCATATCGTTGTGTTATTTATATTTTCGCTACTATGCATGATATGATTATTTGATTGTGATAACCTAGATCCGGAATTTGGACTAAGTAATAACTTGGCTAATTAACTAGGTTAATTCAATTGTGTTTTAAGGGGTCTAAAAACTCACACTGCATTTCATTAGAAAGGGGATGATCCTTTCTTAACAAGGACTGTATTGGTGCCTATTTCTTTCATCGGTTATGGTGCTAATAATTTAAATCATCTAAACTGCTGCATGCAAACCACTAACATGTAAAATAATACATGAACATGTTGAAATCTTGCCTAAAACATGTTAAAATGCCATTTGGGGTCAACACAAACACAAACGAATACAATGAGACACATCTCAATCCAGGAAAAAAAAAAAAATGCAAGAAAGACAAATTTTCCTAACCCTTTCAAAAGTAACCCAACCCTAGAAAGTGTTAACACATACCTTGGATGAGTCTTAGGAGGGATTGGTTTTGAGTTTTGGGTGAGATTTTGAGAGAAAATGTGTTTTGGGTTGAGAAAGGCACAGATAAGGCAAAATGAGAGTGTTTGAAAAAATTGTTACTATTTGGCTTTAAAAACTGCAAAACCGCTCATTTCGTGGGTAAGTTTTTTATAAAGTTACTTGCGAAATGGCCACTAAAGCACATTCACAATTTTCGCGGGTAGCTTTTACTCGCAAGCTAGTCCCGAAACTCTCTGTTTGAATTTCAGAGTTTTCTGAAATTTGCCTTCCTCATTTTCGCACGTAGGACTTAGTTGTGACTTACTTGCAAAAATGCCTCTAAAAGAGGTTTTCAATAAAAATGAAATAGACTATTTGAACAAAACTATAAACACACAAAATTCATAAAACACTTTCAAAAACATATAAAATACTCAAAAATATTTTTGGGTTTGATCAACAAGCAATTGAGTATACACATCACATTTGAACATGTAAATTCACACAAATGGAATAAGTATTCATTGAACATTAGACTTGTGTGTTGTGTGTGTGGATCAAGTATGAACTAATTCATAGTCTAATACGAAACTTCAATGATAAATTCAATCAAGTCATACACAACAAGTATGAAGTCAAGTGACCTATCTCACTTGTAAAAATGAAAATATATGACCCCTCACCAATGTGTTTACATTTGATTGAAAGCTTTTTATTTGACTTCCATTTTTCATACTTTTGATCAAATACAGCTCAAATTTTTGGGGAGCGATGCCATGAACTTTTTGATGTATTTTTGACAACTAAGCCTTTGGCTTTGACACCATACATTTTAATACAAATTTGCTCCACATTTTCCTAGTCAAACTAGTTTTCAAAGTAAGGCTTTTTTAACTCTTTTTCCTTTTGGAGATTGACATTTGAAGAGCTCTTTTGAAAAAGAAAAAAAATGTGAGGAGATATATAGGCACAAGTCTACTAATGTATCAAGATCAAACAAAACTATTGAACAATCACTCATGACAAGCTTGAAGATCTATTTACAATAATCAAACATAGATTTCTAGATGTCGCTCACACTTAGAAAATGTGCACACATAACAAACTAAGCTCGTAAATGCACTACGCCATTAGTACGGAGGTACTAGGCCAAACTCCCATGTGATATACACAATACAAGCGATCAAACTTCTTGAGATTTTTCACTTTTTAAGGGTTTTTGAATTTTTCAATACATTCAAAAACAGAACAAACAAAGTAATATCAACAAAAACAACAAACAAAGACTTGGAAAAGAAACATGCTAAAAACGGAAGCAATGACACAAGAAGATTGCATATGTCATAATGCATTAAATTATAACCTTAATACGTTGGAAGTATTAATGGATGAGCATAATAAATGATCATGCATGAGTACCCTTCTTCACCCACACTGTACGAGTGTTTTGGGTGAGATCCTTGGATGGAGGGGTATGACCGACATAACTCTCAAACCTTGGGGTGAAGCTAGCAAGGAATGATGAAATGTTCTTCAACATCTCCATAACATCTCCAATGAGTTGTCCCTCATTTTCTCCTTTAGCTTGAATTCCCTTTGGCATTCTTCTTGAGTTGTCTTGGCCACGCAAAGAATCAGTCCTCTTGAGTGCCTTAAGCTTGAAGCAATTTGGCTTTGTGTGCCCTCGTATGCCACAATGATGACAAAAATGCTTCACTTGAGGTCCCTTTTAAATTTTGCGTAATGACTTCCCTTTTTCCTTTGGTTTTGTACCGATTGGTTCTCTTTGCAACAACAAGGGTCTCAATCTCGAGCTTCTCCACTTTAGATTTCTCTACATTTTTGGCCAATAAGAACCTCACTTCCTTCTTGGGTTCGCTGCTTGAGCTTCCTTCACTGGTATAACCTAGACCGACCTTGTCATTTGAAGATTTTTTAGAAGAGAGCATGCTGCCATGTTTCTTGGTGGAAATGCGCTCCACTTTAGCATTTGCTTGAATGATTTCAAGTTCAAGGAACTAGATTTTCGAGTAGGCATTCACCAATACTTCCTTCAGCCCTTCAACTTTACACTTTGCCTCCTTAAGTTGCACAAGTGTGTACTTATACTCTTCTTCAACTTTCTTCATCTTCTTAATGGCGTTGTTTGCAACCTTGGCATATTTGTCACAATCTTCAAGCAACACATCATACACTTCTTGAAGGTTCCTCTCACCTTTGTTGAGACACACATCCTTCATCTTCCGAATCTTCAGCTTCTTCATCTTTAGAATGTATACCAAGCTCATCAACCAAGTCGCTCAACTCATCTCTAGAGTCAACCGATGTAATTGCCATAAAAGCTGAATAATTTCCCTCACTATCACATTCTCCTCCCGCGTTGGAATTTGAACTTTCCAAATCACTAAGGGTGGTAGTAAACACTTTCTCCTTTCCTCACAAATAGTTTGGACATTCTTTCTTGAGATGTCCATGCCCATTACATTCATAGCACACGATTCCTTGAGTTGATGACATGTTTTTCACATCCTTCTTCTTGTACTCCTTGTCAATTTTTGGGGATGAGAATTTTCCTTTGCCAAATGACTTCCCACTATTCTTCATCTTGAGAAATTTGTGGAAGTTCTTTGCAAGAAACGCCACCTCCTTTTCTACATTGTCTTCTTCGAAGGAATCACCAATTCTCTCATTTATAGTTTTAAGAGCAAGTGATTTGCTGGACTTGTGAGAAGGGAGTCTGAGCTCATAGGTTTGGGGAGATCTAATAAGTTCTTGAATCTTTATCTCATCCAAATTTTTATTCTCCTCTATGGTTGTAAACTTAGCCCGGAAGCTTTCGGGTAAGGATCGCAAGATCTTCCTCACCACCTTGGTATCTTCTGTCTTCTCCCCAAGATTGAGCTTAGCAACCACTATCTCATTGAGTCTTCCATAAAAAGAATCAAACGACTCATCGTTGCTCATCTTTACTTCTTCAAACCGAATAGTGAGCATTTGAAGCTTAGTGTCCTTAACTTTCTTGGAACCTTCATAGGTTGTCTCAAGAATGATCCACGCCTCTTTGGCGGTCTTTACATGCGAAATCCTGTGAAATTTATCAGTAGAAACACTACAGAAAATAGCAGTAATAGCTTTGCTATTAGCGTTTACCAAAGCAAGAGCAGCCTTATCCCATTTGGATTTGGTTGTAGTAGGTCTTACATATTCATTCTCAACTGAATCCCACACCGTCTCATCAATGGCACAATGAAAAGCACGCATACGTACTTTCCAAAAATCATAGTTACTCCCATCAAAGAATGGAGGAGTATTGAGGGATTGAGATCTATACATCTCACTTGGGTCTAGGATCACACTAGGATAATGAAATCCAATAAGTGAAGCCGCTCTAATACTAATTGAAAGCTCGGATTTGTGTTAATACATAAGAGCTTGTTTAGACCCCCAAATTCAAATTACAACTAGATAGCTTTTACTCTAACTTATATTAAGTGTGGAACAAGAGTAAAGAAGCGCAAAGAACTATTATCACTACCCTAAGCCATATTCATCCATTATCAACAATAAAAGAAAAGCTTAAGAGTAGGGAAGAGAGATGCAAACACAAGATAACACTGAGACGTGTTATTGAAGTGGAAATCGAAGAACTCGGCAAAAAACCTCTTCGCAACCCTTTAAGTCGAAATTGATCCACTACAGAATAAAGTTGGAGTACATGAATAACAAAAGACACTCTAAGCCTAGACTACCCCATGTACTTGAGCCCTCCAAACTCCTGCTACCAACTAACTTCTCGGAGTCTTGTCTTCTCTAACTTTCCGGATCCCGCAATTCTGCCCGATTGCATCTGCCAACGAATAGCTCCTTCCAATGCTTCCCAATAGTACCAAAATCTCACTTTACACTCAGAATGAGTGTGGTAAGTGTTTGGGCTATCAACCTCTCAAGGATGTAGAGTTGGAAAGGTAGGAGTTGAGGAAACCACAAGGAAATGTGTAGATGATTGTGGGTATAACAATCTCTAACTCTCAAGTGTATTTTCTAGGGTTTTCTTTTTGAAAAATACTTCTTACAATTTGTGGGTAATGAGGGTATATATAGTGTGGATAAAGACTTGGTAAAGCAAAATCTCACTTTTCTCCAAACAGGGAGTTTTGCAAGTCCTTCGCAGGTTGGCCTTACCCATAAGACACTCGTAAAAATCTCCAGCCTGGCATAACTCTTCATCTTCTAGTCATCTGCTCTGCATGTGGCTCTTTTGCAGGTAAGCTTCTCGCGAGGCACTCGCGAAAACCACTTATTCATCCTTTGAAGCTTGAGTCTTCACACTATCTCACACTCATCTCTTACAATTAGAAACCACATATATATAGGGAAAAATGACTGAAGAAATTTACAATCAAATTTGGCACGAAATACATGGTTATTGATTTATAGTATTATTGATTTATACTGTAAGACATCATTTGTCAGTAAGGGAAAGGAAAACAAAGGTAACACTTCAAGCCAAATTACAGTATCTATCTATGAAATCCTTTACATTGTCAGCAATTGCTCTGGCTAATTATTCCATCCTTGATCACATGAGCAACTGACCAGGAACGAAGACCCAGCAAAAGATTAGAAACTTCCAAGAGAAAATGACCAAATGGGGAAAATAGACCTGGTTTAAAGGGTATAATAACATTGCAGGAAGTGCCTTTTTATCACATTCAAATGATTCAAAGACACAGCTGTTTATAGATAAATGAATAACATTCAAAGACACAGCCAATGTGCACTTGGATGATTTCAAATAAGAACACTAGCTGTCCCCACATTAATAGAATAAGGCACAAATTATGTATAGCTTGATCCATAATAGATATATAATTAATAATTTCAGATCAGTTAAACTCTACAAGCACTCTTTCGGACAAAAACTTGCAATAAATTATGTATACCTTGACACAAAATTGATGTTTACAAAGTTATGCAATAGTGTGTGTCCCTAGCATTTCTCGACACAAAATAAAGTAAGAGATGACTTGAGAAATCATAACAAAAATTAGAAGCATTATTATTACATGATTGTAATATGTGCATACGTGTTAGTGTGTTGAAGAGAAATATTCAATCTGTAATCACTCATCATATATATATATTTACAAATATTATTACTACATAACTATTAAGTATTTTTTTAATAGTATTTGAAATTATTTAATTTTTGTGTTTAATCATTAAATTTGATAATTTTTGACATTTGTTAATATTATTTTAGATCCAATTATTAAAACACAATTTGTTTCTTAAAAAACATATTATTATCAATAAAATATTTAATGAAGATTTGTACTTGAGTCATGAGTTTCGAAATTCTTAAAGAATTTTTTAATGTAGTTCAAATGGCTTTGACATGGAGGTAGTTTTAATTTTGATAGAGAAACACTTTACATAAATTAGACTAGGTTTAAAATTTCTAATTTGACACATGATACAAAATTTGAGTAGAAATGACAATAGGAAAAAATAAATATAAACCAAAGGAATATTGGGTAATCATATGATATCATCATTATACATACATACTTTTTAAAATTTTAGTTAAATAATTAAATTCACCAATTCCTAATATTTTGAACTTTTTAGAGAATAATTAATAATTTAGCAATAATAATGTTACAGGATTAATAAGAAAAAAAAAAAAGAATTTATGTTTTTGCTTCATTGGGATTGATCTTCTTCAGCATCCATGTATGAAATTCCAAACACTCAATTTGAGTAAATACTTGATCTTATTGGGTAACATTCATAGAAAATCACATAACAAAAATTTTCCAAATTAATTTTTTCCAAAAATTTAATTCCTATATGTTATTCGTACTAAGATCATCATTCATATTGAAAAGCCCTCAACTGCTACATTTTTACTATAAGAATTTTGCATTAAAATAGAACCTAATGGCGGGACAGGATTGTTGTGGGTCCGGCCCGATTTTGTGGCAAGAGACCACATGACTGACATGAGTTCCAATTCGTGTTTGAGTAGGAGTTGTGTTCAATAATTATTACTTGTGAGAATCCTTGTTTAATAAGGATTAGAAGTTGTAGGAGGTGTGCGTGTATTTCGGAAGAATAAGAAAGAGTGCGCCGCATGTTGAAGAAAACAGAGAAAAAGGTGAGCCACACAAAGAGAATTGAAGGAGCAGCCAAGAGGGAGCCACTTAGAGAAAGTAGATAGCCAAGAGAAAGAGCTGTGCATGGAGAAGAAAAATAGGGAGGAGAGAGCAAAGTGTTGCCATCTTTGAGGGAGATAATTAGTATGTGTGAGTGCAAAGGAAAACTAGAGAGATTTTTCTTTAGTTGTAAGACATACACAAGAATTATTGTAATTAATTTGATAATAGTGAAATTATTTGGAGTTTGTTAGTTTTTCTCTTCAAAGAGAAAAGGGTTTTCCGCGTAAATATTTGTGTCTTGTATGTGATTGCTATTTTAAATTGATAATATTGTTGGTAATACTATTCGGAACCTAACATGCAGGATATATGTAGCCACTAATCCTAGAATAACCCTAGGGTTTTAGTTATTACACTACGTGTGTGTTTAGCAAAAATTATTTTTGCCAACTTATTTTACCATTTAGTTTATTTTTGTTACTATATTCATGGGCCCTACTGTACTTTTTGGTATTATTTATGAGTTCTACTGTACTATTTCAGCTAACTTTTATTTTTATCTACAGTAATTTCAACAACAAAAAATTTCAGTTTCAGTAAAATAAGCGGATCCTAAATAGACCCTACAAATAGGATCAAGACTCAGTTCATTGGGAAACAAGTACATGGGTGCATGGACCTACAATGAATTTTGAGGTTCAATACCTGGGTCATAGTATCTTAGGCCCTGTTTGTTTGTTTTTTTTTTTTTTTTTTTTTTTTTTCCATCACTCATCACTTATCACTCATCACTCATCACTTAAAATACGCCAATTTCCCCAACCCACCCGTTTGGCACATGTTTTCAGCTTCTCGTCACTCAATTTTTTCTACTTTTTGTGGGACCATACCTGAGCACCATATCAAGCATTCTTGTTAGCCTACCCGCCTTACACCATTTCATCGTTTCATATCACTCATTGTTCATTTCCTTTTCAATTCAACCCCCAATACTCTCCCAAAACCAGAGACTTCAACCCAAGCATTCTTTTTTTTTTTTTTTTTCCTTCAACCCCCAATACCCACATCGACCACTTCGGTTATGAGCTTGAAGCACAAACCCAAAAAATTCATTAGCATCCTTGCACCTAGAAAATTCACAAACCCACAACAACCAATTCGTTGCCCTAATTTTTGATTTTTTTTTATGGGTTTGAGATGAGAAAGGTGAAAACAAAGAAAAAACGAAAAGAAAAAAGAAGAGAACCCAGAAACCTAGTGAAAAGGAATGGAAAAAAAAGAAAAAAAATGCAACCAAATCCAAAAACCCAATGTGAAAAGGAAAGAAAAGAAGGGAAAAAAAAAAAAAAAAAAAAGATGAAGAAGACCCATGGTAGACCCAGCGTGAAAGGGAAAAGAAAAAAAAAAAAGAAGACCAGTGTGAAAGGGAAAAGAAAAGAAGAAGAAGAAGAAAACCAATGTGAAAGGGAAAATAAAAAAAGAAAAAGAAAAAGAAAAAAAGAAGATGAAGAAGACCCACGGCAAACCCAGTGTGAAAGGGGAAAGAAAAGAAGAAAAAGACCAGTGTGATGAAGAAGACCAGTGTGAAAGGAAAACTCACCAAACCCAGTGAATAACAAAAAAAAAAAGGTCTAAAGTTGCGGCTGTTGTTTTGACAATAGGTCCCTCCGTATGTGTTTAATTACGAAAATGCCATTGAAAACTGAGTTTTGAAAATTGAAAATACTTAAAATGTGTTTTCAGTTTCCATAACTCATCACTAAAAAATAGAGAATTGAGTGATAGAAACAAAAACTAAACAGATTTCGCAATTACGAGTTCTACTATTTTTGAGTTATAGGTAATGAAAACAGAGTTATGAGCGATAGAAACAATAAATCTAAACAGTCCCTTAACATCCTTCTCAAACTGAAGGAGGCTTTAGAATGTGAAGAACACTTTGCTCAACGTGAAATGCTAGGTGGGCATCAACAACGATTGGGGATGATGGCTAACACTGATTTATGAAAGAGCGTGTCGCTAGATAAAAGATTTACTAGATAAAAAGAGTTGTTGGTTGTGTGACATGTGGTTTGACAGGGCGCATCTACCCATTGTACGTAAGTTAGTATGGTCCCATAGTAAGATGTTATCTTGAAAGTGTAATTTTTTGGTAAATGGGAATGCTTGGGTTTGTTGGATTTTGAAATTTCACAGCCTTGGCCCTTGGCTAGATTGAATTCGGTAAAGTATTGTTGGGATTGATAGTGAGAGAGGAGGAAAAAGTACATGCGAATTATGCAATATAATTTTCTTAGTTTATTCTGGCATACTAACCCCGCTCTCACGTTTTCAAAACTTTCCACTCCCCCACCATTTTAATAAGGAAAGTTTTAACTTGTTGAAGAAATTTTACTTGACTGCTTCCTTCAATTTTTTTTTAGAAATTGTATTAACGTTTATTTTAAATATTGATTTCTTTTAATATATAATTTTCTTGTCATATAAAGTTCATTAACTCTAAGAGCATTTAAAGATTATGTTTAAAGTATATACAAGTAAATCTCTTTAGTAAAAACTTTTTCCTCTTCCAAAAACAATTTCTTTTTATTTTTCCATTACATGAAAAGATACCATGATTTTTATGATTAAAAGTCTAGGACATGTTCTGTTTTGTATTAAAAAAAACTATTTTAATTGAGCATTGATATTAAAATATTCCTTTTGAAATACATTTTATATGTTAAGAAAAATAAAAGTGTTTATTCTTTAATTGATCCAAAGTTAATTGATATGTATAAAGATTTTTTTTCTAAAACTATTATCATACCTTTTTTTTTTTTTTTTTTTTTGAGAAGAACAGTTATTATACGCTAATGTGTTATGTTTAATTTATTTAATATAAAATGCCTGGTGTAAAATTTTTAAAGAATATTAAGTGTGATTAACATAATTTAAATACTAATTACACAATAAATTAAGGAAAGAAAATACTTAACTTGAACCCTGAAAAACATTTCTAACTCCATAACTATTGGTGACTATATAATTACTAAATTTACCATACAAACAGTAATTCGAATCTTAATATAAGGGACTTAAGAATTGTGATTTATTAATATTAGTATCAATCAAAATTTATAGGATTATTTTCACTAGAACTTCGTTTTTAAATTCCTAATATTTTGGTCTTCAAAAAACTTTAGCATACAAAATAGTTTTTGTGATGCAATTATTAGATATATTTTGTTAAATTGCACAGTTTTTCCTTATATCTTAAAATGTGTTAGTTTAGTTTCTATCTTTTCAAAATATTTTATCACTATATAATGGAAGAAAATTTCAACATTTTTAAATAAGAGGTAGAGTAGGGACAGGGATTACTACAATAAATTACCGATTGTCCAAAATTTAAACCTTTAGGAAATTATGAATTTAATTATTTAACTATAATTCTAACATATTTTTCAAAAATTTAAAAGTATAATAATAAGAACGATTTTAAAATAAATTTCAAATGTTAAATATTATATATACAGTGTAAAAGGATCTACGGAGGATGTTTATCGATATGGATGAAAAAGATATCAAGACAACTAGCCAAATTGTACCTTGAAGGAAGCTTATTTTTATTGGTTTGTTTGGTTGAAAATTTGTTTTTGAAAAGAAAAAAGATGAATTAATTCTATTAAAGAGATTTATTTTTCTATTTCTAGGAAAATATATACTTAGTATACGTTAGTTGAATGAGCTGCGTATTATATAAGAGTAATAAGAGGAACAAATGATACATTAATCAATTATATAAATTTATTTATTTTTCCCTCTAATTACTCATATGTCATAAGTAATTCATTTAATCAAAGTGTATTCAAAATCTTTTTAGGCGAATGTGCAACCTATGGAGTTTATTTAATTTTTAAATACTAAATAAAAATTTAAAAGGGGGGATGTAAGATTCAATGAAAATGTAGTATAAATTTTATAAAATCTAGAGGTGGTTATTAATTAAATTTTATATATAAATTTTTACTTTTTTAAGGGGAAAAAAAAAAGAGATGAGAGAGGAATTTTTGAAAATCTAGGGGCCGGGACATTGCCCCCAGCCACCCCCTCAACCACTATCTTCACTAAAATGAGATTTATTTTGTTGAGAATAAAAGAGAAAGGGAAAATGAAGACCAAGAATTATGTGGCTCAAAATGATTAATTGCTGATATCTAACTGTTTAAGTTATAAAGCCTTAGAGGTTACACCTTTAGTGTATGATCAAGTACTATATACAATGAACTTATAACATAGCATAAATAGAGGCTATAGAGACTAGTATTAACCCTACGTGAACTGAAAATGTAATTGGACTTTTTGTTCTATTACATAATAAACTAATAAAATTTATTATCTTTAACATATTTAAATTGATAAACATTCTTGTAGAAAAGAAAAATGGGGAAGGGTTTTGAAAGGAACAAAATTTTCAATTAACGTGAACGAATAATTATAAAAATTAACAAGTATGCAACATGTAGTGCAAAATAAAATGAACTAAAACATATAGCACTACTACAAAATATTCACATACATAATTAATGAGCATGACACTCTACACGAATTTTTTTGCCTTGACAATTCACAATTCACATTTGTCAATTTTTTTTTGGGTTAAAACATCATTTGTCACTTTCACTAGTTCTCAAAGGGAGATATTTACTTCTTCTCCCATTGGTGTAAGGATTCTTATTTTCCCGTCTATAGTCAAGAATTCAAACTTCAGTATTTTCTTGGACCTTAACCTATGCGTGTTACTTTTTTTCTCAATGACTGGAAGACTAGACTTATGCATAGTATAAGATGGCAGAAAACATGGCTTTATTGGAATAGCTAACAAGGAATTTAGATGGTGATGGGGAGGTTCAAACGTTTCATCTCTGAATTGTTTGGTGGATTGGCTCTTATTCTTCTGGTTCATGCTCAGGATCAATCAGGTATGATAATCTAAACCTTGCAATTTTATTGGTTTAGGTTATGGCTATGGCTAAGATATTGTTATTTCTCTGTCACAGACTTCATAAGCATAGATTGTGGGTTGCCAGAAAATTCGAGCTATACAGAGTGGAGCACAGGCGTAGATTACATTTCTGACGCGGGATTCATAGACTCTGGCATAAATAGGCAGATATCAACTGAATTTAAAGTTGATCTTCAACGACAAGTATGGAGTCTCAGAAGCTTTCCTGAAGGAATCCGAAACTGTTACAGCATAAGGATTACGCAAGGCACCAAGTATCTGATCCGAGCAACTTTCTTCTATGGAAATTATGACGGAGAAAGTAAGTTACCAGAATTTGATGTTCATCTAGGAGCAAATATGTGGAATACCATCAAAATAACGAATGTATCCAATGCTTTCGTTAAGGAGCTGATACATGTACCACCTCTAAATTATATACAACTTTGTCTTGTAAACACGCAACGTGGGACACCGTTTATATCTGCAATAGAGTTAAGGCCACTGCCCAATTCGTCGTATGTGACAACAGATGGATCACTAGAACGCTTTTGGCGCGTGGATGTTGGTTCCGAAAGCAATTCACCATACAGGTTAGTCATTGTGGGCTAATTCAAAGTTTTCACATATTCTGTTTTATTAAAAAATATAATAAAAATGGTCATAAGTTGTATTAAACTTAGACAAAAATTTTAACAGGTATCTAATTACGTTTATTTTTTTTAATAGTTCAATTAATTATGTATATTTTTATGATAAAAATGTGTTTATTTTTAAATTTATTCGTGGAAAACTTTATCTAAACTAAATCACCTCAAAATTTCACTTCGTGGAAAACTTGATTTCTCTCATAAAACAAAAGACACATCTTGAATCACAGAAAAGAAGAAAAATATTTAAAATTTTATCAATGAAATAACTTGATGCCTAGCGGATTACCACTTTCAATTTATTTAGAAAAACCTGAAAGAAATCTTAAGTGAACACGGAAAAAATAGAGAAATCCTAATTTGGATTAAAAACTCAAAAAAAAAAAAAAAAACATCAAAAAAATATTCTTAAGTAGATCATAGTTTATACCTTATAATATAAAAACTCAATATTTACCCACATAATCTTAGAAAAAAAATCTCTTCTTCTCAAAAAAAAAAAAAAAAAAAAAAAAAAAAAACTCTAAAAATAGAAAAATTAAATCATATTCTAAAAATTAAATAAGAAATATAATAAACACCAAAAATTGAATCTTATATTACGACCATTTGAGGAAAAAATAAAAAGGGACACAGCTTGACTACAAACTTGGTTGTAGTTAATGGCTACAACTCTAATTAAAAATTTAACAATTGGATTTATTTTGAAAATTTAATTATTAGATTGCATGTTATTTATGTTTTTTTACACACATGTCAAATTTGGTGTCAATCAGATGTTATTTATTATTCGATCCATAAACTTAATTATTTTATGAATAACTTTAGACTATAAAAATTTGAAATTTAAACATTTAATTAATGACCTAGCTATTGATTTTACATATATAAACTTATCTTTTATGCATAATTTAAACTTGAAATTTACACACATAATGTCGGTTCATACAAGATTGTGAAGAAAATAACAAAGGTAAGAAAGTCAAAACAATATTTATTTTAATTAATTTTGCAAGTCAATTGTAAGCCCTAGTATTTAATTATGGTTTTTAATATTTTATCTAAAGTATATTTTTAACAAGGCAATTCTAGTTTTCTATGCCACTTAGAATTAGAGTTTAGACTGTTTAATTTAGTATTCCTATAAAAGCTAAATGTTGTACTCCAATCAACCATAGGTGACAAATCTAGCCAATTATAGGTGCCAAATCCTAGTCATTTTCTTTCCCTCGGTGCTGACTTTAAGCAAGTCTAGGTACTGACTCCAATGTCTTGTCCTTTACTTTTTCATTGTTAATTTTTCTAGTTGTACTACATCAATAAGTGCGAATGCTTATGTACCATCAGACATAGGCATTAGTGACATGGTTAGAGTAATAGCACCAATCCGTGCAAAATAGAAAAAGTTGCAAATTTTACACATTTTTTTTCAAAAACTACCCACATCAGTCTGTCTAAAACACTGTTTATATGCAAAATTGCTACAATAACCATGCATATATGCACGGTTACTGTAGCTTTGTATATGATTATTTTTTCTCTCTCCTCTCCTTTGCCTTGTCAGACGCTCTCTCACCCACTCTTCAATGCCAAGAAAAAGAAGAAGAAGAAGAAGAAGTCGAAGCCGAACACCAACATCCATCCATCATCACAAATAACCAACAACCACCACCACCACCACAACCAACCCATTACAACATCAATTTAATCAAAACACAATCAACCCAAAATTAATGAAAATCATCACAAACCCAACTTACAATCAACTCAAAGAAAAATCAACTCAAAATAAAACACAATAGAAAGCCCATTTGGCAAAATACAAATCAACTTAATATCCAAGCTTGCCACCGCCATGAGAGAGAGAGTGTGTGTGAGTGTATTGAGCCATGGAGGCTTGGTAGAGAGATTTTTTTTAGATTTGAAGAGAGCACCAATTTGATAGAGAAAGAGAGGGGGAGAAAGAGAATTTTTTTTTTTTTTTTTTTTAGAAATGAAGAAGAAGAATAAGAAAGAAAGAAAGAATAGCAAAAGAAGAAAGAAGAAAAAAAGAAGATGCTAAAGAAGAAAAACCGTAGAAGAAGAAAGAAGGAGAAGAAGAAAGAAGAAAGTAGAAAGAAGAAGGAGAAAAGGAAAGAGAGAGAGTGTTCAAAGAAGTGGTGTTTGATAAGGCGGTGGGGCCGTGTATGTGTAAGGGAAATAATTAAAAAAAAAAGTGAAAAAGTATTATTTTAATAAAGGATGGTGTATTATAGATAATCTAATGCGGGTGTTTTTACAAATTGATTGTGTAAAATAGAAAAAGTAGGCTTTTAGTATAAAATAGAAGGAAATTTTTACACTTACTGATGCAGTTGCTCTTAATGTCAAAAATTATTTATAGAGTTTCAATTTATAGTGTCTGCTTCTGATAATTGTACTCTTTATCATTAGATCAAGACACCAATCGGTTTTGTATGTAGGCAAAGATTAAATCTTAGATTTCTTATTCAACTATCAGAAACTTTACAAGTTTGAGGTAACTAAAACACACGATATAATCTATTCTTTGATTGCCATCAAACCATAACATAAAGGAAGAAATTGAAGATGTATTTTATAATCAAATTGCTTTAGCAAGAGGTGGTGGGCACTATTATTGAACGAGCAATGCTAGGACCGCATAATTGTACATAATTTTGGCCACAACTCGCCACATGACGAGTTGTGAGTAGTAGAGGTGTCTCACAACTAGCCATATGGCGAGTTATGACCAAAATTGTGTACAATTATGTGATACTAGAATTTTCCTTCTTGAACGGTTGATGAGTTTCAACATATCAATTATGAGGTTCATGAGCGCCATCACTCTTCTTTCTTTCTAGTGTTGAGATTTTCGAAGCAGTGGTGAGATGATGGGGAATGTAATGAGTAGCCCCCTTTAAAGATTTATAAGAAGCAGTGTTTCTAGTGCTCAATTATTAATGTGAGATGTTTTGGATGATGGAGAGATCCTGATCAGTCAGTTTAAAGTAAAATTGAGTCTTATTTTATTGTCTGTGTATATATATATATATAATTTTTTTTTTGGCTGCAGGATCAATTTTAATAGACTTTTACCATAATAGGGACAATTTGGAATTTCATAATTTCAAGAATGGGCTGTTCTTAGTTTTACTAAACGCCCATGACTCATATTTTGTGCTTTCAGTCTTATTCCTCTTTGGTTTAGTGGTTCTTTAGTATTCCTAATTTCCTTAGGGATGATTATTTAGGAATTTAGTCTTTCTACGAAAGGATTTCCTAATAGCCTATATATCGGCCAATAATAATGAGATTAATTTAACAAAATTCATGACATTTATTTTAACCTGAGGGTATGATTGTCTTCATCAACCTAACTGTGATTGTTAGGATAAGCTAAGTATAATTGCCTAATGTTTTATCTTTTTCTTTTTCTTTTTTCTTTAAGTGTGCGTTTGCCAATAGTTGAAATTATATTTCAACTGTGTTTGGCGTTTTTTTTGGGCTCCAAATGCACTGTTCATAGAACCACCAAACTTAGCAAAACGTACATACTGATATATTTTTGGGTCTTACAGCACTATTCAGACTTTTAAAAATTATTTTGCTACAGTGTTTTCAGCAATAAGTTTTCAATTTTCATCAAATAAGCGATATCTAAATAGACCCTAATTTTATATTTTATTCATTATTTTAATTCCAAACAACCTTCAAACATATTCAAGATTCAATTTTTTATTACCAAAATCCTTAAACTTTAAACCTTCTATAAAACCCTCCAAGATCTCATCAAGAAATCCAATTTAGTGCTGAATTCCAAAAGATCCTACACCGGTGACCAAAAAAAAAAAAAAAAAGGAAAAAGAAAAATGGTACGAGTCATTTTAGAAATCAATGTTTCGAGTTCTGAATTACATCATAGGCTCTCAAGCCCATTGATTCTTTTCCGTCCTTTGTTTTTCTCCTCTCATATTTTTATATATTTTCCATTTAATATTCAATAATTACTTCTATAGATCTCAAGCTACTCGCAAAGTTTACATCTCTTTGAACAGAATATAAATTCAATTAGTTCCTGGAGTATGCTCAATATATTGTTTTACTTAGGTATAAATACGATGTTTATGATCGCATTTGGTGGCCCTATAATTACGAAGAGTGGACAGGTCTTAGTACCTCGCTTACCATTGAATCCCGAAGTTCCAATCCTTCTCGGCCACCATCTGTTGTCATGAGTACTGCTGCCACACCAATTAATGATAGTGCTTCCTTGAACTTTTACTGGGAGCCAGAGGATGCAACTTCAAAATATTATATCTACATGCACTTTGCCGAAGTTGTAAAGCTAAAAGCCAACCAGTCCAGATCATTCAACGTTACACTAAATGGGAAGCACTGGTATGGACCTTATGTTCCAGAGTATTTGTGGACATTCATTATGTATAGCACGGATGCATTGATTAGTACTGGAGGAAAATATTTTTTTTCACTCGTGAAAACTGAAAATTCAACACTTCCACCCATCATCAATGCAATTGAGGTATATTCAGTGAAAAATCTCTTGCAATCAGAAACTGACCAAGAAGATGGTATGTATATCACTATGCATTTCATTATCCTTGTTTGCAAAATTGCTATAGAATTTTACTTACTTGGATCATCAATTTGAAAATATTAGTTGGTGCTATAACAAAGATCAAGTCAACTTATGGAGTAAAGAGAAACTGGCAAGGAGATCCGTGCGCCCCACAAGCATACTTGTGGGAAGGTCTAAATTGTAGCTATGATGGTTATAATGCCCCAAGAGTAATATCCTTGTAAGTTAAGGCCTTCAGATAAGATTTTTGGCTTTCAAACATGCTTTGAAGTATCTTCTAACTAGCTTATTGTAAAATGTATTTGTAATTAGGAATTTGTCCTCAAGTGAATTGACTGGAGCAATTTCTGCTGACATATCAACTCTCGTAATGTTACAATATTTGTAAGTATTATTGCCAAATCAGGTCGCAGTTATTTAGGACATCCAATCTTAATTATAAATTATTTTCTTATTTCAGGGATTTATCAAACAATAGCTTAACCGGATTAGTGCCTGAATTTTTGTCACAATTGCAATATTTGGAGGTCTTGTAAGTTATTTGGATTTTTACTCTAATTCTACAAGTTTCTTGGTTAAAAATTAGAAAAATCACATTCACTATCCTTGCAGAAATTTAAAACGAAGCCAACTCTGTGGTTCAATTTCAACCGAACTTGTTGATAACTAATAATAAGTGTAACTGATTTTCCTATTTCAGGGATCTATCAGACAACAGCTTAACAGGATCATTACTATATTCTTTTTCTCAGTTAAAGTATTTGAGGGTCTTGTAAGTTACTTTAATTGATGGTATAAGTGGCAGACCTAGGAGTTGTTTTGAACTGAGTACAAACTCTTAAAATAGATAAATAAATAAATATATGGGTTTTATATTGTTTTATTATTTTTATACTATGAACCAACCAATTTCATACTCATTAAAATAAGCATAATTGAATTGACGTGAAAAACTTCAATTTTAATTTTTTTGGAAAGTAGTGGTAATGAGGTTAACGGGTATCCTTTTGTAGGCAAAACTTTTGTATGCGCCAGGTACATACACCCTTTGTCAATGAGACAAATGTCTCATGTGCATGGTATATGAGATCCCTTCTCCTTTTGTAGATTTGCTCCCCTAACTTTATATTCTTCATTTGGATAGTAACACAAAATTCTATTATTATTATTATTATTATTATTATTTGAGAAACAAACATACATTAATATGTGTTAACCTTATAGCTCGGACCGCTCCTCCTCTTAAACTTCAAACACTTCATGTCAATGGAAGTGCCAATTAAATTAAAAAGCTAGCTCTTTTATCATATAATTTAGAATTTGCAGTAAGAATTTTGAAGTGAACTTTAACATAATTTTTCTCTGAATAATTTTATTCTTAAACAAGTATTAGGAAATATCCTACTATATAAGGATTCAATTTTAATTAAACTATTTCAAAACTTAAAGAATAACTTCATATTCTAGAAAATTACTCATTCCGTCCCACTTTGTTTGTCCTGTTTGAAAAGTCAAATTTTTTAAGGGAATATCATTTATTGTCTTGTCTACCTTTTAAAAATATATAAGTTTCCAAAACTACCCTTAAATAAATTTATCAAAAAATTGAATTATTAATAAAATAGGAGTATAGTAGGAACATTAGTAAATTAATGACTTTTATTTTTAGAAACAGGAAAATATTTTAGGACATTCTAAAATGAAATAATGGACAAACAAAGTGGGACGGAGTGAGTAGTAAGGATTCATAAAGTATAAAATATCTAGTAAAAAACAAAAATTAAAGTCAATATATATTCTGCCTTACACTAGTTTCCTTACGCTAGTTTCCTTTTCTTTTCTTTCGTTTTTCATCTCTATCATTTTTTTTTCCTTTCTTCATCTTCTTCTTATTCTTCTCTTTTCTTTTCTTTTTTTCCCCTTTCATATTTTTGTTTGGCCAAATTGACAAATTGTAGCGTTGCATGGGAAAGGAGAAAAGTTGAGTAATAGGTTTTATCTTTTGAGATCACTTTGTAAAATAATATTTGATTTAGGAATTAGGATTATATCTAGAATGGTATATTTTTACAGTACTACCTAATTTTTCAGAAGGGTTCTCATAATTGACCATATAACTTTTTTTTTTTTCAGTGGGTGTAAATGTGTGATTATAAAAAAGTACAAAAACTTTTACATTTTTTTTTTTCCAAATTTCGGTGGGTGTAATTGCAGTATTGCACCCATTACGATGTGTTACCCTGCCTCCTGATACTATTCAATGTTAAAACGGGGGAAAATCATATTCACTTTACCCTTGCAGAAACTTAGAACGAAATCAGCTCAGTGGTTCTATTCCAGCTGAACTCATAAAAAGATCGAAGAGTGGTTCACTATTGTTAAGGTATGATTTTTGTCAAAAGTGATGAACCCTGTAATATCATAATTTTATTTTGCCCTGATTTTCAAAAATAAATTAAGTCTGTACATAGTTTCTCAACAAAAACGTAAAGTATAGGTTAATGTTATCATATACTAAAATTATACTTTCTCTGTCTCAATTTGTTTGTCATTTTTTTTTAACAAAACATCATTTATTGTCTTGCTTGTAGTGTAAAAATTTATAAATTTATAAAAAATGATTTTGGAAATAAAGTAGGGATATAATAGCAACATTGGTAAATTAATTGTTTTTAATTTTAGAAACAGGACAATATTTTGGGACATCTTAAAATGGAATAGATGAGAGACAAATTAAGACGGAATGAGTAAGTATATGACGACAATATTCCTTGCTAATCACTTCCAATTGTTGCTATTAACCTCATTGTTGGTAGTGTGGGAGAAAATTCAAACCTTTGTGCATCAAATTCATGTGAGAGGAAAAAGTCGAAGAACAATATTGTCGTTTTAATACTGGCATCAGTTGTTGGTTTGCTCATCCTGTCATTGACTATAGCGGCTATCTTTTGTGGGCTCACAAGGAGGAAAAAACAAGATAAGACTAGAGGTTAGGACATTAAATTAATATAAGATACACATTCTTGGAAACAAAGAAAACTTCAATTCTCCTAAGATATGTGCCTAATATACTTTTGATGGTCTTAGCAGTTGCGCTAGTTGATACTGAACCAAACGTCCAGAATCGGCCACTGGAGTCAATGCAACGACAAGTGACATATTCTGATCTCCAAAGAATCACCAACAACTTTGAGAGGATTCTTGGCAAGGGTGGATTTGGAACAGTTTACTATGGCTGCATGGATGGAATTCGTGTAGCAGTAAAGGTGTTTTCTCCATCATCAGTTCAAGGGTATCAACAATTTCAAGCAGAGGCAAGCCACTATAACATAGAATTCTTGATCTCCGATACACACCTTTCCATACATCGATTATTATACTAAATTAGTTAGGATGATTTGAGTTGCAGGTAAAACTTCTTGTGAGAGTTCATCATAAAAACTTGACTACCCTTGTCGGGTATTGCTACGAAGGAACCAACATGGGGCTCGTTTATGAGTACATGGCCAACAGAGACTTAGAAGCACAATTGTCAGGTTTGGTCACAATTAAAACTAGCTTATAATGATATCATGGAGACCCAACAATCATATTGATTTGATTTTTGAAAACTGGAAGGCTAAATTGACTCAACTAATAGTATAGGGAACAATTGAATTTGGCCAATAGTTGAAGGGTCAAGTTATTAATTTAAGCCAAATTTTATTTTGAAGCAACATAAACATAATTTCCCCTCAAAAAATTTTCTTAAACAACGCGATCAAGGTTAATTTATTTGAACTACACAACTAGGTTAAGGCGATTATTTACGGATGCAGGTCATAATACAAATATCTTGAGTTGGCAAGCAAGACTTCAAATAGCAATTGATGCAGCTGAAGGTTAGCAATACGATGATTTGTATAAATATTTTTAAAATGTTTAATCTTTTCATTATTTTTCTATAATGAATAACGCATTGTAAAACAGGTTTGGAGTATTTGCATCATGGTTGTAAGCCACCCATAATCCATAGGGATGTGAAGACCACAAACATTTTGTTGAATGAAAAGTTCAATGCCAAACTAGGTGATTTTGGTCTATCAAAGATTTTCCAAACTGATAGCGGAACACATGTGTCAACAAATGTTGTTGGCACCCCTGGATACCTGGACCCTGAGTGAGTATTTTTGTTATTTAGTTGTAAGTTCTAGTTAGCTGTGTTGGTAAAGTTTTTTTATCATAAAAGGCAATCATCATGAAATCAGTAGTAGAGCCACATTATGGTAACCATTAATAGGTATTTGTTATAATTTAGTTTGTATAGGATTTTATATTCTACTTTTGATAGAAAATATGGAATGGCAAGATATTAATGGATGGTTTAAATACAAAATAGAAATTAAAATCTACTAAAAACATAAATGAGAATAATGACATGTAAATTGTAAGACCTCTAGAGCTATTGCGACATATATAAAGAGATTGATCAATCAAAAGTCAATAGTCTTCAATATATATATGTGTGTAATAATTCAACTAGGTTTATTCAATGAATATCAAAACATTACACAACAAACAATATCAAGAGTAGTATTACAACTTTCTCCAAAAAAAAGAAAAAAGAGTAGTATTACAAACTTTCCCTACTCCCAAGAATAATGTTGCAAAAAATATGAAAATATAACATGAGTTGACTTGCAGGTACTACAAGTCGAACTGGTTAAATGAAAAAAGTGATGTATACAGCTTTGGAGTTGTTCTATTAAAGATTATCACAAATCGACCTGTGATAGGAAGATCCCAAGATAGGACTCACATAAGCCAGTGGGTGAGTTTCATGCTTGCTAAAGGGGACATTCAAAATATTGTTGATCCAAGGTTGGGTGGAGATTTCGATGTTAACTCGGTCTGGAAAGCTGTTGAAGTAGCAGTGGTTTGTGTATCTCCAACTTCCAGTAGAAGGCCAACGATGAATCAGGTACTCACAGAACTAAAGGAAAGTTTGACAACCGAATTATCTCAAAAGATGGAGGGCTATGGGGTTGAACTCAAAGATTCATTTGATATGATCAATATGGATCTCGATACTGAACTCAATCCTTTAGCAAGGTAAAACGTTTCTAAAAATCGAAATTGGTGTTTTGGATCTTGATCGAACCTATTCTGCTTTTGGTAACTTTCTGTTAATGCATATTGTATTTCCAATTAGGCACATCAAACTGCTGTTAATACCCATTAATATTATAATCCTCCTAATAAAAATTACTACTATTGTCTATGGGCACTATCATTTGACGTCTTGATTCAAGTTTTTTTTTTTTTTTTTTTTTTGGGGAAATTATTGAAGGCGCCACTTATTTTAGTTCTTTTTTTTAAGATATAAATAGAATAAGTGATAGGCCAAAAACGAATTGACCCATTGTGATAAATTAATTGATTAATTAGCAAAGTTTATTAATTAATCAAATTAACATGCAAAGTGCGTGGTAGCACAAATAAATCACTAATTAAACTAAGTATGCAGCGGAAAATAAATTGACATAGTGATTTGTTTACGAATGGGAAAAACCAACACGGAAAAAACCCCATTGGGTGATTTTAAGGTCACCACTCCCGAGAATCCATTATTATCACAACAAGCGGTTACAAGTAAAGGAATCTCAGTACCTTATACCAACTTACAGTTGAACCCTTACCCCAATACCCAGTTGGACTTGTTCTATAGTGACAACCTCTCTTTGTAATGCACGGCTCTTAGTACGTGACTAACCAATTGTGTGAATCCAGTACGCGACTTCAATCACCAACTAGAGAAGGTTGTTGGCTACAAAGTTCTTCAGTTCATCACATGATGAAGATCGAGAAGCTCCTTGGTTACAAAACCCTACGGTGCACAAACACAACAGATTTGTCACAATTTTCTTGAACAAATTTTGCTCAACACTTGTGCAACTTGTTCCACCTTTGAAGGCTCTTAAAATAATCTTTTTATATGTTTGGGGTTGTGAGAAAAGAAAACCCAAACACATAATCCCGGATTGAATGAAAAACAGTCCTGAAAAACTGAACTTCATAAACCTCGACAGATACCTATCTGTCGAGTTGTTGTCGAGCCACAGGCTAAAACAGCTTTACAGGTCTCGATATATGCTAGCTGTCGAGTTTTAATAAACAGTACGTTTCACACTTGAATCTTGGACAGAATTACATGGCTTTAACATTTGAACTTAAAACGAGGTTTCTTAAAGTATTATACACATCCTAAATCTACCAAAATACAAGTAAAGTGCATTTTGTCAAAGGATTAGTCAATTACATAAAATAGTGACATATGTTCCTAACAAGTAAATCACATATGTCCTAACA
Source organism: Quercus lobata (assembly GCF_001633185.2). Lineage (NCBI taxonomy): Eukaryota > Viridiplantae > Streptophyta > Magnoliopsida > Fagales > Fagaceae > Quercus > Quercus lobata. The sequence goes on along the minus strand of NC_044908.1, from coordinate 17,954,290 downwards.
ATAAGAAATAAACCTACATTTTTTTTTTCAATCAAATTTAGTGGGAAGATGTGAGACAATTACATATCCTTGGATATTTAATTATCTGTCTCTAATAAATGAGATTCTAATGTTTAATGGATTATTTGATGGACATGTTGTCATTGTTTATGAGGCAGATTTGCCTATTTCTTAATATAAATTTTAAAGTCTTCTTTCTAAAAAAAAAAAGGTAGAAGAGTTAATTTTGAGACATGACGGTCTAAAAACTAAATCTTGTGACAAAATAAATGATATCAGAATTGACTTCTTCTTTTCTTTAATGAACAATATGAGATATGACTTGGTAACAAATAACCAGGGATAGACTCAAGATTTTAAGCTAGCGGGGGCCAAAGTAAAAAAAAAAAAAAAAAAATTCCAAATATGCATCCATATAGTATTGAAAAATTAAAAATACACAAAATTGTTGTTTCTAAATACGCTAAGATGCAATCATTTACCGACAAAGCCAAAAACAAAAACAAAATAATGTTTCTTTTCAATACTAGGTTGGCAAGGATTTTTATTTATTTATTGTTGAAGTTAAAGCATTCACAGTGGTGATGCTAAAAATTTTAGCTTTTCACACCTCAAACAGCTACTTTATCTATTTTATAATCTCACTTTACAATACACCCAATATCAAATGTTCTTTTTTTTTTTTTTTTTATCACTTCATTTAAAATAATATAAACAACTTATTAAAATAATAAAGGAAAAGAGAGAATTTGAGTTTTTTAGTTGAAGGAAGAGATATAATATTAATAAAATATTGTATTTTACTTTTAACAACTCACTACAATTAATTGGTATTTATACTAGTTTATTGTAGTTGTAAAAAATTTAGTTTTAGTTTCTTTAATAACACATGATTTTTTGGCTCTTTGGTGGTAAAATAGTTTATTTATTTATTTTTTAAATACAATTACAATTGTGAATGTTTTTATTATATATGTTAAGTTTTTTGGTTGGATAGTTGCTATTTTGGATGATGCTAATTAGACTTATTAAGGAGAAGGGATCTAAGATTTTGAAAGGGGGACCCAATTACAAAAATAAAATATATAATAACTATATATATAATTGGACATAGGGGGGCCGGGCCCCCTCTTGGGTCTGTCCCTACAAATAACAATAACGATAATTTACAGTAAGTGCATAAAGTTTGATAAGATTATTTTTTATCTATTAAGAGAATAGGAAAATTAACAAATTAACAAATTAGCTAAAGTCAATCATGTTTGTTATTTAGGCCCCTGAACACTCAGATTGTTTAACCTAATTTATTAACCAAGTTGTTACTTAGGTTTGTTATGCAAATCTAGGTTAAACAAATAACAACCATATCACAATAGCTGAAAAGTAAAGAAAACAAGCGATATGATGACCTAGGAAAACTAATGAAATTGTCTAGTTTTATGGTAAAAAACCGGGGGGGGGGGGGTGTTGGGCTCCCTTGGGCCTCCTTGGACCCCACTTGGGTCCATCCTTGCAAATAACAATAATGATAATTTACAGTAAGTGCATAAAGTTTGATAAAATTATCTTTTCTCTATTAAGAGAATAGGAAAATTAACAAATTAGCTAAAGTCAATCATGTTTGTTATTTAGGCTCCCTGAACACTCAGATTGTTTAATCTAATTTATGAACCAAGTTGTTACTTAGGTTTGTTATGCAAATCTAGGTTAAACAAATGACAATCATATCACAATAGCGGAAAAGTAAAGAAAACAAGCGATATGATGACCTAGGAAAACTAATGAAATAGTCTAGCTTCAAGGTAAAAAACCAGGGGGGGGTCGGGCTCCCTTGGGCCCCCTTGGACCCCACTTGGGTCCATCCTTGCAAATAACAATAATTATAATTTATAGTAAGTGCATAAAGTTTGATAAAATTATCTTTTCTCTATTAAGAGAATAGGAAAATTAACAAATTAACAAATTAGCTAAAGTCAATCATGTTTGTTATTTAAGCTACCTGAACACTCAGATTGTTTAACCTAATTTATTAACCAAGTTGTTACTTAGATTTGTTATGCAAATCTAGGTTAAACAAATGACAATCATATCACAATAGCGGAAAAGTAAAGAAAACAAACGATATGGTGACCCAAGAAAACTAATAAAACCGTCCATTTTCAACGTAAAAAATCTAGGGAGGATTTAACCTAAAAAATCCATAGAGCAACAAATTCAGTAAATTGAATGGAAGTGTTTACAATAGATTTTTTTCTAAATCTAATACTACCTCTTGCAGTATTTACTCACGTGACCATATGTAGCTTCGAATCTACGGGCTCTTCTATTTGAATTTGTTGCATACAAATACTCCAGTTTGTGACTTTGAAATCCCACTCAAAGATTTAGATCATCAGTAGTAGTTAATCTTGTTGCAGCAAATCATCTCCACTAGTACATGCAATATCAATCTAATCTCCAGTAGATATTTGTTGAGTCAGAAGGTTACAGAACCTCTCAAATCTTATAGGAGTAACTCACAAGTCTTGGAAAACATGTATTAGGGTTTTGCTTTTATACCTAACAATGTTGAACTCAAACCCTAAACGTTTCGTGGGCTTTCGCACCTTCTTTAAAATTTGCAAAAATTTTATCTTGATCGGGCGAGGAAGACAGATTCTAAATTCTTCTTTCTACAGCTTGAGTGTTCTTAAATCTTGACTTGAATCAACTTGAACAATGTCTAAAACTGTTCTAAGACATTAATATTTTATACTAGACATGTTTTTATACTCGGTTTGCAAACATACATAAAATTAGAACCTAAACATTCAATTCTACAATTCTAAATATTTAGAATCTAACAATCTCCCTCTTTGTCAATTCGTGACATAACATACATACACATGAATTGCCCTACTACAATTCAATCATAATCTACTATTTACAAGTTGCAATAATAAACAACAATATCATGAAAAAATTAGCCTGTAAATTCTTGAAACACTAAAATCAAACCATAAACACATGTATGGATACAATTTAGTCATAATCTACTATTTACAAGTTGCAACAATAAACAACAGTATCATGAAAAAATTAACTTGTAAATTCCTAAAAAACTAAAATTAAACCATAAACTCATGTATGGAAAATACAGTATAAAACATAACTTGATTTTTATCGATAAACTTCAAGAGATTACATCTAACTACCAAAGCAGCATGCACCAAAATTTAAAAGGAAGGTCCTCCAAACCAAGCCCTAAGATCTTAGCAGGGGCGGCCCAACAAACTTTGAGGCCTAAGGAGATATATTTAAATGGGGCCTTTTCATTATTAATTAAATAATATTTAACTAGTTTTCAATATCATAATTTTTATATAACAAAAATGCATTCTTTTTATCTTGTAATTTTTTTTTTCTTTTTGAAGAAATGCTAAAGCTATGACAAATTTTACTTTAAAAAAAAAAAAGTACAAATGTTGTAGCAATGAATGTGATTAATGACATTTCAAGAAGATAATAAACAAATATTTGAATGAATGATGTTAGAGATATTATAAATTTTACAACATGATGCTTATAAAGATGTATCACTAAGTAATTTAAAATTGCATTTAATAGATTGTTGACATTTACAAATCATATTAATTATCACATCAATCTGTATAAAAGTTTTAAAGTAAAATTTATAGTTTTTATAGTATTTTCGTATATAAATTATTTCTTGTAATTAGTGACACATATTTGTAAGCCCTATGTATTTAAAATTGTAATATCTCTAACATTACTCAATTCTTTGGTACCTCTTAAAAGTGGAAGAAAAATGTAAAACTAATTTTTTTTCCTATATCTTAAAAAAAAAATATATATATATATATATATATCTCAATTTTTGCCCCAAAATTTGGGGGCCTCTCTCTAGTAGGGGCCCTAGGCAATTGCCTAAGTGACCAAAGCCTAGGGCCCTTGATCTCAAAATTGTGAACACAATAACTTAATAATATCATCCAGTAAATGGCCAGAAGTAGCTGAGTTTCGTCCTTTTTGCGCTTTTTAAACTGAAGCATGATCATCCCATTCAAGCAATACGTCAAACACACTAAGCTCCAAACAAAATCGCAACGCTTCTATGACTAATGACTGCATACACATATGCATCCTTCCAATAACTAAACACCTGCAAATGAGAAAGTTTATGTACAATCAGTAAACCATGCTCGTCTTTAGCTACAAGGTTCTTGACCTCATGTTCAACTTTGATTATTCACAAAATTAATGTAATTGATCAATTCAAATTAAGAATTAAAAAAAGAATTATGGACAAAAAGTATTTTACCAAATGCTTAAAAGATAAATTGGGATAAAACAAGTTTCAATCGCACATTCATGACTCCCATTTGAATTTAAATGATTTGTATCCTGATAAATTCAAATGTCTCTTATCTACATACATATATAATTCTAGGCTCCGCCAATAGGCCAAACACTGACCCAAAGGAGTGCTTGGCAACAGAATTAGCTCAATGGAAGAAAGACGGCGTGTAACTGAATCAAGTTAAATTTTCACTCTCAATGTGACTACTTTAACCAATCCATTTGCAAGATAGTTCTGAAGTTGTTCCAATGATGATTAAAATTGGCATACTGAATCTTGCAGCTTTCCTTCTTTTCCTACTTTTCTTTTAACATTTGTCATTGCAAATGTGTGTAATCACATTATTGTGTTAAAACCTGTACCTATGATGGTGTTGATAAACAATTTGTTTGTGATGTGTGTTGTTCCTTTGAATGCCAAACTCGGGGTTATAAATTATTAAATTCAATCTATATTTTTCATGTTCTAACTTTTTGGCATATTGGAAATTTTAGAATTCAAATTGGGTGCGAGAATAGTGAAAGGAAAGCCATTGTCAAAGTATATTAATCCATTTTTTCAATTTCAGAACTGACAAAAAAGTAACCAAAGGAATTATAGATTTTGAGGGCTAATTTAATATTCGGTCAAGCAAAAACTTAATATTGGGCTAGAAAAATAGACATTATTGGGCATAAATAATGGACCGAAGCAAGTATTAATTCTTTTTGTTTTTTTTTTTTTTTTTAATTATTGGGCACTCGGCCTACAATTACTATACTACACCAGTTGGGCCTTTGGCCCATATTCTCTTTACTACATGGGTTGGACTTCTAGCCTACAAATACAAGTGAGTTACAAGTATTAACTCATAAAGTTATTTTCTATCTCAAAAAAAAAAAAAAAAAAAAAAAAAAAAAGTGTTCTTGACAACCATTAAACACATTCTAGCACTACTGTTGAAGCTAATGACTTTTCAGCAAAAAATAAAAAAGAGAGAGAGAGATTATGTCACTTTGTGATTGTGAAAGACCTGCTCCTTCTTCAGTAAAGCAGCGGGAGGAAAGAGCAAATCCCAATTCTACGTATTGCCTTCTTCGCTAGAGCTATGGAGAATAAAACAAAACACATGCATGTACTATCTTGTTCTCCGTTAAAAATGCTAGAGCAAAGTAACAAGACAACTGACTAACACATCGAAGCTCCGTGAAGATCTGTTAAGACCCACAAAAAATCATTGAGTGCTATCGTGTTAGATTTTAAGACTTTAGGAACTAAATGTATTAGAACTTTAATGTGTAATATGTTGGCAAACTATGATCAAAACTTAGAGTCTAGATTTAGGCTGCTCAAAGTCTGTTTTTTGAAAAGTTGGAATTGAGTGAATTGCAGGATTTATTGGCTAAATCTACAAGGATCGATCGATCGAAAATTAGGCTGTGTTTAAATTGGGTGAAAACCATTTTCAGAAATCATTTTCCGTAAAACCCATGTGTTTGGCTGTCACGGAAAATACTATTTTTCGAAAAATGACTTCCGGTTGACCACTAATTTCACCTTTGACCCGGAAATGAATTTCTCCCCTCATTTTCACTTCAAATCACTTCCGGGTCTTGCAAAACGCAGAGAGAGGGAGAGAAAAAACAGAAAACACAACACGAGAGCGAGAGAAAGAACAAAAAAAAAAAACAATCGAAGAACACAACACAGAGAGAGCGATTGAAAGAACGAGCGAGATCAAGCCAACGAACGAGATCGAAGCCAACGAGCGAGATCAAGTGCGAGAGCTCCGATCGATCCAGCCACCCAGAGCTCCGATCCGGCCAACGAGCGAGAGAAAGAACAAGAGCCAACGATCCACAAACCGACACCGATCTACCTCACACCGGTCACGCCGAGCTCAGCCAGACGATCACCGCGCCAAACGCCGCAGACCCACGGTGAGTGACAGCTCAAACTCACACCGATCCAGACCAAGGCACCCGATCTAGCTCAGCCAGTCGATCATCGGTCCAGCCACTCCGATCACCGAGCCAAACACAGACTCACGGTGAGTTTTCCGGAACCGATTGACCGCCACACACTCACCTCACCTCCGACCCACACGTCCGATCCACACACTCACTCACCTCCGATCCACTCACCTCACCGGTCCAACCCATCCTCCAGATCCGATCTCTGAAATATATATATATATATATATTTATTTATTTATATAAATATTTATATATTTATTTATATAAATATTTATATAATTATTTACATGTTTTTATTTATTAATTTTTTTATTATACATTGTTTATTAAACTGTGTATTTGTGGGTAATGCATATGAAATTTTGGGGCTTTTCTGATTGCAGGTTATTTATTAATTTTTTTAATTATCCATTGTTGATTAAACTGTGTATTTGTGGATTATGCATATGAAATTTTGGGGCTTTTCTGATTGCAGGTTATTTATCAATTTTTTTAATTATCCATTGTTTATGAAACTGTGTATTTATGGGTGATGCATATGAAATTTTGGGGCTTTTCTGATTGCAGGTTATTCCCGATTGGTTTGTGGTCTGATTTTTTTTTTTATAGAATTTTGGGGCTTGACTGGTTATGCATGATTGGTTTTTGCTGTGATTTTTATTAGAATTTGGCTAGTTGGGTTATGTGTAGAACTTTTGCTGTGATTTTTTGTTTAATTTGGCTAGTTGGATTATGTATAGAAATTTTGGAGCTTCACCCATGCTTGGTGTTATTATGTTCTTGCAGTATAATATGTGTGTGTTTAAACCTTAATTGAAGGTGCTTTGGGTATATAGGTGATTATAAATAGAATGCAATGTGATGGTATTGTGCTATATCAATGTGCAATTATCAATGTGATGGTATTGTTATAGTGTAAATAGAATGCAATGTGATGGTTTGGATGTTTTATGTTTGTGGCTGATTTTATTTATGGTGTAATCAATAGCATACTTGTTTACATACCTCTTAGACCACAATGTTTGTGATTTTGTTAGATGAAGAAAAAAACCAAAGCCACAATTCTTGCCTCAGTTGCATCTGTCCTCCTTGTGGGGGTTGCATTGTTAAGGAAATTACGACGTAGACGTAGACAACTACCTAAGGCGCCTTATGTTAACCATGCCGCCGAGAGAGAGGAATACATAAATAGTGTTTTGCATGGAAGTGAGAGACATTGTGTGAATCAACTTAGGATGAAGCCTATAGCTTTCCACCACTTATGTCACATCCTCACTGAGGGGGAGCACGTACGTCCGACTATTCACATGTCTGTTATGGAGCAAGTGTTCATTTTCTTGCACATTATTGGTCATAATGTGAGGTTTCATGTAATGGGTAGTCGGATCTATAGATCAACTGAGACTGTTCATAGATACTTCAAGGTCGTCCTTAGGGGGGTCCTGAAATTATATAGAGCTCTAATAAGACTGCGTAGCGAAGATACACCTCCAGAGATAAGGAATAGCAAAAGGTTTTACCCATAGTTTAAGGTAAATATTGCGACTTGTGTATTTTTGTAAATTGTGAAGATTTATGTAATTTTAAACCATTATGTCTGTCGAAAATTAGGATTGTGTTGGAGCAATAGATGGTACACATGTTCGTGCATCTGTGCCACCTGAAATACAAGGAAGATTTCGTGGTTGCAAAGATGGAACCATGCAAAATGTGTTAGCTGCCATTAGTTTTGACTTAAAGTTCACTTATGTGTTGGCTGGATGGGAAGGCAGTGCACATGATTCACGTGTATTAAATGATGCATTTGCTAGGCCAGGGGGATTTTCAATTCCTGATGGTATTACACGATTACTTCACCTTTTTGGTTTATTAGTTTAATAAATATTATGTGTTTTCCTAAACATAGTAGTGATTTGGTTTTATTTTTTAATATATGTAGGTAAATATTATCTTGGTGATGCTGGGTATGGTAAAAAAAATGGAATATTGTCACCGTATCGGAGTGTACGATATCACTTGAAAGAGTTTAGTGATCGTCCTCCTGAGAATGCGCAAGAATTGTTCAACCTCCGACACTCTTCATTGAGAACTACCTTTGAGCAAGGGTTTGGAGTGGTGAAAAAAGGTTTTCGAGTGTTGGATGCAGAACCATATTGGTCTTTCCCAACCCAAGTGAAAGTAGTGTTAGCGTGTTGTGTGGTTCATAATCACATTATAGGGGTTGAACCAAATGACCATATTATGGAAGATGCAATGAACCAAGTAGAGTTTAGTGACCACCAACAAGAAACACAATCACGTCAGGAGTCCGTCGAAGATAGTAGATCATGGAATGCTAAGAGAGATGAGATATGCCAAGCCATGTGGTCTGATTATATCAGAAATGGAGAGTAGTACTTTATTTAGATTTCTATGATTGTAATGTGTTTTTTCTTTTTGTTTTTTTGTAAAGACAATGTATGTAATATAGACTTTTGGTGATGTAATGAAAAAGTATTTTTAGCATTACATTGTTATTTGATGGTATTACATTCTCATTTCCATAGTTAACATGTTACATTCTGTTGTGCACATTCATAAGCGTGGTTGTATGTGTGTTTGATTTGTTATTCATGTTCCGAGCGTAATTACTAAATGCTACTCTCACTATACTATTTTCATATGTAGTAATGTCAAAGGGCAAAGAAAAAGTTAGTGGCAACAAGCAATTTAGGTGGCTGCCACCTATACATGAGATGATGCTTAGGATGCTTACAGAGGAGGCTGCAAAGGGCAATAAGCCCTCTAGTACTTTTAGGGCCGGCTCCTTTGCTCTTGTAGCGAAGGAGATAACGGCCCAATTCGGGGTTGAGTGCCACCCGTCCTATGTTGACAACCGGATGCGAACTCTAAGGTCCATGTGGGGAACTATTCAAGCTCTTAGAAAGAAGAGTGGATTCGGTAGGGACGAAAATCTGAAAATGATAACTTGCGACGCTAAAACATACCAAAAAGAAGTTATGGTATGGCTTCCAACTATATTTTCTTAATATAGATAATAATATATGTTTTTGCCTTTTGTATGAAATTTATAGTGTCATTCTTTTTAGGATTCCATTGCTTTTATAAGGTTTTCCAAACATAACTTTCATGTCACCTTACCTATGTATTATATCTATACATACCTATGTGATTTCATCTATCTATATGTGTATATGTGTCTGAGCTACAATTTTCTTTGGTTCTCGGTTTGGTTGCTAATAAAATGTTGGGAAAGTAAAGAAAAGATTGATACTTTCTTTTTAAGGTGATTTTTTTAATGGGTTTTTTTCAGCTATGACTTGGGAATAATAGGAAATTAAGGACCCACTGTTTTCTTTGATCTTTCTATTTGGTTGCTAGGAAGAAGTGAATGAAAGAAAACAAAGTTTTTAACCAAAAGATTTGTGCTTGCTGTTCTAATTTTTTTTCTGTTTTTTTTTAATTGGGCTCTCTTAGCAGTGAAGTGTGCATAATAGTAACATAATGTATTGACTTGTTTCATCGTTATTTGAGAGTTTTTTTACATTACTTGTTTGATTACTGAGAAAATGTAGGAAAAAGTATGGAGTATTTGCTTTAATTGTTATTGCATAGTCTTTTATATTGAATTTATGAGTGAAGTTATTATTGCATTGTTATATACGTTTTTTTCTCCCTTACAGGCACATCGAAAGCATGCAGAGTATCTGAACAAAAAAATTGAGTTTTACGATGAATTAGCGATTGTTGTGGGAAAGGACACAGCCACAGGTGGCTTTTCTAAGTCCTATGTGGATATCGAAAATGAGCCAGATAATGGGGATAATGGGGATAGTGCGGAGTTTGTTGCAGATAATGTGGAGGAATGTGTGGTTGAAAAAGGGAAGAACGCAAATGAATCATCCACCATTGGGTCGGGAATTTCCAAGTCCCGCAAAAGAGGGCGTGCAGCTTCTAATGTTGATGATAGTGTGCTGACTGATCTGTCTGATCAGCTGAAGGAAATAGCTGTCGCTCTTAAAGAAATCAATCGGGGCCTGGTAGATTACACAACTTTGTATAATGAGGTAATGGCTATGATGGCGGATGGATATAGCGAAGATATGCTCGCTACTGCCTTCGACCATCTTTGTGAGAATGAGAAGACGGCACGTGGATTTTTAGCCAAGAATGCTAGGTTGAGGAAGCTGTGGTTAGATGGTTATTTTTTCTCACAAATTTGATTTGCTTATTTCATGTTGACTGTGATGGTAGATTTAGGAATTAACTTTTGTTGTAGTATTAGTATTGACCTATCAATGTATTATATATATACTCTTTTGTATTATTGGGACGATACAATTGCCCAAATTATGTATTTGTATTGTTCAAATACCACGAATAGGTATCATTTTTGTATCCCATTGAGGTGTAATGCCAATGGTGAACAATTGATGTGGCTGTTTTTATATAAATATTATGGGTATATTCGAATGATTATGTTTGATGTTGAACCAAATGACCATAATTTTTGTATTTTTATAGATATGTATAGGAAATGCAGGTTCTTGAATTTTATCTATAAACCATAGTAGAAGAAGCTCGAAGACTTCTGCTCAAAATGGCTCAGCAGTGTCATATTGTAGATCATTTTCCGTAAAATGATCCACAAACAAACACCGGAATTGGTTTTCCGTAAAAAACAAATTTTATTTTTCATAAAATGTTTGACCGAACCAAACATGGGAATTGATTTTCCGTAAAGTATTTTCCGTAAAATGTTTGGACGAACCAAACACCGGAATTAATTTTCCGTAAAAGGATTTCCGTAAAATATTTGGACGAATCAAACACCGGAATTGATTTTCCGTAAAAAGATTTCCGAGACAGCCAAACAGCCTGAATACATTTTCCTTTTCTGGAAATTAGCATTTCCGGAAAATATGTATTTTCCGGAAAACGTTTTACAGCAACCAAACACAGCTTTAGGCTCAATCGATCAAACCTCGTGCAGATTAATTTTCTGCAGATTTTTTCCAACTTAGCCCAAGCCCAGCTTGACATGTAGAGTTTTATATTTTACTTCAAGTATAAAAGGAAAAACCCTAGCTACGTTTTAGAGATTGTTGATGTGCTGTATGTTAAATCTCTTTTAAGATCTAGAGGTGTTTGCCTTCATACATACTTAGGGTTATCAAGAACAAGATTATGTCAAGAACTTGGTGATCGCTTTAGTTGTTGCATAAAGAATTTAAAAAAGATCTGAAACCTTTGAGTGGAGTCTCAAAGTTACAAGTGGGGTCTCAAAGTCACAAGTGAGAGTACTTGTGGTTGCAGTGGATCAAAGAAAGAAGTAGTTCGTGCACTCGGAGCTGTCACATGGTCGTGGAAGTAAGTTTTCTGCTCGAGGTAGCAATAGGATGTTAGTGGTCCAAGTCTTACTATACAAATTTTAATTCTTTCATAGTGTATCTGTTTTACCTTGAGGATAGTTAGGTTAAATCCTCCCTAGGTTTTTTACCGATTTGGTTATTTTGGGTTATCATATCGTGTGTTATTTATATTTCTGCATTGCTTACATGATATGATTTGATTTTGTTAACCTAGATCTGAATAATTTATCTAAGTAATCACTTGACTAACTAACTAGGTTAAACAACTTGTGTTTTAAGGGGTCTAAAAACGTACACATTGGATTCTTAAGGAACCTCATACGGTCATACTTCAAAGAAGGTGCTTAGATTGTCAGAACTCACATAACAGCTGCTTCCCTAACCCTAACCAATTGTGGAATGTGGTCGAAGCCCATATTTCACTAGTGATAGGGATAGTGGCGTTTGCGAGGTTGGGGGACAAGTTTTGGAGAATGGCTGGCATAGTACTCATGCACCTTGACGATGACACTAGAGTTGGAGATAAGGTTTCTGGCAACCTAGCTCCTCCCTTTCACTCTCATAGAACTTCTTCCTTTCATTTCCTTACTACCTTGATGATGATGTGTATGGCATGTGAAATTATTTAATTTAAGAACCTAAGCTACAGTAAGTACCTAATTAAGTTTTGCACTTTAGTTAAAATAATATTTTAGAATTTTTAAAATTTGTGTTTCAAATTTTTTACATTTAGGTTAATCTTGATTTATCATTTTGACTGCTCTCTTTTATAGAGAGAATTAGGTTCAATTCTACCAAAAAATATCATCCGTTTGACGTGACTTATGGTAAAAGTTAAACTATAAGTTTGATGGATTTGGAATAGAGAATTCTTTAAAGTTTAATAGGAATTGCTATGGTTTTTGGCATGGAATTCTTTAAAGTTTACTTCTCCTCGGTACTACTTCAACTTTTTTTTTAATTATTATTTTTTTATATAAGATAGAAATTCTACTTTAGCCTAATCAAATGGCCTGTTTGGAAGTTTAAAGAGGGAGGAGAGTAGAGGGAAGTAGAGGGGACGAGAGTAGTGAGGAGGAGAGTCGAGGGGAATGGTTATCTTTCACCTTGTTTGGATGTTTTAAAAATTAAGATAGAAAGGAGAGGAAATGATTTAAATAGACAAATTTACCCCTATTTGAAAATGGACTTTCAACATTGGTCTACGATTAATTTGTTAGATTAAATAATTATGACTATAGCATGCAATATTTTTTTTCCTAATGTGAATTAAATAATCAATATTGATCTATGATTAAATATTTTTTCTGCTTTTTTATTATATTAAAAAAAACCATCCTTAATTGATAATAATTAAAATAAGAAAAAAATGTTTGGTTTGTTTGTTTACTGAAAAAATCAACAAAATATTATTCTAAGAGAAATTAATTAAGAATTTGGGGGAAAATTCAAAGAGAAGTTTGACCAAAGAGCTTCAACGACATTACAGTCAAACGCGTACCTGTAGAGAGTTATTAACAATGAAGAAATAAAAAATTAGGTGAAAACTAAATTTGGAAGTGTATATTCAGACGAAATTTAAAAAAATAAAATAAAATCATATGTGTGAAAAATTACCTCCTTATAGCAAGAGTTGTTAGATCAGAGTGAAACAGAGACCTTGGAAGCGAAAGATCAAATAGAATGCAATACAAAGTGGAAAAAGAAGGAGGTAGAGAAAAATTTTCTAGAGAAACAAACAAGAATCAGGAATACGGTGTGTTCAATTTTGTGAACAAAGGGACAGAGTGTGTGTGAGGACAAAAAATTTGTGGGTTACAGAGCTGAGAGAGCTTAAGAGAAATTTATGAGTTACAGTTTTTTTTTTTTTTTTTTTTTTTTTTTTTTTTTTTTTTTTTTTTTTTTTTTTACGTTACAAAACATTTTAATTTTGTTATTATAATAAGGGTAAATTAGGTAATTTATTTGGTCAATAATTTATGTACTCTACTCTCCCTCCAAATTTCTCCAATTTGGGGGAATTAAAAATGAGGGGTTAGAGGTAGTTGAAACGCCTCCCCTCCTTCCTGAAAAAACTTCCAAACAAGGTAATTGAATTATTCTCCCTCCCTTTACTCTTCTCCCCCTCCTTTTTTAAACATCCAAACAGACCATAAGTGTATATGTGTGTAAAACTCCCTCTTGATTACTTGAATCTTGGCTTTTGCCTCCCACACTTTATAAGCACTTATACTTGTAAAGTGACCATCGCACCAAGGGTGTGCGGTGGTGGTACTACTTCAACTTCTATTATACCCTTTATGTTTTATATTTCGCCAATCCATTTTTATGTCCTTAACTGTGTCAAAAACCAAAAACAATATAGGGAGAAAAGATTGCACAAATATGTATGAGAGAGAGAAATTCGTATACCTTTTTTTTGGGTTTAGAGATAAGCATGAAATGTCATAAATAAGGGATAATAAATGAGATCCTAAACTCAGTATTGATGCGTCTTTTTTTAACCGTTGGATATACTTAAATCTAATAGTTTAGAAAATGTGTAACACTAAAGAGTTACATCAGGTGTAACTTTAAAGAGTTACACCAGTTGTAACTTGAACCCAACCCAACATATATATATATATATATATATATATAAGATGGGTTCAAGTTACACTTGGTGTAACTCTAAGCAATGTTATACCACCCAATAACTTATTATTAAATTAATATTTTGAAAATCCAACCGTTGAATTACATGTTCTATATGTTCTTAACTTGCATGCCAATTTTCATGTGAATCAAATGCTATTTACCATGCAATCCATAAACTCATCTTTTATGAATTATTTTAAACTACAAAAACTTGAATTTAAACAATTGATTTATAGAATTCGTACAATTGTTTTGTATGGCTACTCTAGTTTTTTATTTTTTTATTTTTTATAAGGAACAATTCTTGCTCTTGTTGGTGAAATTAATTTTAAGTTTTAACAAATCAAAGAAGTAGTACTATTTTTTCCCAAGTTTATAACAATGTGGGGGGTTTTGAATCCAAATTCTCCTTTGTAAGAAAATTGAATAATGCTATTAAATTACAAAACTCCTAATTTCAAATTAACCTTAAAAAGAAAACTTCAAATTAGTCATGTTAGAGCACTCACATCAATGGGTGTGTAATAGATTTTACAATTATTACCTAAAAATGACTCACATTAGTGAATGTAGAATTGTGTACCTTTACAAGTTTGCTATAAAAATTGTGGAAATTTATGCTGATACTATTAATTTTGTATTGATTTTTTTAATTCTTTTTTTTACATATCTCAAGAATGAAGAAAGAGAGTGGAAGGTGGTTGTTATATATTGAAAGCTCGGATTTGTTTAGACCCCCAAAATAAAATTACGGTTAGATTGTTTTTACTCTAACTTAGACTAAGTGGGGAATAAGGGTAAATGAGCACAAACAACCGATAACACTACACAAAGCCATATTTATCCATTATCAACAATATAAAGTAAAGCTTAAGAGTAGGGAAGAAAGATGCAAACACAAGATAACACTGAGACGTGTTATCAAAGAGGAAATAGAAGAACTCAGTGAAAAACCTTTTCACCGCCTTCCAAGCGGTAATCGATCCACTAGAGAATAAAGTTGGAGTACACGAATAACAAAAGACCCTCCAAGCCTAGTCTACCCAATGTACTTGAGCCCTCCAAGCTTCTGCTACCAACTGGCTTCTTGGAACCTTGTCTTCTCTACCTTTCTCGAATCCCGCAATTCAGCCCGATTGCATCCGCCAATGAATGACTCATTCCAATACTTCCTAGCAGCACCAAAACCTCACTTGACGCTCAAATTGGGTGTGGTAAGTGTTTGGGCTATCAACCTCACAAGGATTTAGAGATGGAGAGGTAAAAGTAGAGGAAAACCACAAGGAAATGTATGGATGATTATGGGTTTAACAATCTCGAACTCTCAAGTGTATTTTCTAGGGTTTTTTTCTCTAAAAATCACTCCTTACAATATGTGGGTAATGAGGGTATATATAGTGTGGGTAAAGACTTGGTAAAACAAAACATGAAATTTTGCCAAACAAAATGTTTCGCAAGTATTTTGCAGGAAAACCTTACCTACGAGACACTTGCGTAATCCTCCAGGTTGGCATGACTCTTCGCCTTCCAGTCATGTGCTTTACACGTGGCTATTTCGCGGGTAAGCTTCTTGTGAGACACTCGCAAAATCCACTTATTCATCCTTTTAAGCTTAAGTTTTCACACTCTCTCACACTTATCCCTTACAATTAAAACCACATTAATACGGGGAAAATATGATTGAAGAAATTACAATCAAATTTGGCACAAAATTAAAGCCAACATAAAATAGTTGTAAATTACAACTTTACGTATATGAAGAAAGAAAAACAATTAAAGAAACCAAGAAAATTTAATTTTTTAATGAATTGTTGTGTAAAATAAATAATATGATATAAGGTATTTTGGAAAGGACAAAGTTTAGTTACAAAATTAGTTGTAACCTAAAACTACAATCTTACTCAATAAAATAAATATTACTACATATTTTGAAACATAACCGTTGAATCGTATGTTCTTTACGCTCTTAATACATTAATAAAATTTTGTGTCAATCGAATATTATTTACTATATGATCTATAAGCTTATACTTTATGCATAATTTTAAATTACAAAAACTTGTAATTTAAACAATTTATTGATGATATAGCTATTAATCTTTAATTTTATAAAATTTTTGCAAGTATAGAGGAATTATAAAGAAGATATAATCTAATGGTGAATTTATCAAAATTCACTTCCAATAAAAAGATATTGAGTAAGGTTGTAATTTTAGACTATAACCAATTTTTTAATTAAACTTTGTTCTTTTGAAAATTGAATATATAAAATAAATAAATAAATAAATAAATAAAACTAGGTTTTACAGTAAATCAACAAAAAAAATTTGCAATCTTAGTTGGCAAAAAGTTTTGTGGAGTAAATATATTAATGAGAATAAACAGATGCAAGGTTAGAATTTTTTTATTTTTTATTTTTTTATACAAGATAAAAAATATACATTGGTCTAATTTAAGTGTATATGTGTGTGAAGCTCCCTCCTGAAAACTTGAACACTGACCTTTACCCCCCACACCCCACAAGTACTTTTACTTATGGAGTAGTTTCTCTTCGCTAGTGAAAGGTGGCTCCTCTCCATCTTCTCCTAGGTCATAGAATAGCCGTCCCTTCTCGTGAAGGTGTGTTTGTACCTTGAGGTAACAAGTTTACCTTCAAGGTTTTGTGGTTTTTCCTTTCTTACAGGGTGGGGAAACACATTTTTTTGTTCTTTAGTTTTTCTTTCCAGTTTTTTCTAGTTTCAGATTAATGGAGGAGTTAGCAAAATCTTAGAGTTGTCTTACTCTCTCAGACATGGAAGGTTCTCATGTTAGCATTACAGAGGAAGAAGCAGTTTCAGATTTCGTCCTTGTTGCAAAGTTTCTTACTAAGAGGGCCTTGAATGTGGAGGCTATTGCCAAAACTTTCACACCCATATGGAGAATGAAAAACAAATTTAGGGTGACTAAAGAGAGTGATCATATGGTGCTCTTTACTTTTGATAACCAAAATGACATGGAGTGAGTCCTTAATACAGAACCATGGAGCTTTGATAAGCACCTTATGGTTTTACATTGGTATGATAAAGAGGTTGATGTTTTGGATATTGATTTTAATATGGTTACTTTTTGGATTCAGGTACACAAATTACCAGTCCGCTTTTGAACAAGGGCTATAGTTGAAAAAATTTGTGGTGCTGCTGGTTTGTTGGACAAGAACACAGAGGAGGGGGAAATTATGGGCGATGGTTTTATTCATGTATAGGTTAAGGTGGACATTTCAAAACCTTTATGCAGAGGCCGAGTGCTTTCTTTGGAGAATGGTAAGGAACTTTGGGTCTCTTTCAAATATGAGCAGCTGCCAAACTTGTGTTATTGGTGTGATAGCCTCATACATGACAACCGAGACTGTGAGTTGTGGATTGAGAATGGTGGCACGCTACCATTTGAGGCTCAACAATATGGTGCATGGATCAGAGTAGCACCTTTTGTGCGATAAAAAAGAAATTCAGTTTCTATTCCTGGTTTTTATAAAACTAAATCTGCTGGTCCAACTACAACATCCACCCCAAAGCCGCCTGCAAAATCGCAAGTGGTGATCCTAAGAGGAGGTCCAGCGCCGGAGATTATCAGATCAGGTCAGGGTAGTGAGACGCCAAATTAGGAAGGAATTAAATTCCCTGATTTCTAGGAGGCAAATTCGATGGACTCAAGTCCTTTCCACATGGATCAAAACATTTTGGGGGAAGTCAATGCTATTAATACGGATCAGAACATGGGAAGTTTATTTGCTGAGCTGTTCGAAGAGAAATTAGAGGACATAAATCGAGATTTGAGGAGATTTGATGCGGCAACACAGTTTCATTTAGAATCAGACTCTCCCATGGGCAAGGAAAATAATTTGGAATCAAGGACAATTAATGAGATTTTTCTGAAGTCCACTCAATCACGTGTAACATCACATGGTTGTCCCCGTGTACCACTATCTGTTCTACCTGATACTTCAAACATGACACAAGGATTCAAGCTACTTGGAAATGTTACGCTAGGTCCATCACAGGCATGGATGTCATTATGGCAGATGTAGTGGGTTCAAAAAGGTGTGCTCATCCTATGGGGGTCAGCCGGAGTTATAGAAAAAGAAGAAGACTGTTTCTCGAGTTGGCAAAGGTGATAATGTGATATTGGCGGAGGCTGGTTCCCAGCCTTGCTAGAACCAATGATTCTTTTATGTTGGAATTGTCAGGGGCTTGGGAACCAACGTACAGAAAATCAGCTTACAGAATTAGTGTGGGCAAAAGAACCATTCGTTGTATTTTTAGCCGAGACATGGGTAGATGAAACTAGGATAATTTTAATTCAAGATTGTTTGAACTTTAAGCATAGATTTATTGCAACTAGGAGAAACAAATCAGGGGGTTTGGTGATGTACTGGAAAGAGGAGTTTGATTTAACAATATAGACTTTTTTGAAGAACCAAATTGATGCCACAATTTGCAAAAACAAGGAAGGGGAGTGGAGATTCATAGGTTTTTACGGAGAACCGGATACACAACTTAGACATGAAGCTTGGGCATGGTTGAGAAATTTGAGAACACGAAGTCAAGCACCTTGGTTATGTGCATGAGATTTTAATGAAGTTACAAAGCAATTGGAGAAATTGGGTGGAAGAACCCGACCTCATAATCAGATGCAAGCATTTAGAGATATCTTGGATGAATGTGGATTTATTGATCTTGGTTTTGTGGGATCAAAGTTCACTTGGCATAAGCATTTTGATAATTTCACAGTATGGGAGAGATTGGATAGGGCAATGGCAACCAATGAGTGGTCTTCTTTGTTTCCGGATACACAAGTTCATCATATTGATGTTACTACTTCGGACCATAAGCCTTTGTTAATTAATGCAGATGGGATGGAATGAAAGCAACAGAGGCCTTTTCAGTTTGAGCAGATGTGGATGAGTGAACCAGGGTGTGGGGCAACAATTGAAGCGGTATGGCAGTAGGTAGGGGCTAATCTGAGAGGTGAGAAAGTGATAAAATTTTTTTTGACAAGTGTGGGAAAAGTTTGACCAAGTGGAGCTAGACATGCTTCCGAAATGTGAGAAGAGAGCTAGAACAAAAGAAAAAAAAAACTTGCCCAGGCCAAAAGGCTAGCATGCAGTGGGGGGTCGGTGACTTTGATGAAAAAGTTGGAGAAAGAAATTAATAAACTCCTCGATAAAGAATCACAGATGTGGGGGTAGTGGGCAAAGGTGCAATGGATGAAAGTTGGAGATAGGGACACGAGGTTTTTTCATAGCAAAGCTTCACAGAGAAGGAGGAAAAATTACATTAAGGGGCTGTATAATAATAATGGCCAATGGTGCACTAATCCTAGCCAAGTGGAGGACATAGTTCTAGAGTTTTATCAAGCTCTTTTTACTTCCCAAAGCTCAAAGAACTTTGATGAGATTTTGGTACAAATACCTCGGGTTGTAACAATTGAGATGAGCAATGATTTGTTGGCTGAGTTTAAAGCAGATGAAGTAGAGACCGCCCTTAAGAAGATGGCTCCTTTGAAATCACCCGGATCGGATGGAATGCCACCCATTTTTTACCAACATTATTGGTCCTTGGTAGGCAGCAATGTGGTTGATGATATTCTATATTTCCTAAATTTGGGTAATCTCCCTCCATCTTTGTGTCATTCATTTATAACTTTGATCCCTAAAGTTAATAATCCTGAATATATTTCACAATATCGCCCTATTTGTCTCAGCAATGTATTGTATAGAATTTTTTCAAAAATGTTGGCTAACAGATTGAAGAAAGATCTACCCCACTTAGTGTCGGAACAACAAAGTGCTTTTGTGAAGGACAAGTTGATTTCTGATAATATTATGGTGGCTTTCGAAACCCTCCATTATATGAGAAACCATAGTTCGGGGGAGACGGGGTATATGGCACTTAAATTAGACTTGAGCAAGGCAAATGATAGGGTGGAGTGGTTGTATATGGAGAAACTGATGAAGAAGATGGGTTTTGGAGACACTTGGGTAAATCTGATGATGCAATGTATTTCAAAAGCTACTTATTTTGTCTTGATTAATTGGGAGCCACATGGTCACATCACACCCACGAGGGCACTGTCCCGAGGAGATCCTTTCTCTCCATATTTATTCTTATTATGCACGGAAGGGTTCCATGGTTTATTGAGAAAAGTAGAGGAGAATGGAGATATAAGGGGTGTTTCTATTTGTCGAAGTGCACCAAAACTAACACATCTTCTTTTTGTAGATGACAACCTTATTTTTTGCAGGGCAAAACTAAATGAGTGTGAGAAGCTTTTGGAGATCTTAGCCACTTATGAGCAAGCATCTGGGCAACAAATAAATAGAGATAAAATAACTCTATGTTTTTGTAAGTCCACTTCCCAACAGATGCACGCTTCAATTCAGGAGGCCTTTGGAGTACCCGTGGTCAAACAATACGAGAAGTATTTCAAATTACCAAGTTTCATAGGGTGAAAAAAGAATGAGAGTTTTGATAATATTAAGCAAAGAGTGTGGAAAAAGTTTCAAGGATGAGAAGGCAAACTCCTATCACAAGTCGGGAGAGAAATTTTAATTAAAGCAGTGGCTTAAGCACTACCTACATACACTATGTCATGTTTCAAGCTACCGATTACTCTTTGCCATGACATTGAAGATCTCATTCGAAGATTCTTTTGGACGCAGCGAGGAGATAGTAGAAAGGTGCATTGGGTAAGGTGGGAAGAGCTATGTAATTCAAAGGAGCAAGGAGGGATGGGTTTCAAGGATTTGTTACGTTTCAATGATGCATTGCTCGCTAAACATACTTGGCAACTCCTACATGATAAATCCACACTATTTTACCGGATTTTTAAAGCAAGATTTTTCCCACATTGTTCGATCATGGAAGCCACTTGTCCAAGCTCGGCATCCTATTAATGGAAGAGCATTATAAAGGGGAGAGATGTGATTAAGCATGGAGCAATTTGGAGAATTGGAGACGGGAAGTCAATTCATATTTGGGGGGATAGGTGGCTGCCCCAAAAGCATTCACCACTGGTTTTTTCTCCACAGGTACACGAGCTGGCTGAAGCGAAAGTCAACAGGTTGATAGATGAAGATGGAAGATGCTAGAGGATGGATTTAATTGATGAAACATTGCTGGACTTTGAAGCAGAGATGGTGAAAAGCATTCCCCTCTGCCTTACTGAGTAATCCAATGAATTAATTTGGCCTCACAGTGCTAATGGTGCCTACATTGTCAAGACGGGTTACTGCTTTTTGCAAGCAGAGTTCCATAACCAACAACCGGGTCAATCCGAACCTTTGATGCTCAAGCCACTGTGGAAAGGGATATGGAGTCTCAATGTACCAAGCACAGTGAAGAATTTAGTTTGGCAAGCTTCAAAAAACTCCCTCCCCACAAAGCAGAACTTCGTCAAAAGAAAGGTTCTAAACGAGGACCATTGTGATCACTGTTAAACGCAACATGAAGACACCCTTCATGCTCTCTATCTCTACCCGAAATTGGAGGAAGTTTGGACTTCAGTACATGCATGGAATTAGCGCAATCTACGGCAAACGACGAGTTTTGTTGATCTCATGGGATGTGTTTTGGTAGAGAATAGGGACTCAGACTTGTTTGCCATGGTAGTGTGGGCTGTATGGAAGAGAAGAAACGACATGAGGGTAGGAAAAAGTGGCGTAACTCTCCCAAACCTTGCGCAGCAAGCTCGCAGCAGGTTACATGATTTTTTGCTGCATAATTTTGCAGATGTGAAACCTGGTGGAAGACCTCCAACCCAGTGGCAGCCCTCAACGCACCAACAGTACAAAATTAACTTTGATGGGGCACTTTTTAAGGCTGAGAACCAGGTTGGAATAGGGGTGGTAATTAGTGACAGTGAGGGGTGAGTGATGGTGTCCTTGGCACAGCGAATCCCCTGCCTAATATAGCCATCGAAGTTGAGGCATTAGCAATAAGGCGTGCAATGGAGTTAGCTTTGGAAACTGGCCTCAACAAGGGAGTGTTGGAGGGTGACTCATTGATACTCATGAATGCTCTAAAATCAAATTCTCACTGTCTTTCGCATTTTGGTCACATTGTCAAAGATATACAGTACTTGGCCTCTCAGTTCTTCATTATTTCTTATTCTCATGTAAGGAGACATTGTAATACTGTAGCTCACTCGCTTGCGAGGCAAGCAATTTCTTTTTCTTCATTACAAGTCTGGATGGAAAATGTACCACTAGAGATTGCAGATGTACTTTAGGCTGATTTTCATAGCCACAGTTAATAAAAGTTTCGCGATGTAGTTTCTAAAAAAAAAAGACTTATACTTATAGAGTGATCATCGTATTAAAGATATATTGTGTTGTTAGGACTTCTTGACACAAAATGAAAATGTACAATTTTTTTTTTTTTTTCATTTTGATTGAGTCAAAGTATACCTTTTTGTAGTATATCATTTACAAATAGGATTTTTCTAATGTGTGCCCTAAGGGCACACAATAATTTTCATTTTTGGAAAATTTTTTCTTGGGAATTGAAAAAGTATTAACAACTTTTTCAATTTTTGAAAATTTATTTTCAAAAATGAATAGCTTAATATGTGCCCTAAGGACACACATTAACTGGATCCTTACAAATACATGGCGCAATGAATGTCAAGTCTGCCAAACAATTTGATAAGACTTTTGTGAATAAGCCGGATTTGATAATTATTATAAGAATTTACCTATGAATATCCGAGATAAACTATCAGCACAATGAGCCGTACCAGCGCTTTTTTTTTTTTTTTAAATATTATTTTATTTAGCAAAACATGCTGCGCGCCACCGCCCGCCATGCATGATTGACATTAATATTATTGTTTTTGTAGAGAGCATCACCCTGTCACACACTAACGGTTGTGCAGTGTATGGAATATTTCAAGGGTCTAGATTCTAGATGACGGTAGCAAAAATTTATTAATTGACAATTTTATGAAAAAGCTATTATATATAATCTGTCTCACACATATTTACACACACTTTAATACCAATTGAAATCACGGCGTGAAGTTACAATTTTAAAGTTGAAAATCATAATTTTAAGTCATTAGTTTAGTTGGTCTATTTCATGTATGTAAATTCGTGTGCAACATGGTGTGTAATAACTAATAAGCACTACTCTATTTAATACCAATTGAAATCATGGTTGGAAGTCACAATTTTAAAATTGAAAATTATTATTTTAAGTCATTAGTTTAGTTGGTTTATTACGTGTATGTAAATTCTTGTGCAACATAGAGTGTAATAACTAATAAGCACTACTCTATTTCAATACGTGCAGTAGGGTTAAAAACTGTGTGACCTTTTTTTGTCATTGACATGGAGGTTTTATTTATTTTTATTTGGAATGGCTTTGACTTAGAGTTAAAATAATTTTTTTTTTCATAAAAAAAAATATTTACTCTAATTATCCTGCATATACAACACATGACAACGACATGTGTCTATTAAATAATATATGTGATTGTGATGGTAAATAATCATTTTCACATGAACTTATAATAATTATTATTTTTTTACTACTTATTGTCCATCGTAATAGAACTGTAGTAAAACTTGTGGCATAAAATTGATTGTGTCTGTATATTTTCTAATTTGATGAGTTGTGGATTTGCAAAAGAATCCACCCAATAAAGACAGCTGACTATGTAGTTAAACTATTCTTTTCTATTTTAACCATGGTTTTAAAAACCAGACCAGATCGGTCGGTTCGGCCGGTTCAACTAGGAACCGGCCTTCAATCCAATTCGATTATGAGTAAAAACCGAAAATCCATCAAAAACCGAAAAAATTTGAAAACTGACCGGTTAAATTGGAAAACCAAGAACCGCTAGGGTCGAACTGGTTAAGGGCCGGTTGGGTTGTCCACTTAAACTACACCGTGTCTTTTACTTATTCTTAGCCTACACTACGTTGTTTTGTACAAAGGAAACCTAAAAACTAACCTAAACACCTATTCAAACTCTCACGCCTCTCTAATCTCTATCTCACGCCTTTGTCTCACTCTCACGATGAGACTCTCACACCTCACTCAACTCTCAAGCTCACACAGTCACGCGGCCACGCCTCTGAATCTCTCAAAAAAAAATTTCCCTTCTCACGGCCTCTGATTTGCTTCTCATCCTCACGATCACGATCTGCTTCTGGATTTTTTTTCCTTCCTTTCTCTCGGTCTCGCCCTCTCTGCTTCAGTGGCTTCATCAATCATTAGGTATGGAACTTCACCTTTTTCCTTTGCTTTTGATTTTTGATTACTTGATTCTGAAATTCTGAAATCTAGTTTTTTTTTTCTCAGTCTCACCCTCTCGGTCCATCTTCTGTGCTCTGTGCTCTGCTTCATCATGTATTGCGTTATCAAATGAACCTTAAAACTTAGTTGATATTTGTTTAATTTTTTTTTTTGTAATGTTATTATGTTAAATTCTATAAAAAATGTTATATACGTGTAGGTTTGTGAAGGAAGCATATTTATTACTATTGGTTTGTTAGTTTTAGTATATTAAAAAATTATTAATTTTTTTATATAATTTAAATAAATAATAATTAAATTATTTATTACGTCACTGGTTCGACCATCGGTCAGACCACGGTCCGACCAGAAAACCAGTAATTAGGTCATTTTTTGATTCTTTCACTGTACCAGTTTTTAAAACCATGATTTTAACTATAAAGGCTATATATAAGTACGTATATATAAGATGGCAGAAACATGTCCTCAGCTATGTTCCAATAAGGAAAGTCATGGGGAGGTTCAAACATTTCATCTCTCCAGTCCTTGGCTGTTTGCCACATATTCTTCTGGTTCATGCCCATAATCAATCTGGTAATGATAATCTAATTCTTGCAATATTAGTATTTTTTTTTGGTTTCCTAATCAAAGATGGAACTAGGATTTCAATTTTGAGGGGAAATAAATGAACCATTTTTTTTTTTTTTTTTTTTAAATTCTAGACTAAATATTCTACTAAAATAAAACTAGTATCATGTGTAATCAAAAGAAAAGACACAAGATAGTTACTTCACAATGCGTTTTAAACCAGTCATTTACCAAAACATAATTTAGTGTGCTTTTAAATCTTGAAAATAATCAATGATTGATTTTATGGTAAATTCACAATAATTTCCTTTTCAATGTACAAAAACCAATAGTCCTTTAAAAAATCATATTTCTTTTTGTTGCAAAACCTATATTTGAAAATACTTATGATTGAAAAGACTCATCATGGTGTTATAGTTATAGAAATAAAAAAGTATAGGTACAAGTAAAACCATTCTATAAACGAGTTGTTAGATTGTTGATCTTTTAATTTTACCAGCCATTTGACAACATTCAAAAAGAAATAATGAACAATTTTTTTAAGTGTACATTAGATTTACAAACATCCCACCAAAATTTTGAAGAAAAATAAATCAAGGAGACACATGCATGGACAATTGGACACCCAAAAATGCATCAGAAGATCAAGAATAAAAGTCATTTTGCTTGAAAACTCTTATTCTCTCTCTCTCTCTCTCTCTCTCATAGAAAAGCTCTTATTCTCTTATTTCTTTTTTAAAGTTTCTTAGGATTATTTTGTGTTTAATCAAATAATAGTGATGGACTATCCTCCATCCATGCATGCATATTATGACTATACGAATGCATAGAAAGGGTATCTAGATATCTTCTATATGGGTCGCTAGTTTAAGGGGTCTCTTGACCCTCAAAATAAGATTTTATTTTATTAAAAAAAAAAAACCACAATCATGCACAAATATATATATATATATATATATATATACACACACATACACAAAAATTCACAATTGTTGAAATGATGTGCTATGAACATACAATTATTTCATAGCATATTCAAAATTCGGTAGAAATCATTCTCATAAGAGCATAAAAGAAAGAAGAAGAAAAAAAATGCCCATCAATGTTCTAGCCAAGGGAATGAGCAAGCTGGTTGCCCTCTCTTTTTACATGTTTGAAGCTATATTTATGAAAAATCTCTTACAACATCCAAATCTCTTCAATAACATGACCAAACCATGGTTTTTGATGGCGCCTGGTTGTTGATAGCTGTGACAACTCTCTGACTATCTCCTTCGAACTCTACCTTAGAAATGCAAAGTTCTCTAGCAAAACTTATTGCCCTACTAACTGTCAAGGCTACTTCATTTTCACCCAATTAACATTAAAAAAGCAATTATGTATTTACACCAAAAGCTTCAATTCTACAAAAGCACGTTACCATGCTAGTCTTTATCAGAAATCTTTTGCTTCTTCCACCTATGTGCAGCTTCCAATATTCTAAGATTAGTCGTCTGAGTTTCCTCTGGGAACATGTAGTCAATGTATTTCTCATATCTGCCAATATAAACTTGTTAGCAAAGGCAAACAAGGAAAGCTTACAAAATGTAATGGAACACAATTATATCTCAGACAGCATCTGCCTCCTCTTTTTCAGCTTTTTTGGCAGCTTAGCTTGGACTAAACTAATATCATCAAGCTCACCAAAACTGCTTTCTATGTTCATCCACTCTTCCAATGGCTTTGCTCTTTTCTCTTTCAACTCAGGTGCAGATGTTCTGTAGTAGTTGCTGGTTTTCTCAAAAACCCCTGATTCATAGAAAACAAAAGAAAAGTGTTAGAACTTGTTTCATTGGTGATGAAATTTAAAAATAATCAGAATATCCAGAGTCTTTTACTCTAGTTTGCAACCAAATTAAGCTGCAAACAAGACATAGGCACTTATGCTTGGCTGTATTGCTTTGAGCACAATGCAAGAAGAACCGCTTCCAGATTTACTTCACACATCCAACTTATCCTAACCACCCTGCATGACAAAGTCATAGTCCTTGATGATTTAGAAGGAAATGTAATATAAGGCTACCATAAAAAGTAAAAACTCTAGATAGTGATTCATATAATCACTTTTGTTCAGCATAGGCTTCTGCTTGAGATTCACCTTCCAAAGCAATGGACAAAAAACACACTTCCAAACCAAGGCCCAAATTAGCAATTAGTGTCAAAGCCTAAAGTACTCGAAATTTGACAATACCAGCAAATATTATTTGATTTCAATGCCTAAAGCATATCATTCACAATTGTTGAAATGATATGCTATGAATTTCACAAGTGGGGACATCTTCACGAATAACTCCCTTCACTTGGTTTCCATCTTGAGAGGCCACAAACTTGACACTCACTTTTGTTGGAATTTTCCTTCCAATACAACATACAATTATTTCTACAAGCATCTATCTTCACATAATCAAGACCCAAATCCCGAATCATCTTCTTTGCCTCATATAATGAATCTGGCAATTCTACAATAACTTTAGAAAGCGCATCATTCAACAATTGAAGCAATAGAGTAAACAATTTGTTTGTCCAACCACTAAGGCATTCATAATAGTATAAGTAAATATCAAATAATGGGAGATCAAGGGGATTCTAACAACAAACATCCAAAGTGCATTCATTTACTTATGTAGAAGCCCACAGTCATGTCCTAAAACAGGTATTTATGGATGTAGTGTAAGACATACACACATAGACAAAAACATTGTATATGACAAGAATAGGGATAACTCACCTGCCCAGAATGAAAGAAATAATTCTCCCCGGCCAATTTTGTTGGTGTTAACTGATAGAAGTTGTAGCAGGTCCAAGTAAGCTGCAAAAGAAGAAATAATAGAATTTAGTCAACTGCCAAAAGAGTGAACAAAACTAAAAAACAATAAAAGAAAGAAGGGTAGGATACTAGGATGCCCCATGAAGATTTAAAAAAAATCCATTTTGTTCGAGAAATTATTATAAGTGAGTTGCATTTCGTGTAGCAGTTAACAGTATTTATACAATCTTTCCACATCACTTTAGAAGGCAGCATCACTCTAATTGCAACATCAGCTCAGAGAACAGGGTTCGCGCTAGGTATGCATTTAATTTAAAAAGAACTAAACCCACCATCAAATTTCCATTACAGTCAAATCACACTCAAAATTTTATAAAACCAAACCAATAATTCACTTTGAAAGACAAATAAACCCAATTCATGCTGTGGATGTACCCAACCAAGACAAATAAACCCCCCTAGGTTCATCCCCTTACCACTAACCTCCACTATCAGTAATCTCCCTCTCAATTTCCACAACCCAAAGTTGAGACCCATGAACCTAACATTCCCATAATCCCATGGCAACACCCAACCAACCTCACCCTCAGTCAACCGACTACAACAATCACACACACCACACATTAAACACAAAAACTGCACACACATACACATGACAACTGAAAAATACAAGAAGCTTACTAAATTTCTCTGATATACAGGCCTCTGATGTAACTAATATTGAATATAGCAATTTGGAGTAGATTCCTCGTTTGTTTCAAATTTCAATTAGCATAACACAACCAATAAATTTCTCGATCTTAAATCTCTAAGATCTAGCAAAAAATTAAATGAGAAATAATTTCCATTTGTTTTAACCAAATTTTACATGGAGTACTCGAAACAGAGTATGAAGTAACAAAAAATAATTCTATGGATTTTCTAAAAGAAAATTGAATCTGATCACATAAACAAGGAAAATTTGCTCAGATGTAAATTTCTGCTAAAGAAATTCAAATGCGATTGTCCATAATTGAAGTTGAAAGACAGAAAATCGGAATTTTGATGATGATTACCAGAAGAAGCGAATCCTTCTCAGTGATTTCAGCTTCCTTCTGTGCTACAACCTGAGGAAAACGATTACGTTACAGTGAGATTCTAAAGCGAATGATCAATTAGAAATAGAAATAGGGAAATCGATGATGAGCTCAATTTTCTGAGAAATGTGAAACGAAAATCATGGGGAAATCGATGAAAAAGTGTGGGTAAACCAAAAAAAAAAAAAAAAAATGAAAGACGAAATTAGGGTTTGTGATTCGTACCTAACCGGAGCTGAGAAACACAACGCCAAGAGAGAGGAAGAGTCACAAAACCGAGATCGTACCTAATCGGAGCTGTGCGATTACGTACCTAATCGATGATCGACGAGCTCTATGAGATTTCCATGCGCTCTGTGAGATTTCTATGCTCTCTCAGTTTCAGGCTTCAGCGAAAGAGTGAAAATGGCTCTGTGTTTGTTGGTTACGTTTGGGCTATATTTTTAAATTTTGTTGGGCTTTTTCCAGGGATGAAAATTTTGTTGTGGGCTTTTTTCAATGGCTGAAAAAATTGAAATTTTTTATCAAGGGGTGTGGGCTGAAAAAACTGACGTGTTTTTTTTTTTTTTTTTTTTCACATTTATTTCAAGGGTATTTTAACTTATTTTGAGGGATTAAATAACTTTTGAAATAAAGTGAAGTAATATAGCCTACTGTATTTGTATTTATAAATTATATTGACAGATTTTAGTAAACCCTGGATAGAAGAGGGTTGAAATAACTAAAGTTTGTTGTAGTGTTTTGGGGACGCCACGTCCTTGTCTAAGCTACGTTTCTAGACGGCAAAAGTGTACTTAATTAAATAGCATATTAAACTGAACCCTAAAAGTAGG
Source organism: Quercus lobata (assembly GCF_001633185.2). NCBI lineage: Eukaryota > Viridiplantae > Streptophyta > Magnoliopsida > Fagales > Fagaceae > Quercus > Quercus lobata. The sequence goes on along the minus strand of NC_044908.1, from coordinate 17,924,389 downwards.
GTTTTCCTGATACTGCGCTAGCTAGCGCCTATTGATGCGCCCCAATGGAAATTAAATGGACTCTTTTACTTGTTTATGAAGAGGGCAGCACCCTTTCAGACACTCCAATTGGCCTCTAGAGACTCTAGAGTATTAAGGATGCATGTCAACAAGTTTGTGTTACAATTTCCACGCTGAATGAGACTTAAAAGTTTAATTTTGCATTACGTTGTAGGTACCAAACATAATAGAAGTATTAATATATATATATATGAATACATAGTTTGATGAACTGTCAATTTGCTGGAGAGTTTTTCTAGTGAAGATGACAATGACCACGTCGTTATGATATTCGATCCGTTTCTTTATTTTACTATAAATTATACATGGTCGACGCATTTCTTGTAATAATCAAGACATCATAGATTACGATGGTATAGGGGAGTTCAAGCGAAATTGGATTGGTGACTTTGCCCTTCTATATCTAGTTCATGCGCCTAAGATATCAATCAAGTTTGATTATCTAAATCTTGGTATCATAATTGGTTATGGTTTGCTAGGTAAAACATATAGCCAAGGTGAATGATGGAACTAAGATTTCACATCCTGCCTAAGGGAACATTAAAAGTAATCAATAAAATATAAAATAATTGGACAAATACTGATTCAAGAAATACTACAAAATTTTGGAGGGTTTTTTTTTTTTTTTTTTTTTTTTTTTTTTTTTTTTTTTTTTTTTTGGTGGTTTTGTGTTTAATAAAACCTTGTCCCCAATCCAATCCATTGTAATGTACAAAACATACATACCTACACAAATCTAATTTATAACAATATCCAAAATCACTAGTTAATTACTTATAGTTGAGCTTCATTGTAATAGTTTATATAGCAAAGATTGACGTATTACATGTTCAATATGGGACTCAACATGCATTTGTACAACATTATCATTTAATCTATAATCCAACATAATCTGTATGGAGAAGATTATGCTATATTCCATGAGTACATTAACGTTGTATTCTCTTTCCTCGCACAAATAGTGGAACCCACTATTATGTGAGTGTAGGGAATTGATTAATAGCCATGACCGCAAAGAGCTATGAGAGAGATCGATATAGAGAGAGAGAGTGAGAGAGTGATCGAGTAAGAGAGAGCGAGAAGAATAAAAAAAAAAAAAAAATCGTAAAAAACTCTGTAGAATTTATACAACTTACGTGTTTTTATTTTCAACGTTTTATAATTGTTGATAAAATATTTAATTTATTTTTTTCCACATTTATCTGACTGTTGATATAACTTTTCCCTGTTTATTTATTTTTTTAACACCTATTTCAATATTTTATTTATTTTTTTCCACATTTATCCAACTGTTGATATAACTTTTTCCTGTTTATTTATTTTTTTAACACCTATTTCAAAAGTTATGTCGACTATGGATTTTTTTTTTAACACATGTTTCAACAGTTATACCAACTGTAGAAATAAATATATGAATTTCTTTACTTTCATCGATAGTTGTGTATAACTATAGAAATTTAAGGTTTTTATTAACACTTTTTAGTGACCGTAGATAAAAATATGTTGAAAAAACTCAACTTTGTTGTAGTGGAATAAAATATTATTGTACTCTTGAAGTATTATATTATTAAAATGTTATACAAGTATATATACCAAGTATTTTATTTATAGAAACAAGATATCACAAATAGTAGCGGAGCTATATATTTATTTTTGAGAGGTTCAACTAATTTGTTAAATCATTTATATGCTATATGGTATGTTATATATAGTAGTGTAAAAATTCATAGAGTGTTGGTCTAGTGGTTCTTGAGATCTTATATGATCCATGTGTGTGGGATGTGGAGGCTACACATACTCGGGAGAATAGTAAATTCTATAATAGTTTTGGATAATGTTAACAAAAAGTAAAATAAAAATACTAATGTAAAAAAATTATAAACAATTTCAACATGCAAATGAAGTATTTTGTAACTAATAGACATGTAATTACTTTATGTGTATGAGACATGGGGACTATACGTACTTGGGAGAATAGTCAATTTTAGAATAGCTTTGGAAATCTGCGTTAACACAAAGAAAAAAAAAAATAATGTAAAAATATTATAAAAAGTTTGGACATGCAAATGAAGTATTTTATAACTAATAGACGCATATAAAAATTTGCCAATCAAGCTTAATAGATGTGTTAAAATAAGAAAAATATTACACTTTTTACCCATTTTTGATCAAAAAGCAAAAGTGTAAAATAAGAAAACAAGACCGTATAATGTAAAAGAAAAATGTAAATTGATTTTAATTTTTGGCTATTACGAAAAATTAGGTCATTTTAGTCTTATTTAATATTATTTTAATATTTTAATTAATTGAAAAAGTTAAGAGTTGGAATAAGATTGTTGATTATAAACCATCATAAAAAAAAATAATGATACAATTTTGATTGAAGGCTGCGAATTTTATATAGTAAAAATTATTTTTACACACATATAAATCAATTTTGAAGGCCCCAGCATGCGCGTGCACACACACACACACATATATATATATATATATATATATATTGAAATATTCAGAATATTTATGCCTCGGCCTCACAAGTCAAATGTAAAAGTCGGTTGGCTATTTTTGTAAGAGGGAATTATAAAAGAATATTTAAATAAATAATAAGGCGATTTCCATTAGGGCTCATAAATACTAGTGTAACAGAATCTCAAGACATTATTGTTCGTTAATCAATTCTAAAATTTACTCCACCATGATATCTTCATTGTTATGAAATTGTTAGGGAAGCCTCTATATATATAGGGTAACATTGACTATAGTTTTCATTGGAGACTGCATGAATTATTCATAAATAATATATACTTGCAATGGCAGATATTCTCCGTCTATCAGCTTATATCGAACTAATAAATTGTACAAGCATGTGGCTCATTTCGTGGAAGTCATTAGAGTGGAGAAAGACCTGGTCTACTGTATGTATGGTTTTGCTTTTCTAAAATAAGTATTCTTGGAACCTACGAAAATATGTAGTAGGTGGTTCGATAATATTTAATTTAATCCAAACTTGTCTATTTGTTTGAAAATGGGTATGGATAATTTTTTTAACCAGTAATGAAAACAGGTCAACCCGAACATGTTGGGTTAGTTTGGCCTATGGGTCGACTCAATAATTTCGCAATTTGTTGTTTCTAACTTTTAAAATCTTTCTACCGATTTTGTAGCATCTAATTAAGTTTCTTATCACTCGCAAGTTCTAATTATTTCAACTAAGAAAGTGTTTGATGATTGAATAAGAGATCTTGGGAAAAAATTGCTAAATAGCATAATTTTTAGAAAAAATTGTTAAATAACACATGGTTAAATTTATTTAGTTATGTAGCATGTTTTTTAGAACTCAAGTTTATCAAACTTGAGTTCCAATGAAACTCGAGTTCTAAACATTATATTTGATTAGATTGCCATAATGCCTATAACTCGAGTTTGGTAAACTTGAGTTTCATTGAAACTCGAGTTCCAAAAAATATGTTACATAACTAAATAAGTTTGACCTAGTGTTTTTTTCCTATTTTTTTCCAAAAATTATACTATTGGGCAAAAAATGCTTAGAGATCTGGTATTTAATTTCTACCTACACTAAAAATCAATTGACATCTTAGTTTGATGATAAAGTACACAATAATTTAAAGTAGATGTCAGATGTTGAAATGTACTCTTTCAAAAAGGAAAAAAAAAAGTTTCTTATCACTCATTCTCAATCTTTCTCTTTCCTTGAGTTTGATGAGAGACAAATTAACTTGCAAAAATTGCAGCACATCTTTGCTAGGTCGGTCTTCCCATCTCGCTTAGTTTAGTAGTCGTTGATATGTCACTCTCTCTTCTCCCTTTGTTGGGATAATTAACCACCTAATCGATCATTGAACAGTAATCTTTACATAAATTCGACCTTAATTATGCGTGTTTGTTTCTACTAGCCTTACTTTTTTTTTTTTTTTTTTTAAATTATTATATTTAACTTTGCTACCAAATTAAATATTTTTTCCCCTTTAAACAGTAAAACAAACCAGATCAAGAAAATTCAACTATTCATTTGTTTTATATAATTCTACTCAAGATGATTTGATAAAGTTCTCACTACCCTTTTGTGCTTAAATTTGATTGAACGAAAGTGTACCCTAAATTTGTGCTATCAGCTATGGAGCATGGAAAGTCAAAAACTTGCCAATCAATTATCAATCTCCAAATGTTGACGAAGACTTATTGAATAAATTGTCCCTGTAAGAACCTCCCTCACATGGTGTTTGACAAGGTGGTGGAAGATGGTGAAGGTTCAGCCCCCCACTTGTTTTTGTTAAATGATATCTTTAATTCAGCGAAAGAAAAAATGTTCATATTCTCGAAATTCAGATATTATTTTGATATATATTACAATCCATTGCGCTGGTTTGTGAACAAGTTGCATTTGATTATTGTTTAAAGATTTCACTAATGAAATTCCGAGTTGTTGCTGAGACGTCAGCCCTTATATAACAATATATGTCACCATAACTTGTTGGACTTTCTACTTGTTTTTGAAGCGAGCAACACCCTTTCACACAGTACAAGTAGTACTCCAATTGTTGTATTAAGGCTTGGGATTTATATCTGCCAGGCTAAGTCAAACTACAGAGTTTTACTTACGTCCACATTGACTTGGAGTATAATTATAAGAATTTTGTAGGTACCATGACTATGAGTACTAAATAAGTAAATTTGACCATGTCGATAAGAGATTCTATCTTTAAGGTACGTACTTTAGTAGCAACTACGTTTTCAATAACAAGAAATTATTATGATGTTGATTGGTGGTTTTGGTCTTTTACGTCTAGTTCATGCGTAGGATCCCCACAACCCCACTTGCCTTCTGTTTTTATTTTTCTGATATATGTAATGCGAAAATTTCATCACATAATAATCGAATCTGCTATTCCAAATAGAAGCTTAATTAACAGTCATTTTCCTTTTTGGCTGTAAACTTAGAAAAAGAAAAAAAGTGGTAACTAATTAAATGAATAATTTGTAGCCAATTATTTGTGTGTATAACAGAATATACAATTAATAAATTAAAACAAACATATACAAAATTACAAATTTTTTTTTTTTTTTTTGTTCTCTCTAAAAAAGAGAAAGAAAAAAAAAATGCAAAAGTAGCTCAATATGAATGAAGACACAATTGGCAGCCACCAATAATTTGGTTAGACAACTAACGCTTGTCTAGAATCATAAAAAGCAAAAAATAAAAAATAATAATAATAAAATAAAAAATATATTAATAATATAATTTTTGTTCATATATTTATTTAAAATTACAATAAATATTAATAATTTTTTGTATGAACCACACAACATAATTTTTTTTTTATTATTTTTTTAAAGATGTAATCAAATACTGAAAAAAACGTGTTATTTTTTTTCCTGAAAATGATTTTTTTTAAAACGTTATCCATCGAAAGGGTAGCATATTTAAATTCTATATATAAAAAAAGGTTAAATTAGTTCTTTGGATTTTTTTTTTAATTTTTTTTTTTAACTCAAGGTTCACCAAAAAACTAAATTAACCCAATAAATTAGTTCTATAGGGACCATTTGCCACTGGTGTGCATGCAAGTCAACAAATACGCACATACAACTTGCGATGGAGTTAACAACGCGGGCACCATTCTTCTTATGACTTTGCCTATTAACTTACTTCAATATATATATAGTAAACTTTTATGAATTTTATTTTTTTATAAATATTTTAGATTCCATTGGAATGGGTCATGTTTGATTAACTTGTTCACACTCCTGTTTTTGGTTAATTTTACCTCTCACATTATCATTGATTAACGGATACAGCACGTAATTACAAGGAATAAACATGAAAAGTACCACTTGATTAAACAATTTGACAATGTCCTGGCATTTTTGCAATAGAATATCATCCTCTTACCAATGAGAACAAATGATTAAGTTGCTATATATTCTACTTCCTATACTATATTAGCTATAAACTTAATTATAAGCCTTGCGGCTTTCTGTTCCTGAGCAAGAAGAACCTGAAAATGGTTACAAGGATGTTCAATCATTTTCTCTTTGCATTTCTTGCTGGTTTCTCTCTACTTTTGGTTCATGGCCAGGATCAATCAGGTATCGTTATCTAAGTCTATCAGTTTTAATATATATTATCTCTTAATTATTGCCCATATGGCTAAGGTCTCTCTCTATTTTTGGTCAGGTTTCATTAGCTTAGATTGTGGGCTACCAGCTAATTCAAGCTATACTGAGCCAATAACAGGCATCAATTATATATCAGATGCAACGTTCATAGACACTGGTGTAAGTATGAGCATATCACCTGTGTACAAAACAAATAGCCTTGAACAGGAGTATAACTATGTCAGAAGCTTTCCTCAAGAAACCAGAAACTGTTACACAATAAGTCTTACAAGTGGCACCAGATACTTGATCCGAGGGAGTTTCTTGTATGCGAATTATGATGCCAAAAGTAAACCTCCAGCATTCGACCTGTATATTGATGCTAATAAGTGGGATTCAGTGACATTACTCGATGAATCCACATTCATCTATGCAGAGCTCATACATGTCCCAAAATTAGATCATATTGATTTTTGTCTGGTGAACACGGGCCATGGTGTACCGTTTATTTCTGCATTAGAACTTAGGCCACTGAAAAATGACACATATGTCACTGTAGCTGGATCATTGTCAACTTTCGTGCGGCTTGATTTTGGTACATTAACCAATCAAACATATAGGTGAGTCATATTTTTTATACCATACTATGATTTTTGTAAGAACTTTGAAGTTCAATATTTTCTGACATGCATTATTGGAAAACATTTAGGTACAAAGACGATGTTTTTGATCGCATGTGGTTCCCCCCTACGGCCATGGTTGATTGGACACCAATAAGTACTTCGCTTACAGTGGATGGCATAACTCACAACGATTTCCAACCACCATCAGTGGTCATGGATACTGCCTCCACAGCAATAAATGCAAGTGTACCCATGACATTCAACTGGGTGGCCCCGGATAATACAACCCAATATTACGTCTACATGCACATTGCTGAAATCAGAGAGCTCAAAGCAAACGAATCTAGAGTATTCAACATTTCTCTAAATGGGGTGTTATGGGGTGGACCTATAATTCCTAAGTACCTGCACACAACCACTGTATACAGCCCTTCAGCCTTGAAAGGGGGAAAATTTGAGTTTGTTCTTTATAAAATTGAACAATCAGCTCTTCCACCACTCATCAATGCCATTGAGGTTTACAAGGTTGTAGAGCTCTTACAATCTCAGACAGACCAACAAGATGGTAAATTATTCATAATGCATTGTTTTTCTTTAACAAGGTTTTTGGTTTGTCTTAATGTACATGATCTCAACTGCCATGTATCTCTTGTATGCATTCGAAACTTTAGTTGATGCAATGAAGAACATCCAGTCAATGTATGGAGTAACAAGAAATTGGCAAGGAGATCCATGTGCCCCTACAGCGTTTGTGTGGGATGGATTAAATTGTACCTCTAATGCTTATGAATCTCCTACAATCATATCACTGTAAGCATATGCCTCCAGACAACCTACAAAACTTTCTAACTTTAGTCCATATAATGTTAAAATAACTTAAAATTTTTTCTATTAATTAGGAATTTGTCATCAAGTGGATTGACTGGGCAGATTGCTCCTTACATATCAAATCTCACATTGATACAGTACTTGTAAGTATCGAAATCTCACACTTTCAATTAATTTTTATGTAAGAGTCTAAGCCCCCCCTTTTTTTTTTTTTTACAATCAATAAGTTTTTAATTGGATTTTTTATTTCAGGGATCTATCAAATAATAACTTAACTGGACCAGTGCCTGACTTTCTCTCAAATTTGCAATCATTGAGGGTCTTGTAAGTTATTAGGATCTGGAAAGGTATTTCAAAACTTCTATTCAAAAACAAAATCATCATGTTTTCTCAACCTTTGCAGAAACTTAGAAGGAAACAACTTGAGTGGCTCACTTCCTGCTGCCCTTCTTGCCAAATCAAAGAGTGGTTCACTGTTATTAAGGTCAGCTTTCTGTCATAACTTTTTTTTCCCATTTTTCATTTTCATAACTATCCTCCTACAAGAAAAATATCAAAGAATTACATTTACACCTATTTCTAGCACATATATAACAGACTAATGGTGGTCGCAATTCTTTCATTTTTCGCCGTGAATTGTTTTAATGATAGTGTGGGAGAAAATCCAAATCTATGCTCATCAGTTTCTTGTACAACGGAGCAGAAGAAGAAGAAGACGAATATTATTGTTCCAATAGTGGCATCAGTTGGCGGATTGTTCTTGTTATTAGCTGCAGCTGGTATCTTTTGGATATTTAAAAAAACAAAAGAAAGAGAAGGTAAGACAAGCACAAAGTCTACTAATCAAGGCTAAATGTTTATTCAAGTTGTATATTCCCATTTGAAAAAAAAAAAAAAAAATTACTCAACATATATTATATTACAACTCTTGATGATCTTAGGGAATGTGACGGGAGGTAACACAACCAACAGTATGCAACTAGAATCAAAGAATCGACAATTTACCTACTCTGATATCCAGATGATTACGAACAACTTTGAGAAACTTCTTGGTCAAGGTGGGTTTGGCAAAGTTTATCTTGGTTTCGTAGAAGGAAATCCTGTGGCTGTAAAGATGATCTCCCAATCAGCAATTGAAGGGTATCAGCAATTTCTGTCTGAGGCACGTAACCACAACCTGTGCCATATTTTTTAGATCATTCAAATATATGAAAATAAATTGTGTCTTTATATTACAGGTTGAACCTCTTATAAGAGTTCATCATAGAAACTTGACTATCCTTGTTGGATATTGCAAAGAAGGACCCAATCTCGCTCTCATCTATGAGTATATGGTGAATGGAGACTTGCATTCCCATATTTCAGGTCTGGTCACAAGTATAAGTACAGGTTTCACATTTTTTGGTTGTTCATTTTGATTTCTGAAGATCACAAACTTTCTATGGGTATATTTTAATAAGCCTATCGGCAAATTTTTTCACAACCTGGTTTCTTGTGATTGGTTTATAACAAAAGTTGTATTAGCGGTGGACTCATAAAAAGTGATAGTCCTATAACCAAAACTTTTAACAAGTTGTAAACAAGGTTGTGAAAAAATATATCTTCCTACCATTGCTTGGAAAATTTAATAAATTGCATGGACAATATTTATTCAGCGGAAATAGAACTTAGAGAAAGGGCAAAGTAATTACTTCATGAGACTTACTAGTTACTACCGTGGAATGCTTTGGATGCAGAAAATAACTCAAATATCTTAAGTTGGGAAGGCAGAATTCGAATTGCATTGGACTCTGCACAAGGTAGTCTTAGCATAATTATTTTCTAACATGCATCTTTTCAGCTTTTCAATGTATGAAGTGTGGATTTTCAAATGCAGGATTGGAGTATCTACACGATGACTGTAATCCACCCATTATTCACAGAGATGTGAAGCCATCAAACATCTTGTTGAATGAAAAATTCCAAGCCAAGATTGCTGATTTTGGCCTGTCCAGAGTTATCCCAACAGATGGTAGCAGTTATGTGACAGCAACTGTTGCTGGCAGTCCAGGCTACTTAGACCCCGAGTAAGTACCGGTTTGTTAGGATGGTTTAACACCACACTCTTTTGAAGTATAACTTCTTAAAACCTCATTTTCTCTATTGAAATAACTTTTGAAACAATAAAATACGTAAATAATGAAAATTATTCTCTACTGATTTACTTCACCATACAAACATAGTCCATTATAGGTCTAGTTAACATCATCAAAATTTAAAAAATTTCAACAAATCCAATGACAATTGCAATTAAAAGAAAATAAAATATCTTAATATACCCTTCTGAAGTTTAATCTGTGTCAAAAATATTTTCGTAATTGGTATCAACCTTTTTTTATTTTTCCGAGAGGGATTGCAGGTACTTCAGATCAAACAAATTAACTAAGAAAAGTGATGTATATAGCTTTGGAGTTGTTCTTATGGAGTTAATCACAGGTCGACCTGCTATAAAGAGAAGCACTGAGCCCGTTCATATAAGTCAATGGGTCAATTCCACTGTTGCGCACGGGGATATTCGAAGTATTGTTGATCCAAGATTACCAAACGGAGATTTCGATCTCAACTCTGCCTGGAAGGCTGTTGAAGTATCCCTGACTTGTGTATCTGAAAATCCCCTCAATAGGCCAACCATGAGTCAGGTAGTTATTGATCTAAAGGAATGCTTGGCAACAGAATTAGCTCGAAGGAAGGAGGACAGTGTGACTGAATCAAATGATTCAAGTCCAATTTTCACAATCCATGTGACTGCTAGAACTAGTCCTTCAGCAAGATAGTTCTTAAGTTGTTCCAAGCATTAAAATTTTCATACTTAATCTTGAAGCTTTCCTGCTTTGTCTACTTTTCTTTTTTTATGTCGTTGCAATTTATTTGTAATCAGATCATTATGTGTTAAAACTAGTAGCTATGATGGACAATTTATTTGTGATATGTACCTATTAATCTCAAACTCGATCTATAAATTCAGCCAATAAAATTTGGAGAACTCTTCAGTACAAGGTTTTTCTTTTTTCTTTTTTCTTTTTTCTTTTTTTAAAAATTTGGGGTAGACTGCCTATTTTTTCCTCAAGACGAGCTTTATGAAAGCAGCATCCTAGGATGGAAGAGGAGTACCATGCGCAATAGTGAGACCGATGAGGGCTCAAAGTCATCTCGAAGAGGCATCATGAAGTGTATAAATTTGTTGTGATCACAGTATTTGGTAAAGTGCTTCATATCGTCTACATGTTTTTGTGGAGAATCTGGACCAAATGATTGTTCCCACGTATAAAAAACTTGGGAATAAAAATAAATAATGGACTGACTTGGTACCTAATGCATTTCTTGTAATAATAATCTGAAACTCTTAAAGCTACGTCTTGAGTGAAATTACAGCAGTTGGCGAGAAAATATCAGATTGCCTTTGCAATTCAAAATTCAAAGTTTTGGCATGAGACTCTTGATGATGGGAACCAAATCTTAGATCAACTAAGACAGCATCTCGCACAGAATACTGTCTCAATCTTTGAGGTATATAGCAAAGGCATTTTCTGATTCATCCTTCTTTGGTACTAGGTTGGAAATTTCACCAAAGACAACCCCATAATTTTCTGCCATTAAAGAAAACTGCCACATTTTGAACCGCCATGTGTAGCATCATTAGATTGGGCCATGGAAATAAATGTGATTGGATATGTAGGGGTTGGGATCAAGTGGCTTGGAGGGTTACCCACATTTCTAAATGACCTTGACATAAGCTTGTTGTATGATTAACATCAACTTTGAAAATGTAAGATTTTAAAAAGCTGTACATAAAAATTCAAAATTAAAAGTTGGCTTAATGCACTAGATACAACCAGATGTGATGGACTGGTGGCTAAGTGCAAGGACTAGCATAATGGGAGAGAATACCATTGAAAGAAGTAGAAACATAACTCTAATGCCATATTAAAAAACGAAAGGAGAATGCATGAAAATAAGGTAAATATGTAAATTATACTCTCCAAGTTTAACCAAAATTCATTTTATGCCTCTAACTTCACTTGAGTCCTCTAATTTTAAGTTTATTAAATTTGGAACCTATGTTAGATTTTGATAAATGGTTGCTTACCGTTAAGTACACTTTTTTTTTTCCTTTTTTTTTTTTTTTTTTTTTTTTTTTTTTTTTTTTTTTTCTTTCAATTTCTTAAATAAAAAATCCCGAAAATTAAAAAAAAAAAATTTATTAGAACACAATCCTAGTTTTTAATACAATTTTTCTTAACTATTACAAATATATATATTTCAAATTGGAAGAATACAATCCTAGTATAGACAGATTTAAACGAAAACTTTCTTTACAGATTACACAAAATTTCTATCCAAAGGAATTGATTTTTATTTTTAATCAACTTAAGAGAAGAATACTATAGGAACTTCCACAACTTTTTTTTTTTTTTTTTTTTTTAAGATAGATAAGAAAAATTATATCAAGAAGAAACTACTTCATCAAGGGAATGAAGTAGACAAAGAAGATATGTACAAACAATTGAGAGATAATGCAATATCCTTTCTACCAAAAAAAAAAGCAATTAATAGAGAGAAACAAAACATTTATGAATTAGTGTTGGTTGCGATTATACCAACACTAATGTACTGGATCCCATTAAAACCATTCAATTTTGTAAAATTTGTGAGCTTTAACCCATGCACCGATGAGATCGGAGAGTGAGAGTCACCTATATGGCTTCAGTGTATTAAGTACTGCTCTATTTCAATATGGTGCGCTTTAGGATTTGACTTTAGCATATTATGAACGTTAGCCTGTATGACTTTTTTTTTTTATCGTTGACTTGGAGGTTTTTTTATTTATTTTTATTTGGAATGGCATTGACTTAGAGTAATAATAATTATTTTCACTAAGTATCCTGCATGTACAAAACATGACAGCAACATGTGTCTATTCAACATTTCAATTCTTTTATGACTAAAACTTTTATCTCACTTTTACAAAGTCTTAATTTTTTTTTATTATTACTTATAGTTCACCACTATAAAATTGTATTAAAACTTGCGGCACAAAGGTTGATTCCCTTTATTTGCTAATTTGATGAGCTGTGGATTTGCAAGAGAATCTACCCAACAAGGACAACTGACTAAGTAGCTAAACTATTCTTTTATATTTTTCGCAGTATATATGGTACGTATAAGATGACAAAAAGCATGTCCTCAGCTATGTTCCCTATTGTGCTATCTCCTATCAGCTGTGGAGCATGAAAAGTCAAACTTGCCAATGAATTATCATTCTCCAAATTTTGACTTAGACTTATTGAATAAATTGAGCATGTAACCATCCCCATCTCCAGCCTCCCCCATATGTTTAACAATGGTGAAGGTTCAAGCCCCTCTTGTTTTTATTAAATAATATCTTTAATTCAGCGAAAGAAAAAATGTTCACAATCTTGAAATTCAGATATTATTTTGATACAGTTCAAAACCAGCTTTGCTGGCGGTTTGTGAACAAGTTGCATTTGATTATTGTTCAAAGACTTCGCTAATGAAATTCCGAGTTGTTGCTGAGACATCAACTCTTTTGTAACAATATACTCTTCCACATTGACTTGGACTTAAAAAAAAAAAAAAAATCAATTAAAATAATTTTATAGTTACTTTATAATGAGAACCAAAAAAGGTCAGGGACATACAAGTTAAAGAATTTATGAATTGTCAATTTGCAAGAAAATCTTTCTAATGAAAATGACAATTGACCATGTCGATCGGTAAGATATTCTCTCTCTCTATCTATGATGTTGATGGGGGTTGCAAACCATTTTATGTTTGAATTGATTGGTGGTTTTGCTCTTCTATGTCTAGTTCATGCCTAGGATCTCCATTTCCCACAACCCTACCGCCCATTGTTTTTATATGTATAATACGACAATTTCATCACATAAGAATCAAATCTACCATTCAACCAAGAAGCTTGATTGACTGAGTCCTGTGCTGCTAGTTAGTTAAATGAGTAATTTGAAGCCAATTAATTTCATGTACGTATAAAAAAAAAAATAAAAAAATACATTGCCAAAGTTTGGTTACAAACTTGAGCCAAAATGACCAAATATCACTATTTACCAAAATATGTTGCAATCTACCACTGTTTATGAAATATGAGTACTAAAAAAGGTCAAGAACTACAAATAACTAACTTAAAAATTAAAAGTTCCAGGCAGCCATTGCCACAAAGGCAAATTTTAGTGAAACTCGAGTTCCTTCAACTCAAGTTACATAGCAAACTCAAGTTTGAGGAACTCGAGTTCCTAAATAGTGGTAGATTGCAACATATTTTTGCAAATAGTGGTATTCGGCCAATTCAGCCTACAAACTTCGCTATAATCTAAGTCTACTACTCCCACTAGTAAAATTAACTATTATATATTTTGAAAATCTAACCGTTGAATTGCATATATATATATATTTTATGTTTTTAACATATACGTGTCAAATTTCATGTCAACAAGTTATTATTTACTATACACTTTATAAACATATTTTTTACGAATAATTTTAGGCTACAAAAATTTTAAATTTTAATATTGGATTGATAACATATCTATTGATATTTGATTTTCTAGAAATTTTGCAACTATGTAGAATATAATAAGAAAATGTAGTCCAATGGTGAATTTGTCAAAATTCACATTTAATTAAAAAATATTGAGTAGACTTGTATAGCCTTAGATGACTACAATAAAGTTTGTTGTCAAACATTGTACTTTAGTTTTTTGAATTTGTTCTTTCAAGCAAAGGTTTTTTTCCCCAAAGAAATTAAATTAACCCAATAAATTAGTTAAAACAAAATAACTAAATTAAGGTGTGAAAATAAACCTTAACGGACTAAAATGGACTATAGGGACCATTTGCCTCTGGTGTTTATGCAAGTCAACAAACATGCTCATACAACTTGCATATGTCTTGACTAGCTATCGAGTTGAAAATGCGGGCACCATTCTTCTCATGACTTTGCCTCTTAACTTACTTCAATATATTAACCTTCTCCGGAAATGGTTTATGTTTGATTAACTTGTTCACACGTCTGTGTTGTTGGTTAATTTTACCTCTCAATTATCCTTGACTAAAGGATACAGGGCTAATTGCAGGGAATAAACATGAAAAGTATCATTTGATTAAACAGTTGATAATGTCCTGGAAATTATGCAATAGAATATCATCCTCTTACCTATGAGAAAAAATGATTAAGCAACAATATATTCTATTTCCTATAATATATTAGCTATAAACATATAAGGCTAGTGGCTTTCTGTTCCTCAGCAAGAAGAAGCTGAAAAGGGTTACCAGGATGTACAAACATTTTCTCTTTGCATTGCTTGCAGGTTTCTCTCCACTTTTGGTTCATGGCCAGAATCAAACAGGTATGGTTATCAAAGTCTATCAGAGTTAACATTAATTGTCACTTAATTACTGACCAAATGGCTAAGGTCTCTCTATTTTTGGTCAGGTTTCATTAGCTTAGATTGTGGGCTACCAGCTAATTCTAGCTATACTGAGCCAACAACAGGCATCAATTATACATCAGATGCAACGTTCATAGACGTTGGTGTAAGTATGAGTATATCACCAGCGTACAAAACAAATAGCCTTGAACAGGAGTATTACTATGTCAGAAGCTTTCCTCAAGGAATCAGAAACTGTTACACAATTAGTATTACAAATGGCACCAGATATTTGATCAGAGGGAGTTTCTTGTATGGAAATTATGATGCAAAAAGTAAACCTCCAGGATTCGACCTGTATATTGATGCTAATAAGTGGGATTCAGTGACATTACTCGATGAATCCACATTCATCTTTGCGGAGCTCATACATGTACCAAAATTAGATCATATAGATTTTTGTCTGGTGAACACGGGCAATGGTGTACCGTTTATTTCAGCATTAGAACTAAGGCCATTGAAAAATGACACGTATGTCACTGAATCCGGATCATTGTCAACCTTTCTGCGGCTTGATTTTGGTTCATTAACCAATCAAACATATAGGTGAATCATATTTTTTATATATCATGCCATCTTATATTACTATGATTTTGGTAAGAACTTATAAATTCAATATTTTTTAACATGCGTCAGGTACAAAGATGATGTTCTTGATCGCATGTGGTTCCCCCCTACGGCCATGTTTGGTTGGACACCAATAAGTACTTCGCTTACTGCGGTCATGGGTACAACTCACAATGATTTCCAACCACCATCAGTGGTCATGGATACTGCCCCCTGATAACACATCCCAATATTATGTCTACATCCACATTGCTGAAATCAAAGCTCTCAAAGCAAACGAATCTAGAGTATTCAACATTTCTCTAAATGGGGAGTTATGGGGTGGACCTTATATTCCTAAGTACCTGCACACAACCACTGTATACAGCCCTTCAGCCTTGAAAGGGGGAAAATTTGAGTTTACTCTTTATAAAATTGAACAATCAACTCTTCCACCACTCATCAATGCCATTGAGTTTTACACGGTTGTAGAGCTCTTACAATCTCAGACAGACCAACAAGATGGTAAATTATTCACAATGCATTGTTTTTCTTTAACAAGGTTTTTAGTTTGTCCTAATATTCTTGATCTCAATTTTGAATAATTTCTTGTATGCATTCAAAACATTAGTTGATGCGATCAAGAACATCAAGACAATCTATGGAGTAACAAGAAATTGGCAAGGCGATCCATGTGCCCCTACAGTGTATGTGTGGGATGGATTAAACTGTACCTATAATGCTTTTGAATCTCCTACAATCACATCACTGTAAGTATATGCCTTCAAATAAGCTAAAGAACTGTCTTAGTACAATCTATCACGTTAGAATAATTGAAAATTTTCTATTAATTAGGAACTTGTCATCAAGTGGATTGGCTGGGCAAATTGCTCCTTAAATATCCAATCTCACAATGATACAATACTTGTAAGTATCGAAATCACACACAATCAATTAATTTTCATGTAAGAGGGTAAAAAGGACCAATATTTAATCTCCATTTATTATTACAATAATAAATTTTTAATTGAATTGCTCATTTCAGGGATCTATCAAATAATAGCTTAACAGGACCAGTTCCTAATTTTCTATCAAATTTGCAATCATTGAGGGTCCTGTAAGTTATATGGATTTCAGAAAATTATTTCAAAACTTTTATTTGAAAAGGGGATCATATTTTCTCAACCTTTGCAGAAACTTAGAAAGAAACAACCTGAGTGGCTCACTTCCTGCTGCCCTTCTTGACAAATCAAAGAGTGGTTCACTGTTACTAAGGTCTCCTTTCTGTCATGACTTTTTGTGCCATTTTTCATTTTCATAACTATCCCACTACAAGAAAAATTAGTGTGTATAAGGGATTAGTGGTGATTGCTATTCTTATTTCTTACCTTTTATGCTATGATTTTTTTAATGTTAGTGTGGCAGAAAATCCAAATCTATGCCCATCAATTTCATGTACAACGGAGCAGAAGAAGAAGAAGAATATCATTGTTCCAATAGTTGCATCCATTGGCGGATTTTTCATCTTGTTATTAGGTGCAGCTGGTATCTTTTGGATATTTAAAAGAATAAGAGAACAAGAAGGTAAGACAAACACTGCGTCTACTAATCAAGGTTAAATGTTTATTCAAGTTGCTTATTCCCATTTGAGAAAAAAAAATTTACTCCACATATATTTTATTCAAATTCTTGACGATCTTAGGAAAAATGACAGGAGTTAAAGTATCCAACCTTCAAAATGTACAACTAGAATCAAAGAATCGACAATTTACCTACTCTGATATCCAGATGATTACCAACAACTTCGAGAAACTTCTTGGTGAAGGTGGGTTTGGAAAAGTTTATCTTGGTTATGTAGATGGAATTCCTGTGGCTGTAAAGATGATCTCCCAATCAGCAGTTGAAGGGTATCAGCAATATCACTCTGAGGCATGTAACCGAAATTTATGCCATATTTTTTTAGTTCATTCGTATATGTGAAAATAATTTGTGACTTTATATTACAGGTTGAACCTCTTATAAGAGTTCATCATAGAAACTTGACTATCCTTGTTGGATATTGCAATGAAGGACCCAAGCTCGCTCTCATCTATGAGTACATGGTGAACGGAGACTTACATTCCCATATTTCAGGTCTGGTCACAAGTAAATATATAGGTTTCACATACTAATTTGGTCATTACATTTCAATTTCTGAAGATCACTAACTTTCTGTGGGTCATATTATAATAAGTCTAGAGAGAAAATTTTTCACATTGTGGTTTGTTGTGATTAGAATATAACTGTGTTATCAATGGTAGAGTCATAAAAATATATATTCCTCTAATCATAACTTGCTACCTTAACAAATTGTAAAAATGGTTGTGAGAAAGGTTCCAAACATTGGAAAATTTAATAATTAAATTGCTTGTAGAATATGTATTCAGTAAAAACAGAATTTAGAGAAAGGGAAAAGTAATTTGTTCACGAGACTTACTACTTTTGAATGCTTTGGATGCAGAAAATAACTCAAATATCTTGAGCTGGGAAGGCAGGATTCGAATTGCATTGGACTCTGCACAAGGTTAGTCTTACTGTAATTCTTTTCTAACATGCATCTTTTCACCTTTTCAATGTATGATGTGTGGATTTTTTTAATGCAGGATTGGAGTATCTACATGATGATTGTAATCCACCCATAATTCACAGAGATGTGAAGCCGTCAAACATCTTGTTGAATGAAAAATTCCAAGCCAAGATTGCTGATTTTGGCCTATCCAGAGTTATCCCAACTGATGGTGGTAGTTATGTGACAACAGTTGTTGCTGGCACTCCAGGCTACATAGACCCCGAGTAAGTACCAGTTTGTTAGGATGGTTTAACACCACACTCTTTTGAGGATTACTTTTTGAAACCTCACATTTTGTATTGAAACAACTTTTGAATCAATAAAATATATAAATAAATAATTCTCTAAAAATTAGTTTCACCATGCAGACACGGTCCATTATAGGTCTAGTTAACATCTTCAAAATTTAAATTTTTTCAATCAATTTAATGACAATTGCAATTAGAAGAAAGTAACATATCTTAAGATACCCTTTTGAAGTTTAATCCGTATCAAAAATATTGTTGTAACTGGTATCAAATTTTTTTTATTTTTTCTGAGAGGGGTTGCAGGTACTTCAGATCAAACAAATTAACTACGAAAAGTGACGTATATAGTTTTGGAGTTGTTCTTATGGAGTTAATCACAGGCCAACCTGCTATAATGAGAAGCACTGAGAACGTTCATATAAGCCAATGGGTCAATACCATGGTTGCGCATGGGGATATTCGAAGTATTGTTGATCCAAGATTACCAAACGGAGATTTCGATCTCAACTCTGCCTGGAAGGCTGTTGAGGTATCCATGACTTGTGTATCTGAAAATCCCCTCAATAGGCCAACCATGAGTCAGGTAGTGGTTGATCTAAAGGAGTGCTTGGCAACAGAATTAGCTCAAAGGAGGGGGGACAGTGTGACTGAATTAAATGATTCAAGTTCAATTTTCACAATCAATGTGACTACTGGAACCAGTCCATCAGCAAGATAGTTCTTAACTTGTTCCAAGAATTAAAATTGGCATACTGAATCTTGAAGCTTTCCTGCTTTGTGTCTACTTTTCTTTAATTTTATCATTTGTGTCAGATCTTGTTCAATGTTGGCACATTCCGTTCGAAGTTTCTACATATTTTTATCATCAAACAATTTGTATTTGTGTTTTGTGGGTCATTTGTGTATTTGAGTAGTAGTGCTGCTCGTTTTTCAAGTCCGCATCTGCAAAGATCAAGTTCACACCAGCAAGGCAGGCACGTGGCCACGGGTGGAGGCAGAAATTTTAATTTGTGGCGGCCGAAATTAACTTGAATCTTATATATTCTCAAATCAAATATCATGTACTCTATGATTTACCATAAGTTCTATGAAACTCTTTTTTTAACTATTTGTTGGCAGCCAATTGTAATTGAATCAATTCAAACCTAGAGATATATGCGGTTAAAACAAATGAAAACTACATAATGGAGGCTTTAGAATTAATTTATGCTCGATATGGACGTATTTGCTACAAGTTTATTCGTGAAAAAATTATTTACTACTCATGTCTAATACTCAATACATGTTTTAATATTTAGGGACCACATAAATAACTTCTCATATAAATATTAGGAAAAATACTATAAAAAGTCTTTTTTATATATATATATATATATATATATATATGTAGGACATCGCATCCCATTAACTATTCTTATTGATAAAACACAAATTTAGGCTATTACAACAATGTTTACTACTCTCTCTCTCTCTCTCTCTCTCTATATATATATATATATATGTGTGTGTATAAATAGTTGATTAGAGATCACATTGCCTCTTTAATTTAAAGGAAATTTTTTTTTTGAAAAAATTACTTATCAAATAGTATATAACATCTTATAATCCTGTCTGGAGTACTATTACATGACATGGGATTGGGTTCCTTGTTGTGGGTTTATGACCAATATTTGTTGTGGCTTACTATGTAAGTAACGTAATGTCACAATGTACTATTTTGAGTACTTTTATGCACAATTGAGGTGCTCTATTGTACAACTATTTTTAATGATAGACGTGACTCAAAATCCCCAAGTTTTAACATGTATGCAAAAAGCATTCATTATCATGAATATTGCATTTCATATGTACATTAGCTATGCTACCTAATAGACTGTGTCTCAATATTGTTTTAGGACAAAGTTTGGCTACAATCTTAGTTGTAACTTAAAACTATAACTTCCTTTAAAAAAGAAATTAACATTACTACATATTTTAAAAATCTAAATATTAGATTGCATGTTATTTACACTTTTAACACATATATGTCAAATATTGTGTTAATTGAATATTATTTATTATATGATCCATAAACTTATTTTTTATGTATAATTTTATATTAAAAAACTTGCAATTTAAATAATTGGTTGATGGCATAGGTATTGATATTTGATCTTCTTGTTGTTTTGCAAGTGTAGGGGATATATGAATAAATGTAATCCAATGTTAGATTTGTCAAAATTTACCTTCAATAAAAAAATATTAAGTGAAGTTATAACCTTAGGATACAATCAAATTTGTAACTAAACTTTGTACATTATTTAATTATGGTTTCACAAAGTATGTAGCAACCTTTTTAGTCAAATTTTGTGGCTTGTAGTCGTAGATAGCTACTTTTGAAGGCTATATAGGACCTTATGTGTTAGACCTAGGACTTGTTGCTGTAACGACCCCGTCCCAAATGTGTAGAGGCCTTTTCCCCAGCGCAACCTGGGGAAGAACAAAGACCCAAAAGGGGGGTCTTGCATTCTATGGAATCCCACATCACCTAGGGAAGCACATGGGAATGTGTTTATAAGGAATGATCTCCATTCAATGTGTAGAGGCCTTTTCCCCAGTGCAACCTGGGGAAGAACAAAACCATGAGGAGTATGGGCTCCAAAGTGGACAATATCTACACAGTTGGGACGGGGTCGTTGCAGTTGCTGCCGTTACACATACTAAGGAAATTTTACATATTTGTTTTGTAACTAATTGTGGTGATGACTCTTATCATTTAGAAGAAGATGTTGACATGTAGCGAAGTCAAACCCTTCATTATTTTGTAGCCAATGATCATTGTAATTGCTCATAGAGCTCTGATTCATTGTTGGAAATTTGAGGTTTAATTTAATCTTGATGGATCAAAGGGCACTTTTGATTAATTTGATCCTCTTCAAAAGAAATTTGTATGTAGATTCTTTAATGTTAGTGAGAAACCCTTGGAAATGAAAAGTCCTTAGGAAAAAAAAAAAAAAATGCAGGTCCTTTTCATTTGTGGTCTCATCACAAACTAAACCTTTGGTGAATTTGGGACATAATCATAGTTGTCAAAACATGAATCATATTGCAAATCAATTTTTTATTTTTCTGTATTATGTATCGTAAGATTCATAAACACATAATAAAATTTATAAAAAATTATAGATATACATGAGTTGGGTACGGGGAGGGGAGGCCAACCCTACACCTATGCCATACCTATTTTGGTGTAAATTCAAAACTCAATACCCACTCCATTTGCTATGCAGGGTGGATAAAACCCACCCATTAGGGTTGGGTGAGGCTGGTACTTGCAGGAAAGAGTTTAAATTATCATCCCTATTTCTAGTATATAAACCCTACTTGAGTTCATTTAAATTCAAGGTACTTAATATCAGAGATATAGCTATTAAGACCTTAACACCAAAAGACATTAATTTTTCCTACCCCACTTTTTGGCCACACATTGCATGGAACATCAGCTAGTTGTAATAAAAATGGTGATAACTCTAGCATTTTGCAATTCATAAATTATGCATGCATGTGGCTCATTCTCTGAAAGTGATAGGAGAAATACCTGGTGCTGGGTGGTTTTGAGATAGGCTTTACCAACTACTGACACCTATTTCTTGCTGGAATTTATTGGATAGAGATCATTTTGATGGAATGAAAGTATTCCCTTTTGTGTTATCAGCTACTGCTCAAGGAAAAGTCAAATCTGCTAACCAATATTGAAACAATGACGAAGTCAATGGGAATAAATTATGCCCAATCATTGTCATAACACGGAGTCCTTTCAGTCTTTAACGCGCTTTGTAAGAAGAGATACTCTAGTACTTATAAATATTGAAAAATATTTAGTATTAGTTAGTGCCCAAGCTGCATTTGATAATTGTTTTGTTTAGTGGCCAGGCTGCATTTGATAATTGTTTTAAGAAATTCGCTATTTATAATGCAAGTGGTAACAGTGCTGTTAGCACAATAATATATTTAACTATATTGTTGGAATTTTTCTTGTTCATATAGAAAGGAAAAGACTTTCATACACTGTATGAATATGAATTTCTAGACTAAGGTCAGACTTCAGAGTATTATAGATGTTTAACCCATGCATGTTTCCATTATTCTCATTGACTAGCTCGGAGTTAAAAAATAAACAAATAAATTTTCCACGTATTTTGCAAATAAATTAAACAATTTGATAGTCTGTCAGTTTGCTAGAGAAAATCATATAGTTATGAGTACAATTGATTAAGTTGTTAAACTATATATTCTGCTTTGTTAAAGTACTTATTAGATGATGGAGAAAATTTCTGCACTAGTGTTCCTATAAGCCAGAAGAAAGATAGATGGTCATGATGGGGAGCTTCAAACATTTCATCCTTGCATTTCTTGTTGGTTTTGCCCTTATACATCTAATTGATGCACAGGATCAAACAGGTATGATAATCTAAATTCTTGAATATATCATTGAGCTAATCACGTAGCTAAGGTATTGTTCTATCTATTTGTCTCAGGCTTCATAAGCATAGCCTGTGGATCACCAGACAATTCTAGCTTTTCAGAGCCAACAACAGGCATAAATTACATTTCGGATGCGGCATTCATAGACACTGGTATAAGTCAACAGATATCAGCTGTATATAAAGATGGCTATCAACATCAAGTATGGAATCTCAGAAGCTTTCCTCAAGGAATCCGAAACTGTTACAACATAAGCATTGTGCAAGGTACTAAGTATCTGATCCGAGGAACTTTCGTATATGGGAATTATGATGGACTAAGTAAGTTACCACAATTCGATATCCATCTAGGAGTGAATATGTGGGATACGATCAACATAACAGATATGTCCCTTGATTTCTCCACGGAGCTCATACATGTCCCATATCAAAATTATTTACAAATCTGTCTTGTAAACACGGGCTTCGGGGTGCCATTTATATCGGCAATAGAGTTAAGGCCATTGAGCAATAAGACGTATTTATCAAATTCTGGATCATTGGCACTCTTCGCTCGCTTGGACGTGGGTTCAGTAACTGGCAAAACATACAGGTGAGTCATTTTATATAAGATTACATCATTTGAAACAGTATATATATATATACACACACATATAGTAATGGATCGGAATTGAATGCTCCCCATATTGCACGAAAATGGATAAGGCCCATTTCACCATTAAAATTTCATTTTCTAGATCGGGCCACACGAAGAATGTCTTCGTGAAATTTGACCAATCTAATGTTAGAATGTATTTTCTTTAAATACACTCGGTGCTTGCGAAATTTAAAGAGGATATGTGATGAATAACTGCCTCATTTGTAAAATGTTTAAATTTTAAGTTCATTTTGTTATAAAATTATTTACTAAAAATGTGATTATGGATTAGTAAATGAAATCTTATTTGTATAAAATTTAACATATGTGTTAAAATGAGGAGAACATATAATCTAACCATGGGTTTTTAAAAATATTAATTAAATAAAATATTATTAGGCGGTATAATGTTACTTAAAGTTATATAAGACTTAACTTTATCTTAATAATTCGATCGGTACATAAAAGAGGAGGGGAGTTTCAAACCTTAGTTCTCCTTAGAATAATTTATATTGGATTTTTGGTACTTAGCTTAAATTAGTTATTTTTATTTATTTTGATATTTTGACACTTAGCTTTTGATGAAAATAGAAAGTTAAAATCGACTGTATAAATTGTAATTATTTATTAAATAATGGACTTAAAAATTCCAATATAAAAAAAAAAAAAAAAAAAAAAAAGGACTTAAAAATTCAAAGAAGATCCATTTTTTTATTAGGTCTCACAAAATTGCCTCAACGTGGTAACCCAACCCAACACAAGGTGGGCTAGTTTTTAAAGTTACCATTGGTTGTGTTGGGTTGACGTTTTCTCAATCAAAAAGGCCACATTAGATTGAAAAATAACCCAAACCCAATATGAACATTGCACACTATTATCAATTAGTTGCTGGCTTATTCTGAATATCTATGTTTTCTTAGGTATCCAACAGACCTTTATGATCGCGTTTGGACTCCCTTGAACTATAATTCGTCTACAACTTTAAGTACCTCACTTCTTATTGACTCCCAAAGTAACAATTATTACCAACCACCTTCTATTGTTATGAGCACTGCTTCCACTCCAATTAATGTTAGTGCTCCTCTGGAGTTGAATTGGAATTCGCAGAATGCTACTTCCTCACAATACTATGTCTACATGCACTTTGCTGAAGTTGTGAACCTCAAAGCTAATCAGTCCAGATCATTCAACGTTACAGTAAATGGGAAGTTCTTTTATGGACCTATTGTTCCTCAATACTTGTACACATCCACAGTGTACAGCACATCCATCTTGGCGATTGCCCAAAATTATGATCTTTTAATCTCCAAAACAAAAAGTTCAACACTGCCACCTATCCTCAATGCACTCGAGATATATTCAATTAGAGATCTCTCAAAACCAGGAACAAACCAACAAGATGGTATGTTTTCTTCTACACATGCATGTCATCTAGTGCCTTATTCTATTTTGTACTTTTTAAAAAAACTTATTTGGATGCATATGAAAATGTTATAGTTGATGCCATCACAAAAATCAAGTTAGCATACGGAATACAAAGAAATTGGGAAGGAGATCCGTGTCTCCCACAAGCATACTCATGGGCAGGTTTAAATTGCAGCTATGATAGTATTAACCCACCTAGAATAACATCCTTGTAAGTTTATTCATTCATATAAGCCTTATGACTTGGAAACTTATTTTTGAAGTATCTCTTACCGTGAAATGTAAATTGAATCAGGAACTTGTCCTCTAGTGGATTGACTGGAGTGGTATCTGTTTTTATATCAAATCTCATAATGTTACAATATTTGTAAGTATTTGCAATTTACTTAGTAAAAAATGTAAAAACATGATAATGATTACCAAAATTGTTACAATTTTTATGACAAGGTAAGTGATTTTGTCATTTCAGGGATATATCAAACAATAATCTTACTGGATCAGTGCCTGATTTCCTTTCACAATTGCAATACTTGAGGGTCCTGTAAGTTGAATTTTAAGATTGTTACCAAAAATTTCTTAATTTGTTAGAAATGACAAAAATCATATACACCCTACCTTTGCAGAAACTTGGAAAAAAATCAACTCACTGGTACTATTCCAGCTGACCTCATTCAGAGATCGAAGAATGGTTCTCTATTACTAAGGTATGATTTTTTTCGAAGATAATGTAACCCTTCATTATAACAATTATTTTCCTTTCATAATACATGATCTCACCACCATCCTTTATTTGCTCTAGTGTGGATGAAAATTTAAATGTTTGTGGATTTGGATCATGCAAAAAGAAGAACAATATTGCTGTTCCAATAGGGGCATCGGTTGGTGTATTGCTCATCCTCTCATTGATTGTTGTGGCTGTCTTGTGGGGACTTAAGAGAAGAAAAAAAGACAAGAATAAAGGTTAGAATTGAAATACAAGACCCATATTCAAGTAAACAAAGAATACATTCTCCTCACTTATGTTTCTTATAATAATGATGTTCACAGTGGCCATAGCGGGAACAGAATCCAACATCCAGACGACGTCGTTTCAGTCAATAGAGTCAATACAACGCCAATTTACATATGCTGATCTTATAAGAATTACCAACAATTTTGAGAGGATTCTTGGTAAGGGCGGATTCGGACAAGTTTACCATGGCTATGTTGATGACACTCAAGTTGCAGTGAAAGTGCTTTCTGTGGCATCAGATCAAGGGTATCAACAATTTCAAGCAGAGGCAAGCGACAGTGACTTAGATTCTTGAGCTTTCACATGGATACATACACAGATTTATATATCATACTAATGAAAATGATACTTCTTGAATTACAGGTGAAACTTCTTATGAGAGTTCATCATAGAAACCTGACTACCCTTGTCGGGTATTGCTATGAAGGAACAAATATGGGGCTTGTATATGAGTACATGGCCAACGGAGACTTAGATGCACATCTTTCAGGTTGGTCATAATAAAAGTATCTAGAGAAGATTCCAATTTTTAAGCTACCTTATTTGATTCTCCATAGGAATTGAGTATATTATCGAATTCTTTTTTTTTTTTTTTTTAAAGAGAGGTGTCCTGTATCCATACTCCATTGGCATAGTCTACGACTAGTAGTGCATATGTACACGACCAAACTAAGCTTGGGCCTAAAGAGGACACAATCCAACATTAAAGATAGAAAACCATTTCCCTTTCTAAATTTTTCTTGCATTAATTTTCGCATGATCAAGATTACTTTAACTGAATCACACAACTAGAAACGCTTAGGAATTTCATATAATGCAGGTAAGAATAATAACATCTTGAGTTGGGAAGCAAGGCTAAATATTGCAATGGACGCAGCACAAGGTTAGCCATGAGTGATGAGTTGATTTGCTTAACTTTATCTTTAATAAGATTTCATTTTATTTTTTCTAAAAATGATTTGGACTATAAAATGTAGGACTGGAGTATTTGCACCATGGATGTAAACCACCTATAATACATAGAGACGTGAAGACTACAAACATCTTGTTGAATGAAAATTTTCATGCCAAAATAGGTGATTTTGGTCTTTCCAAAATTTTCCCAACTGATGGTGGCACTCATGTCTCAACTTTTAGTGTTGCCGGCACCCCTGGGTACCTCGATCCTGAGTGAGTATTTTTTTTACTTAAGATTACTTCTCAACTTCAAAATTCATTTCGTTAAATACATTATAAGTATCATTGATCCCAAGCATTAGATACAAACCTTATACCAGTTAAAGACAAATGCGAATGACTTGAAAATTAAACTTCTAATAATTACAATTTTTTTTATTTATTTATTTTTTATTTTTTATTTTTTTTTTTTATTATTATTTTTTTTTTATTTTTTTTTTTATTTTTATTTTTATTTTTTTTTAAGTATGACATGCATTGGCTTGCAGGTACTCCACTTCATATAGGTTGACTGAAAAAAGTGATGTTTATAGTTTTGGAGTTGTCCTTTTGGAGATAGTCACAAGTCAACGTGTAATAGAAAGATCCCGTGAAAATACTCATATAAGCCAATGGGTGAGAATCATGGTTGATAAAGGAGATATTCAAAATATTGTTGATCCAAGGTTGCATGGAAATTTCAATGTTAACTCTGCTTGGAAAGTTGTTGAAATCGCAATGGCTTGTGTGTCTTCCACCTCCATTGAAAGGCCAACCATGAGTGAGGTGGTGATTAAACTAAAGGAGTGTTTGACATCTGAATTAGCTCAAAGGAAGGGTGAATCAAATTATTCAGTTGAAATGGTCAATATGAATATGATTACAGAACTCAATCCTTCAACAAGGAAACTTGTCCAAAAATGAGATTGGAATATTGGATCTTAACTGTCTTTGAATTGGGGCAAAAGTTAGGTATAGTTCCTGAAATTTTCTACATTACTTTCTTCAATTAGATTCAAACACATGATTGCATTGATCAATGAGAATAAATAATGTTGTCTTTCTCAATGAAAATTAAATCTAATGTTTTTATTTGTTTGATATTAATTGAGAAACTTAATAAATTGTACCTAAGTTCTATTATTTTCTTTAATTGTAATCTCCTGATAATTCATATTGGACTTCAATGGAACACATGACGTGTTTGTTAAAAGTTGTACCTATTGCCTGTCCTAATAGACCATATGTTTGTAATATTTTCCTAAATTTATCATATCGGTGGATTCATCTTTTCCAGTGAAATAAATGACCCTTTGTTTTAGTATATTATACTAATAATAATATGAAACCGACGTTTCAAATTATCGCTACAAATATTCCTAAATCGGTCACTTCAATTTTTAGGCTATAGGTGCATAGCTCACCGCTGCTATTCTTAAAGTTAAACCTTCAAATCTTTCTCATAAAAAGAAAAAAAAAAAAAAAAAAAAAAAAGGAAGGTTAAACCTTCAAATTGGTTTTTGTTATTGGAGCCGCATTGAAACGTTTCTGTTGGAGCTTTGTTCCTATGGCCTTCATGAAGGTTCTTATTATATTCTTCATGTTTGAAAATTTTCAAGAAGATAAAAAATCAATAACTATATTATCAATCAAATATTTATATTTTAACTTTTATAGCCTTAAATTATGCACGAAAATTAAGTTCATGGATTGAATAATAAATAATATCCAATTTAAACAAAATTTGACATGTATGTTAAAAACATAAAAAGCATACAATCTAATGATTAGATTTTTAAAATATGTAACCGTGTTAAAACCTTTAGTTAAAATCATTTTATTCCACAAACACAATAAATTTCACAGCTTGTTGAAATAGCAAATTGTGATTTATAATACATCAATTTCACATGGGGTCTCCAATCTTCACTAATTTAATTCAAATACCCCAAACTTAAAGCATTCTTACCCAGATTCCTTAATCAAAATCAACTTTAACCCAAACACCTAAATCGATATCAATCCAACCAAAGATAAGTATATAACCAAATCCATAAATTTTAACAATGAAAAAAACAAAAATTTACCGTGGGGGTCATAGGAGTCTAATGGTGGTGGGAGATTGGACTTTGGCAGGCATACGGCCTAGTAAACTCCCTCTCTCTCTATCCCAGCTTTTTTTTTTTTTTTTTTGGTTGTATCAAAACGATTCTCCCTCTTATGAACTCTATCTCTCTCCTTCTCTACCTCTGAATTTCAAGGGTTTTTTTTTTTTTTCTATATATATATTGAAAAACCATTAAATAGTTTTTTAAAGTTTTGAAACAGTATAATTTATCACTTTTTTACTTAAACATGGAAAAATTTTGGATAGGCTTTTTTCCTACATGGCAGCACGACCTTAATTGCAGGAAAAAAAGCCTTTTCCTACAATTAAGGAGGTGCTGCCATATAGGAAAAAATCTATTTAATTTTCTATCACGTTTACTATTAAAACGTGTTAGGTTCTAAAAGTTTAGAATAATTGGCAAACCATAAACATAAACTTGTCTAAATATAGATCTTAAAGTCTATGAAGTCATCTTAGACAATTCTTAAAATGCTTCAAGTCAAAATTCAAAGAACATACAATTTGCAGGTTCAGAAAGTCAAAATCAAACTGGTTTGATCAATCAGGAGAATTTTTCAATCGATTGGAAGTCATAGATTAGCAAAAATCAGCAAACGTAAAAAGCCCATAACTTGTTCGTTTGAAGCCCAAATCGCGATCTGTTTTTTCCAGTATTTAAAGGACATTATAAGCTAACCCTATAGGGGGGCTTTTAAGTTTTTTAGAGAGAGACGAGTGCATCTTGTGCCTCTAATTTTAGATTTAGGGTTTTGTACCCAAAGCTCTCTCAAGTCTTCTACCAACAATATTCTTTGAAGAAACTCAAGATCCGATGTTGTAGAAGTTGCTGCTACAAAGATCAACAAGTGAAGGTGATTTAAAACCTTTGAGTGGGATCTCAAAGTCATAAGCGTGGGTGCTTGTGTTGCAGTAAATCCAAGAAGAGAAGGAATCCGTGAATTTGAAGCTTGCACATAGTCGTGTCAGTAAGTTACTACTAGAGGTAGCAATGGATTTAGGGTTAAATCTGATTGTAAAAACTTCAATTTTCTTATAGTGGATTCGATTTACCTTGAGGATAGTTAGGTCAAATCCTTTCCAAGTTTTTACCTTGAAACGGTTTGTTTCATCAGTTTTCCTGGGTCATCATATCGTGATGTTAGCTATTTTCCGCTATTTTGCATGATATGATTTATTTGTGTTTAACCTAGATCTGAATAATTAATCTAAGTAATCACTTGGTTAATATAATAGGTTAAACAATCTAGTTTAAGAGGTCTAAACGAACAAAAAAAGGTAATAAATTGAACTATTTCACAGCATTAAAACACCTTTTGATCTTTTTCACAACATTAAAACACCTTTTGATAGCCTTTCAATGTAAAAGAAAACAAACCGCTTAAATTAGTGAATTGCAATCAAAAGGGAAAGAGAACAGAGTTCATTGGAACCATACACTGAACAACAAAAACAATCCCCCTCACTCCTTATTCGGAAGGTACGCATTTTCTGGAACTTCTTACCGACGAAGAGAGAAATATCTAAGGTCGGCCATCACCATCAGTTTCCCCACCACCGAAAACAAAACCTGATAGGTACTTCTTCTATAACTAAAATTTGATAAAAAAATATTTTTTTTTTAAATCTCTCTTCCCGTCACTTCACTTCCTTCCTAACTAGACCTTCGTTCTCATCTAAACGTAGACCTTCCCCTTTGGCCTCTCACTAATTCGTTTCTCTTATAAGTTTCATTGGCTTTGAATCTTTCGGGGTACGTATTAGAGCCTTGGTAAGATCACCTTGAATTCTCAATCTTCACTACTTTCTTCCTATTTTGTTGTTATTTTTGTTGTCCTAATCTACTTGAATATGAATAATTTGTGGTTTTTGTTTCCAAAAATAACTTTGAGGCTCAAATGTTTGTAGGAAATTGAGAAAACAAACAAGGACACTGGGAAAAATACTAAATTTTCGATTTGGGGGTTATTATTAATTTTGGGATTCGGGGGTTTCTAATTAGGGTTAACTGCAATTATAGATTTCAATTCCTACCATGTTTTCCTCTCTTCTTCTTCTTCATTTTTTTTTTCTAGGGAAACACCATAGAAGATCAAATTCTACCTAGGCTTTGTCTCTTGGCATTTTGAGGAATGGTTAGTGATGTTTTTATTTTATTTTTAGGATTTTTCCCCCTAATCGATTGGTGTTCAGTTGCCTATAATAAATTTAAGACACAATGTTATGTTATTTTTGCTATGTTGGTGTGAATTGATGCTTGAACCTTTTCAATTTTCCCTATTAAAAAAAAAAAAAAAAAAAAAAAAAGACGACATATTCATAACCAAGTTGGCTGAGTGATTGAAAGAATAGTGGAAGCTATAGCAACAACCTTGGCCCACCTGCGGTTTCCTTCAATTTCATCATCATTCAAATACTTTTGTTTGATCAAGCACATCGAGGAGACCATCAATTTCTACATGATTAGAACAATGTGTATGTGGCTTGATTTTTTATAACATTGATCTAAGATTAGATTATTCTCATAAGAATATTTACATAAAATTGAAAGTTGAAACTTCCTTTGATAGTTCTTATTTTTATTTTTATTTATTTTTTTTTTGGGGGGTGGATTCATGTTATTAAACTATCCTTTCATTCCCATCTAGAACATATACACCATGTGTTTGACTCACTCACTTTTGCATTTTTCTGTATTTTTTTGGGTGGATTCATGTTGTTAAATTGTCTTTTCATTCTCATTTAGAACATGCACACCATGTGTTTGACAAAAGGTCTTACTCACTTTTGCATTTTTCTTTTTTGATCATTCAATAGTTATACTCTTCCATTAGTTTAAGTCAACTTCAGGGTTTGTGTCTCTTGGTTTTATTTATCAAAGGAATCACTAACACATTGAAACACCACCCATGTGACAAACCAAAATATGCTATTGACAATTGACAAAAAGCATGGCAGGTGTTACTTAAACCCAAGCATGGCAAGTATTTTAAACAGAAAAAATTGGTGTAAATGGGATTTAAGTTTGAAAGCACATTTAAAAGGTAATTCACACCTTTCATGGTAGTAAATTGAGGAGGTTTTATTGGGACTAATGAAGTTATTACTTTAATGCCCATTGAAGTAAATGAAGATTCATTTTGGATGACAATAGCTTAAAGAGTTGGCTAATGGCAGCTAGATGGGGAGAGCTAGAAATCACCATGTCTTACTGAGAGCCAGTATCTTAGTGATCCTTTTCTACACTTGGAGGCACTCACAGATTCTATTAGTATTTTCTTATGCTCCCCAGATCAAATGGGAGCTTAATTTTAGCCAAAGATGCAGTCTTCAAAATTTGGTCAAGGTGTTGGTCCAACTCATAGAGGAATCTAAGGTTAAAAACAAAGATAAAATTAGGAGCCTTGTTGATAATTAGCTTCAGAATTGGTAGCCTAAGACTAGATTAAAACTAAAATATTTACACAGAATTTAAGTATTGAATTGGTCTAAGACTTAAACCAGAAAATGCATATTAGCCGTTTTCTTTTGCTACCAACAAAGTTTGTCATATGATTCATCATGTTCAAGTAATTCGTTTTGCTTTTCAACTAACATGCATAAGTTACGAATTGATTCTTCTTTATCCTTGTAATAGTTCAAATTCACGATTGATTACGACAAATTATAATTGTACAAAATTTATCATATGATATATTAATAATATGCTATATCTCTGTATATAAACCATTTTGAGGTCTTGGTATGATATATGTGCGTGGGAATATAGCATTTTGTCGTTCATTTAGATATTTGGGCTATTCGGTTGATTGTCTTTAATTTAGATATTTGGATTATTGGTTTTGGTTAAGGTTGAATGATGATGAAAAATGAAAAGAATGGCACAATCAAAGAGATCTACAAACCCACTTATAGAAGAAGTAGTGAAGGTAAAGAGAAAACTCAGAAAAGTCATAGTTTTTTGCGTGTCTAAAAACTCAAACCCAAACATTACACTGGTTTGGTATTAATCGTTTACTTAACACAGTTTCACAGTTATAAGGGATTTAAAAAATAAAAATAAATAAAAATAGAAAATAAAAAACAATTTGAAAACCCAAACTGAGACAGTCCATTAAAGAGAAAGGCATAGGGGGGCGATTTTTTTTTTAGAAATCTGTCATCCAACTGCGACAATCCAGTGTCTGTGTCAACATGTATAGTCTCTATTTTTTGTTGATTTAAATTTGGCATCAAATATAATTTAGGTCTAGAGAGGGCAAAGAGAGAGAAACGAGAGAGACAGAAAACTGATATCTTCCGATTAGACCACCTGAAATTGTTATAGGCATTTTTTCTTTTAATTTTTCTTTAAATGTTTGAGTTGATTTAGGATTAGGTTTGGGTAGTTAATTGAATTGATTTTGATTGTCAATTTGTCATGTAATTACTGCTATAATTATTGTTTCTTTGTGTATTATTGTTATTTCCTTTTATGCATGTTTTGATCTCATGTTGGAATGTTGGATGGATAAAGAGTTGCGATTGTCAATTAACCATCTTCTATTGCATTTATTTTTAAATGAATTTCATTTTCGTTTGTTACTGCCTAATTAGTGATTACTATAAGAAAAAAAAAAAAATCAAAGAACAAAGTCAGTATTAGGCAGACTTACCACTAACAACAATCCTCCCACCATCATCATGCCGGAACCACTACCTGTAAGTTTTTCTCCTCATTTTTCAATTTTTTCATTAAATATGATCATAATTTGATATTTTATTTAGAGTGGTTTCAATTTAGGTCCTTTCAGTTTGTGCATCAAATATGATCAAGTTTTTGATATTTGTTTGGATTGGTTTCAGTTTAAGAATTTTACACTATTTAAAAATAGAAGAAAAACAAAGATCGAAAGAGAGATAAATCTTAGGGCAGCCACCATCATCATGAAGCTGGAACCGTTATCGGTAAAGGTTTTCTTTATTCTTTTTTAAAATTATGTGGTAACTATGATTTATGTTTGGGTATTTGGTACTATAGGTTTGATTAGGCATTTGGGTTAGATTTGATTTTGATTAAGTTTATTGGATTTGATTTGGTTTATGGTTAGGGTACTTGTGTTGCTTTGTTTTGGTTTTGGATTTTCGAGTTAAAATTGTTTTGGGTAATTTTTGAATCACATAGAGAGTAGAGCATTTTTGATATCTTCAATTTCTTTTATGCTTCTTGAATGAGTATTCCTGTGAAGAGTTTCCAGTCATTCCACTCAGCATTTATTTGTTCAACTCTCTCTTGGATTCAATTGTAAATTTTATTTGTCATTGATTGATTTCAATTCCCTTGAAAGCAATCCTAGTCTAAGTAGAAACAGTACTAGGTATAGTTTCCACTTTATTTGAACTCATTGGTAATTTTCTTTTTAATTGAGTGTTAAATAGGGCGCTCTCTTTTACAAGAAAATTTTTCACATAAATTCTCTTTTCAATTGCCACATAAAAATGGATAAAGACTAATTAAAATTCAAAAGATAAGAACACTTTATTTTCATAGATTCACTATATCAGGACATTTTTCAAGCACCACATAGTGATAAGTATTAATTAAACAATAAAATATGCATATTTCTTTGAAATATACCTAAATATCATATTAAAATTTTATTAGAATGATATTTCATTTAATCTACCACTATCATAATCTACTAACACAAACATGATATCATCAAAATTTTATAATATTTCCATGAGCAAACAAAACATTATTATAATATCAAATATAACTTATGCTAACCCTAATATATCATCATATATAAAAGCAGAGACCACATGTGAGAAAGCATGGGGTTCTTCCATGTGGCAATCTCTTTTACAAAAAAACTTTTCCCAAGAATTCTTCACTCAATTGTGACATCAAAATAGATATCGACTAACTAAAATTCAATAGATAAGAACTCTTTATTTTCTTAAATTCACTGTATCAGGACATTTCTCAAACACCACATTAGATATGAGGATTAATTAAGTAATAGAATATGCATATTTCTTGGCAATACACATAAATATGACATTGATATTTTATTAGAATGATATTTCATTTAACCTACCACTATCATAATCTACTAACATACACATGATATCATAAAATTTTTATAATATTTCCATAAGCCAACAAAACATTAATATGATTCCATGTGGCAATCTCTTTTACAAAAAAACTTTTCCCAAGAATTCTTCACTCAATTGCGACATCAAAATAGATATCGACTAACTAAAATTCAATAGATAAGAACTCTTTATTTTCTTAAATTCACTGTATCAGGACATTTCTCAAGCACCACATTAGATATGAGGATTAATTAAGTAATAAAATATGCATATTTCTTGGCAATACACATAAATATGACATTGATATTTTATTAGAATGATATTTCATTTAACCTACCACTATCATAATCTACTAACATACACATGATATCATAAAATTTTTATAATATTTCCATAAGCCAACAAAACATTAATATGATTCCACCATAAATAACTTATGCTAACTCTAATATATTATATATAAAAGTAGAGATCTCATGTGGGAGAGCATGAGGTGGTATGTGACACTCTCTTTTATAGGAAAAATTTTCACCAAAATTCTATACTCAATTGCAACATCAAAACAAATAAGGACTAATTAAAATTGATGTCATTACTTATACCAAGCCCAAAGAGTCTTGGGAATGACATTGATGTATTCTTGAGGCCATTGATTGAGGAGCTGAAAGAATTGTGGGAAGATGGGGTGTGTACGTATGATGCTTCAACAAAAGTGAACTTTCAGATGAGAGCAGCAATGTTGTGGACTATCCATGACTTTCCTGCATATGCTGTTATTTCCGATTGGAGTACAAAGGGAAATTTGGCATGTCCTAGTTGTCATAGTGAGACTACTCATTGTAGGTTACGAAATGGATATAAGATATGTTGTATGGGGCATCGTCGTTATTTGGCCTTGGACCACAAATGGCGCAATAATAAGTCACAATTTAATGGTAAAAAAGAAGGGAAGACAGCAGCCAAACAGTTATCTGGTGATGATGTGTTAAAAAAAATTCTTCCATTAAAGCCAATTATATTGGGAAAAGGCTAGAAAAATCAATTTCTAGAAGGGCATGGGCAGTTTCATAATTGGAAGAAGCATAGCATTTTTTTTGAATTGCCATATTGGAGAACACTTTTGTTATGTCACAATTTGGATGTGATGCATGTTGAAAAAATTATATTTGACAGTGTGATTGGGACAATTATGAATATTAAAGATAAAACGAAGGATTCTTTAAGCAATCGTCTTGATCTAAAAGAAATGGGCATACGATATATGCTCCACCCCATAGAGGTTAGTGGGAAGATAGAGCTACCCCCAGCTTGCTACACATTGTCAAATGATGAGAAAAGGGCCATATGCTTATGGGTAAAAAATCTTAAATTTCTGGATGGCTACTCTACAAATTTATCTCGATGTGTGAATATTGAGTAGAGAAACTTTTCTGGTATGAAGACTCATGATTGTCATGTTTTCCTAGAAAGATTACTCCCACTTGCAGTGCGTGACCTTTTACCTAAAAAAGTATCTGATGCTTTGACTGATCAATTAAGTAACTTTTTCAAAGAATTGTGTTCCAAAGTGTTACGAGTGGATGATTTGGATCGTCTTGAAACCCAAATTGCAATAAATTAGAAAAAAAATTTCCACCTTCTTTCTTTGATGTAATGGTTCACTTGGCCATTCACTTATCTTAGGAAGCTAAAGTTGCAAGTCCAATGCAATACAGATGGATGTATCTAGTTGAGAGGTAAAGTTTACAAAATTTCATTATAATCTATATTTCAATTGCAAACTAGTATTTTATTTTTTTATAAAATTTCATATTATGCCTTCAAATATAGGTATTTGCACAAGCTTAAGAGTTATGTCCATAATAAGGCACAAGCAGAAGGGTCTATTGTAGAAAAGTATTTAGCAGATGAATGTCTAACATTTTATTCTCACTATTTACATGGAATAGAAACCAAATTTAATCAAATTATGATGGAGGTACTTCCGCATGTGCTAATACCTTTCAATTGTCCATATTCTCAACACCTGGATGACATTTAGGGAAAGCAATAAGGTGTGAGTTGAATGATGATCTTCACAATGTAGCAACATTTTATGTCCTTCAAAATTGTGTCAACATTGACCGATTTGTTGAGTAAGATGATCTTCACAAAAATTACTTCTTTGATATTCTCATGATATGTTATTAAAATTGATTAGGATTTTTAACTGTGGGCAGAGAACATAAGAATATCCTTACAAATGCAGGTATTCTTGACATTGACAGGGTGCATAGACAAGAATTTATTGCGTGGTTTGAAAAAACAGTAAGATAGTAATTTATTTTGAAAATGTATGTTTGTTTATATTTTAACTACTATAACTTGAGTTTAACCTTATTTAGGTTTTATTGTAGATCACCAACTTATATAATACAAGGCAAGTTGATGGCCATATGCTTTCATTAGCTCAGGACCCTGAGAAAAGGGCTATTTTTTTATCGAGGTTACAATGTTAATGGGTTTAGATTTCATACAAATCAATGTGATGAAAGTAAAAGTACACAAAATAATGGAGTTATGGTGAAAGGGGAGGATCAAAGTTGCAATCTGCCTTATTATGGACAACTAACAAACATTGTTGAACTTCAATATACTGAAGGGAACAAAGTTGTGTTGTTTAAATGTGATTGGTATGATA
This sequence comes from Quercus lobata, assembly GCF_001633185.2. Taxonomy (NCBI): domain Eukaryota; kingdom Viridiplantae; phylum Streptophyta; class Magnoliopsida; order Fagales; family Fagaceae; genus Quercus; species Quercus lobata. The sequence continues at coordinate 17,886,489 of NC_044908.1, read as the reverse complement.
TATCTTGTGAAGAAATTGGTTATAAGAGAGATCGGCATCACGAAAGTTGAAAACCGTAGAGCCATTTGTATTAGCATGTCAAGCAACTCAAGTTTACTATGTTAATGGAATAAAAGATCCCACATGGAATGGTGTGATTGAAACCAAGCCATGAAACCTTTATGAAATGTCATTAGATGAAGAAGAGCCATACCAAGAAGAAGAAAAAGAGGATGATAATATAGATTGGAGTAGGAGTGGCGTTGAGAATATGATAATCGAGTGACTTCAAAGGCTTAAAAGGACTATTTAATGTAATTCTTCTTTGTTTCTAATAAAGCATTTCTATCCTTTTTAGCTCAAAAAAAAAAAAAAAAAAAAAAAAAAGAGAGAGAGACTTGACTTATTTGATAATGTTTATATTGTGATTGGCTTATATTTCAATTGGACAAGCTCGCTTTCCTTGATGGGAAGAAAATTTTATTCACTTTTGAGAAAGAGAGAGAGTACAAAAGGCTGCTATTTTTGAATTTTGGACTACCATTTTGAAGTTGAAATTGCTATCATTTTTTTATGGGTAAAATTTATTAGAAAATAAGGACAGACCTTTCATATATAGGATGTATATAAAAGACATTTCTTTTAGGCTGTAAACAAAAGGTTCATCTAAAGTATACAAAGTGCTATATGTTTATGTATTTCCTTTTATTTTTCTTTGAATTTTAGAATAACTAATAATTTCATGATTATTTGTGAAGCCTAATTGTGGCCCTCGCAAATAATTTAGTATTAGTGAGGGTATATTTTTAACTCATACAAAAAAAAAAAAAAAAACTTTTTGCAAGGAATTTTTATTGTCTCTCGGAATAATTTGGTGGGAACATTTCCCTTCAAAAAATTTTACATTTTAAAGATTATTTGTGAAAGTCGATTCTAGCCCTCGCAAATAATTTAGTATTAGTGACGGCATTTTTTTAATCGTCACAAATAATACACATTTTGCGACAGATTTTTAATTGTCACTCGCAAATAATATGGAGGGAAAATTTCCCTTCAAAATATTAGTATTTGTAACGGTTATAACACATAATTGCGACAACTTTTTTTGTTGGTCACAAATATTTCACATTTTACCAAGCATTTGCGAGAGCTTTATTTTGCCATCACAAATAAGATTTTTTGAGAGGGTTTTTTGGGTCCGTAAAAAATTATTGGTTGCTAATAGACATTTTTCTTGTAGTATTGAAAAGATAAGAATTCTTTATTTTCATAAATTCATTATATCAAGGCATTTCTCAAGCACCATGTTAGATGTAAAGATTTATTAAAATAGGCATATTTCTTGGAAATATACGTAAATATCAATTTAAAATTTTATTAAAATGATATTTCATTTAACCTACCACTATCATAATCTACTAATATAAATACAATATCATAAAAATTTGAAAATATTTCCATAAGCCAACAAAACATTAATATGATATCATAAATAACTTATGCTCACTCTAATGTATCATATATAAAAGCAGAGATCTCATGTAGGAGAGAATGAGGTTCTGCCATGTGGCGCTCTCTTTTACAAGAAAATTCTTCACATAAATCCTCTACTCAATTGACACATCAAGATAGATAAGGACTAATTAAAATTCAAAAGATAAGAACTCTTTATTTTCATAGAATCACTTTATCAAGATATTTTTCAAGCACCACATTAGAGATAAGGATTAATTAAACAATAAAATATGCATATTTCTTGGAAATATACGTAAATATCTTTTTTAAAATTTTATTAGAATGATATTTCATTTAACCTACCACTATCATAATCTAGTAACATAAACATGATATCATACAAATTTTATATTATTTTCTTAAGCCAATAAAACATTAATATGATATCATAAATAGCTTATGCTAACTCTAATATATCATCATATATAAAAGTAGAGACCTCATGTAGGAGAGCATGAGGTTCTACCATGTGGCACTCTCCTTTACAAGAAAATATTTTACAAGAATTCTTTACTCAATTGCGACATAATAAAAGATAAGGACTAATTAAAATTTAAAAGATAAGAACTCTTTATTTATTTATTTATTTTTTTTTTTTTGAGAAACAACTCTTTATTTTCTTAAATTCACTGTATCAAGACATTTCGCAAGCACCACATTAGATATAAGGATTAATTAAACAATAAAATATGCATATTTATTGGATATATACATAAATATCAAATTAAAATTTTATTAGAATGATATTTCATTTAATCTACCATTATCATAAAGTACTAACATAAACATGATATCATAAAAAATTTATAATATTTCCATAAGCAATCAAATCATTAATATGATATCATAAATAACTTATGCTAATTCTAATTTATCATATATAAAAGCAGAGACATCATGTGGGAGAGCATGAGGTTCTGCCATATGCCATGTAAAAGAGAGCGTCATATGGCGGAACCTCGTGCTCTCCCACATGAGATCTTTGCTTTTATATATGATACATTAGAGTTAGCATAAGTTATTTATGATAGCATATTAATGTTTAATTGGCTTATTGAAATATTATAAAATTTTTATGATATCATGTTTATGTTAGTAGATTATGAGAGTGGTAGGTTAAATGAAATATCATTCTAATAAAATTTTAATTTGATATTTACATATATTTCCAATAAATATGCATATTTTATTGTTTAATTAATCTTTATATTTAATGTGGTGCTTGAGAAATGTCCTGATACAGTAAATTTAAGAAAATAATGAGTTTTTATCTTTTAGATTTTAAATAGTCCTTATCTTTTATGATGTCGCAATTGAGTAAAGAATTCTTGTGAAAACTTTTCTTGTAAAAGAGAGTGCCACATGGTAGAACCTCATACTCTCCCGCATGAGATCTTTGTTTTTATATATGATGATATATTAGACCTCATATGGAAGAGTATAAGGTTCTGCCATGTGACACTGTCTTTTACAAGAAAAAATTTCACAAGAATTCTTTACTCAATTACGACATCAAAATAGATAAGGACTAATTAAAATTCTAAATATCATAACTCTTTATTTTCTTAAATTCACTGTATCAGGACATTTCTCAAGCGCCACATTATATATAGGAATTTGTAAGGACTCAATTTGTAACGACCCCAAATTGGTATTGGGTTCGCACGTTTGAGGCCCAAACAATAAAATTTGTAGAGCGTGGGCTGAAAGGCTAGGCCTTGGTCACTGGACATTGGTTAGTCAAGGTATTCATGATGGACGCACAAAGGTGAACTTAGCGTATCTAATAAGACGTTTCCCCTGGCACGGCCTAAGCGGCTTCGGTCCTAGACCTTGTCCGAGGAGCTTCATGTTCTTATTATTCTCCCTTTTTTAGGATTCAATGGCTTGGGAGACGATATGTCCCCCCCCCCCCTCTTTTCCTGAATTGCTTCTCTTTCCTTTTTATACTAGCCTTTACCCTTCCTCCAACGTCCACGTGTAGGTTCAACTTTCCAGAGCTGATACTTGTCCCATTAGCCCATACCCAAAGTGGTTGGGGGTGGTTGTAAAAGCTGAAAAGTATTGCTCTGTCAGGCGCAGAGTATTTAATTGCAGTAATGGCAGCGTTTCCTTTGTCCTTTGTCGCCATATTGTCCAGGGGTCCTTTTTCCATCAATGTGGAGGTGTTCAGCTTTTCCTTAAACTATTCATATATCGTACTTGCCCTTTCTTTCAGGAGCGCTTTGAGATGCTGAGGACAAAATCGTTCTTGACTATATCTCTAGGCCATTTGGACTTTCACTGTATGTCCTCAGCAATGTCCCTCCTCGGCTCAGGCCTTGGGCCCTAACGCAAAGTGGGTCGAGGTCACAGGTTCTCTGGCCCCACAGAATTATTTACACAGTAAAATATGCATATTTCTTGGAAATATACGTTAATATCATATCAAAATTTTATTAGAATGATATTTCATTTAGCCTACCACTATCATAATCTATTAACAAAAACATGGTGTCATAAATATTTTATAATATTTCCAAAAGCCAACAAAACATTAATATGATATCATAAATAACTTATGCTAACTCTAACCTATCATATATAAAAGCAGAGATCTCATGTGGGAGAGCATGAGGTTCTACAATGTGACACTCTCTTTTACAATAAACTTTTTTACATAAATTCTTTGCTCAATTGCTACATCAAAATAGATAACGACTAATTAAAATTCAAAATATTAGAACTCTTTATGTTCTTAAATTCACTGTATTAGGACATTTCTCAAGCACCACATTAGAGATAAGGATTAATTAAACAATAAAATATGCATATTTCTTGGAAATATACGTAAATATCTTTTTTAAAATTTTATTAGAATGATATTTCATTTAACCTACCACTATCATAATCTAGTAACATAAACATGATATCATACAAATTTTATATTATTTTCTTAAGCCAATAAAACATTAATATGATATCATAAATAGCTTATGCTAACTCTAATATATCATCATATATAAAAGTAGAGACCTCATGTAGGAGAGCATGAGGTTCTACCATGTGGCACTCTCCTTTACAAGAAAATATTTTACAAGAATTCTTTACTCAATTGCGACATAATAAAAGATAAGGACTAATTAAAATTTAAAAGATAAGAACTCTTTATTTATTTATTTATTTTTTTTTTTTTGAGAAACAACTCTTTATTTTCTTAAATTCACTGTATCAAGACATTTCGCAAGCACCACATTAGATATAAGGATTAATTAAACAATAAAATATGCATATTTATTGGATATATACATAAATATCAAATTAAAATTTTATTAGAATGATATTTCATTTAATCTACCATTATCATAAAGTACTAACATAAACATGATATCATAAAAAATTTATAATATTTCCATAAGCAATCAAATCATTAATATGATATCATAAATAACTTATGCTAATTCTAATTTATCATATATAAAAGCAGAGACATCATGTGGGAGAGCATGAGGTTCTGCCATATGCCATGTAAAAGAGAGCGTCATATGGCGGAACCTCGTGCTCTCCCACATGAGATCTTTGCTTTTATATATGATACATTAGAGTTAGCATAAGTTATTTATGATAGCATATTAATGTTTAATTGGCTTATTGAAATATTATAAAATTTTTATGATATCATGTTTATGTTAGTAGATTATGAGAGTGGTAGGTTAAATGAAATATCATTCTAATAAAATTTTAATTTGATATTTACATATATTTCCAATAAATATGCATATTTTATTGTTTAATTAATCTTTATATTTAATGTGGTGCTTGAGAAATGTCCTGATACAGTAAATTTAAGAAAATAATGAGTTTTTATCTTTTAGATTTTAAATAGTCCTTATCTTTTATGATGTCGCAATTGAGTAAAGAATTCTTGTGAAAACTTTTCTTGTAAAAGAGAGTGCCACATGGTAGAACCTCATACTCTCCCGCATGAGATCTTTGTTTTTATATATGATGATATATTAGACCTCATATGGAAGAGTATAAGGTTCTGCCATGTGACACTGTCTTTTACAAGAAAAAATTTCACAAGAATTCTTTACTCAATTACGACATCAAAATAGATAAGGACTAATTAAAATTCTAAATATCATAACTCTTTATTTTCTTAAATTCACTGTATCAGGACATTTCTCAAGCGCCACATTATATATAGGAATTTGTAAGGACTCAATTTGTAACGACCCCAAATTGGTATTGGGTTCGCACGTTTGAGGCCCAAACAATAAAATTTGTAGAGCGTGGGCTGAAAGGCTAGGCCTTGGTCACTGGACATTGGTTAGTCAAGGTATTCATGATGGACGCACAAAGGTGAACTTAGCGTATCTAATAAGACGTTTCCCCTGGCACGGCCTAAGCGGCTTCGGTCCTAGACCTTGTCCGAGGAGCTTCATGTTCTTATTATTCTCCCTTTTTTAGGATTCAATGGCTTGGGAGACGATATGTCCCCCCCCCCCCTCTTTTCCTGAATTGCTTCTCTTTCCTTTTTATACTAGCCTTTACCCTTCCTCCAACGTCCACGTGTAGGTTCAACTTTCCAGAGCTGATACTTGTCCCATTAGCCCATACCCAAAGTGGTTGGGGGTGGTTGTAAAAGCTGAAAAGTATTGCTCTGTCAGGCGCAGAGTATTTAATTGAAGTAATGGCAGCGTTTCCTTTGTCCTTTGTCGCCATATTGTCCAGGGGTCCTTTTTCCATCAATGTGGAGGTGTTCAGCTTTTCCTTAAACTATTCATATATCGTACTTGCCCTTTCTTTCAGGAGCGCTTTGAGATGCTGAGGACAAAATCGTTCTTGACTATATCTCTAGGCCATTTGGACTTTCACTGTATGTCCTCAGCAATGTCCCTCCTCGGCTCAGGCCTTGGGCCCTAACGCGAAGTGGGTCGAGGTCACAAGTTCTCTGGCCCCACAGAATTATTTACACAGTAAAATATGCATATTTCTTGGAAATATACGTTAATATCATATCAAAATTTTATTAGAATGATATTTCATTTAGCCTACCACTATCATAATCTATTAACAAAAACATGGTGTCATAAATATTTTATAATATTTCCAAAAGCCAACAAAACATTAATATGATATCATAAATAACTTATGCTAACTCTAACCTATCATATATAAAAGCAGAGATCTCATGTGGGAGAGCATGAGGTTCTACAATGTGACACTCTCTTTTACAATAAACTTTTTTACATAAATTCTTTGCTCAATTGCTACATCAAAATAGATAACGACTAATTAAAATTCAAAATATTAGAACTCTTTATGTTCTTAAATTCACTGTATTAGGACATTTCTCAAGCACCACATTAGAGATAAGGATTAATAAAAATTAAAAGGATAAATACTCTTTATTTTCTTAGGTTCATTGTTTCAAAACTTTCCTCACTTTCACAAAGATCAAAACTTTTCGTGTTTCCACTTACCATTTTCACCTCTTACACTTCTTCTACTTTACATATACTGTTAGGTTCTAAAGATTTAGGATTAAATGTTTAGAATTCTAAAGATTTACATGTTGTGTTGGCAAACCGAAAACAAAACACGTCTAGTCTATGTGTTAGGCATTACTCAAAGATGTATGTTTCAAGTTTCAAGTTCAATCGATCAAAAATTAGATTCGACCGATCAAAAATTGTAGAAATCAAATTCTGCAAAATTTTAAAACAAGGCCCAAGCCCATGAAAATGTTTAGGGTTTCAATCAAATTTGTCCACATATAAAAAGGAAACCCTAGCTATATTTTGAAGACCTTTGGAAGACTTGTGTGTTACCCTTTGTGAGATCTAAGAGGTGTTGTACCTTGTAACTACACAAGTGTCTATCAGAGCAAGATCTACAATCAAGTATTGGTAGAACCTAGTTGCTGCTACAGAGATCAAAAACTGAAGGTGATCTAAAACTTTTTAGTGGGATCTCAAAGTCACAAGCGTGGGTGCTTGTGTTGTAGTAAGTCCAAGAAGAGAAGGAGTCTGTGGATTCGGAGCCTGCACGTAGTCATGTCAGTAAGTTACTACTGGAGGTAGCAATAGATTTATGGTTAAATCTGATTGTAAAAATTTTGATTATCTTATAATGGATTTGCTTTACCTTGAGAATAGTTAGTTCAAATCCTCCCCAAGTTTTTACCTTTAAATTGTTGCTTTCATTGGTTTTCTATCGTGGTGTTATTTACTTTCTGTTGCTTTGCATGATATGATTTATTATTGTTTAACCTAGATCTGAATGATTAACCTAAGTAATCACTTGACTAATATACTAGGTTAGACAATATGTTTTAAGGGGTCTAAATAAACAAATAATTGGTATCAGAGCAGGTTATCTATAGTTTTTAGGTTTTTATACCTAGAGTTGATCCTTGACCCCTGCTGTCATAGAACACAATCACTCTCTAGTGATCCCTCCTCACTTTGATAGAAATAACTATGCTTATTGGAAGGTTAGGATGAAAGCCTTCTTGAAATCTCCATGATGAGAGAGTATGGCTCTATATTGAAAACAGTTGGGAAAGACCAACCACTTCTATTAGTGAATGGACAACTGCCCAAAAAGAAGCAGCAAGCTTTAATGGTAAGGCAATGAATGTAATATTCAATGCTGATTTTATGAATGACTACAAACATATTGTTGAATGAAAATTTTCATGCCAAAATAGCTGATTTTGGTCTTTCCAAAATGTAAAGTTGTAATTTACAATTATGTGTTTTGTTGGCTTTAATTCTATGTCAAATTTGATTGTAATTCTGTTCAATCTTTTGTACCCTTTGTTCCATGTGGGATTTATTTGTAAGGGTTGTGTGTGAGAAAGAGAGGGTGTGAAGACTCAAGGCATTGAAGACTGAAGTGTTTTCGCGGGTAGCTCATGAGTAAGCATCCCGCGAAGTGATGCATGTGCCCTGCACATGATTGGAATGCGAAGAGTCAAGATAGGATGGAGACAACTGGTTTTCACGAGTATCTTGTGGGTAAGACCTTCCTGCGAGACACCCGCGAAACATTCTGTTTTGCCAGACTGTCATTTTTGATACACACTTTTTGTACTTACAGTATTTATACCCACATTACCCACAGATGTTGAAGAGTGCTTCAGAGAGAAAACCCTAACCACAAACCTTGAGAGTTAGAGATTGTTATACCCACATATCTCTACACAATTGCTTATGGATTTTCCTCAACTCCTACCTCTCCATTTCCATACCATTGAGAGGTTGCTAGCTCAAACACTTACCACACCCTTTCAGAGTGTTTAGTGAGGTTTTTTGTGTTGTTGGGAAGCATTGGAAGAAACTAGGTTTTAGCGGATGCAATCGGGCGTATTATGGGATTCAGAGAGCTAAACAAGACACGGTTCCGAGAAGCCTTGTTGGAGTAGGAGGCTGGAGGGCTTAGGTGCATCGGGTAGATTAGGCTTGAAGGGTCTCTTGCTATTCCATGTATCCCAACTGATTGTCTAGTGGATCGATTACCGCTTGGAGGGCGGCAGAGAGGTTTTACCCCGAGTACTTCAATTTCCTCTTCACTATCACATCGGCATATTATCTTGTGTTTCCATTCTTCTTCCCTACTCTTTTATCTTTCATATTACTATTGTGTTATATTGAATATGGCTTAGAGTAGTTTGTTTGTTTATCCGCTTGCATTTACTCTATTCCACACTTAGTATAAGTTAGAGTAAAATCTATTAAGTCATAATTTTTAATTAGGGGGTCTAAACAGCTCTTGTGTTTTAACATATTTTCGAGCATTCACAAAATTTTCCCAACTGATGGCGGCACTCATGTCTTAACTTTTAGTGTTGCTTGCACCCTTGGGTACCTTGATCCTGAGTTAGTATTTTTTTGCTTAATATTATTTGTCATATTCAAAATTAATTTCGTTAAATACATTATATCAGGGGGTTTGGTTTGTCATGATGTCACATTACACCGTAATATTACGTTATTGTAATCTTACATTAATGTAATCTTAATACAAGCTTAAAACATTATATTGTTTAGGAATGTGATGTGATTAAGGTGATGTGATATATTTTTTAATTTTAAATTATAGTAATGTTAGAAAAAATAAAATAAACAAAAAAACTTAATGTCACATCATCATAATGTGCATCACATCAATGTCATATCACAGCAAACCAAACGCCCGCTATAAGTATTAGTGATCCCAAGCATGTGACCAATTCAGAAAAGAAAATGGATACAAACCTTATACCAATTAAAGAATGGGAATGACTTGAAAATTAAACATCTAATAATTACAATTTTTTATTTATTTTTAAGTATCATATGCATTGTCTTGCAGGTACTCCACTTCATATAGGTTGACTGAGAAAAGTGATGTTTAGTTTAGGAGTAGTTCTTTTGGAGATATTCACAAGTCAACGTGTGATGGAAAGATCCCATGAAAATACTCACATAAGCCAATGGGTGAGAATCATGGTTGATAAAGGAGATATTCAAAATATTGTTGACCCACGGTTTCAAGGAAATTTCAATGTTAACTCTGCTTGGAAAGTTATTGAAATAGCAATGGCTTGTGTGTCTTCCACTCCCTTGAAAGGCCACCCATGAGTGAGGTGGTTATTAAACTAAAGGAGTGTTTGACATCTGAATTAGCTCAAAGGGAGGGTGAATCAAATTATTCAGTTGAAGTGGTCAATATGAATATGATTACAAAGCTCAATCCTTCAGCAAGGTAACCTGTCCAAAAAAAAGATTGGCATATTTGAACTTAAACTGTCTTTGAATTGGGGCGTTACATTCTCTAATCAGATTCTATTTGTTTGATATTAATTGAAAAGCATAATGAACTGAACCGAAGTTTTATTATTTGCTTTAATTGTAACTCCTGTTAATTCATATTGCACTTCAATGGAACACATGATGTGTTTGTTAAAAGTTGTACCTATTGACTGTCCTAGTCAAATGTTAGTAATATTTTCCTAAATTTATAATATTGGTCGATTCATCTTCTCCAATGAAATAAATGATTCTTTGTTTTAGTATATCATACTAAACTTATCATTATAAATCTTTTTCTGTTTTTTATTTTTGAGAATCATATCATAAATCTTTTCCATTGAAATAAATGACTCTTTGATTTAGTATATTATACTAAACTTAATATAATATGAAACCGACGTTTATATATATATATATATATATATATATTTTGAAGAAACAAACCGACGTTTCAAATTATCACTACAAATATTCATAAATCGGTCACTTCAATTTTTAGGCTATAGGTGCAAAGCTCACAGCTTCTATTCTTAAAGTTAAACCTTCAAATTGGCTATTGCTATTGGAGCTGCATTGAAACGTTTCTGTTAGCGCTTTGTTCCTGTGGCCCTCACGAAGGTTCTTATTAATCCTCCATATTTGCAAAATTTAAAGGAGATAAAAAATCAATAACTATATTATCAATCAAATATTTAAATTTCAAATTTATATTGTCTTAAATTATGCATGACAAATAAGTTCATGGATTGAATAATAAATAACATCCAATTCAAACGAAATTTGACATGTATGTTAAAAACATAAAGAGTATGCAATCTAAGTTGGGAGTGTCTTCGAAGTCAGGTGTTCATGAAGTTGGGAGTATCTTTGAAGTCAGGTGTTCATGAAGATGGGAGTAGGACTGAATCGGTGAAGGTGAACCACAAAGCTCAGGTAACGGCGCACGGTCCAGCGGTGGCGCTCAACACTGTGAATCCAAGGGAAGCTATGAGTGAGCATTTAATGGATGAAGCCGTTAATTTGGATGCTCCAGAAGTAACGCATATAGTAGGGAAATGTACAAAGGGTGTAATCAATGTCTCATTATCAACCCCACAATTTTCGGGTAATCATAATATCAAGAATCAAGGGGCAGTTTTTTCTACCAAAGAATTTGATGCTAGAATAAATGAGATTAATTTAGAGATGGGAAAATTTGATCACATTAACTGCATGACACAACCAAGCAGTATTTCCCAAGATACCTTAAGTGAGGCACGTGAGAAGCATGTGTTAGCCAAACCACAATCCCAACGGCAAGTGTTTAATATGGTCAATATTCCAAACAAGGAAAAAAGCGCAACAACAACAATGAAGGGTAATGAGCCAGATCAGTCCAATCAGCCTCCACACCTTGCCATTTGGAAACCACCTCCATGGCCTATCCTGAAGGTGAACTCTGATGATGCAATTTTCTGGGAACAAAATTATGTGGATGTCGTTTTGGATATGGGAGGTGGATTAGTGTTGTTTTGGAGATCGACTATTGATGTAATTGTGGAGGGTTCGGGCACAAATTTTATTGATACAATGTTTCAAGAAGAAGATAGGGCAGGGATTGGAGTGATCATCCGAGAATGCCAAGGAAAAGGCTTCACACACATGGTCGGAATCATCCCTCTCCCCCTAACTATCATATAGCTTGAAACTTTGGCTATATTGAAGACTTTACAGTTTGATACTAATCTGAGTTTGGAAGATTTCACCCCAGAGGAAGTTTCAGAGATTGCAATGAACGCTTTGAATGCAAATTCCCAGTCTTTAGAATCCTTTGGTTTACTTAGTCGTGATGTTAAATGTTTTGCAAGTCTATTTCATTGTATTAGGTTTTCACATGTTCGTAGAGAAGGATTGTTGTATTCTCATATTAAGAGAAATGACAATGGGGTTATTCATAGTCTGGCTAAAAATGCATTATGCATACCAGATTTTCAAGTATGGATTGAAGATGTTCCATCTCATATTGGTTCGATTTTACAATTGAAAGTAGTTTTTTATTAACAAAATCCATCAGTTTTTTTTTCCTAAAAAAAAAAAAATCATTTTATTCCACAAACACAATAAATTTCACAACTTATTGAAATAACTGATTGTGATTTATAATACATCAATTTCATGTGGGGTCTCCACTCTTCACTAACATCACTGTTACTAAACAGTAAACACGATTCACAAACTACTATTTTAACAATTATGAATGTTTTTGTGAAACTAGTTTTGCCATTGATTCATTATTGTCTAATGAATAAAAAGTAAAAATACAAATTACTCCTTTTACGTTTGGGCAATAGTCTTGTCTTCCCACTCTCTCCTTCCCAACCCTTGTGTCTTCTGTCTATGTTATCTCAGAAAAAAAAAGAAGAATAAGTGGTCTAAATTAGCATTTCAGTCAGTTAGTGAGTGAGTTTTTGGTTTATAAGTCTCACTAGTACTTACAAAAGTTAGGCCCTTTTGTAAGTGTTAGTGTTGTAAGTCTTGTTTTCCCACTCACTCCTTCCCCATCCCCTGTGTCTTCTGTCTATATTATCTTTAAAAAAAAAAAAAAAAAAAGCTTGGGCAATTGTCATTTTAGTCATTTAAGTTTTGTTTTTGTCATTTTGGTTTGTTAAGTTTACATATATATAAATATATATATATAAATATATATATATATATATATATAGGGGAAGTAATTGGGCAGGTTAAGTAGTTTTTGGGTTGGGTCATAAATGGGTTGGGTTACCCATTTATCTACTTATTATCTATTTAAATATAAATTAAATACCCATTATCCACCTAACCCACATAATCCTTGACCCACCCATTTAACCCAAAATGCCAAATAAATTTTTTTTTTTTAACAAATAACAAATAAAATCTCATGAATTAAAATTAGGACCGACTAAAACCCAACTCACCAAATCAGAAAAAACATATTGATAATCTATAATTGGTTGAACAAAAAACCAATTTAGGAGCAACTCAGTATTCATCAATAAAAAGAAAAACCCAATAAATCAAAAAAAGAAAATGATGCAGAGTGGGCGTGTAGAAGCAGAATCTGTAACACACAATTACTACAACTCTTCTACAAAACCTAAGTTTCATAAGAACACTAGGCTAGTAGGCAAAATAATAGAGAAAACATCTCTAGCAAACTTTTATTCAAAAACACACATAACATCAATAACTTCTCTATAAAGAGTATTTATAGGAATAGAATTTCTCCTACTCCTTTTAGGAAAAGAAATAATAATCCTACTTCTACTTGAGAAAGGAAAAAAAATTTAATTAGGAAAAGAAAAACAATTAAAATCCTAATTCAACTAGAAAAAAAGAAAACAACATAAAATATTTTATTTTTCCTTAACCAATCTGCATCATTCTCTCGGGGTTGGGGAAAACTTGTCCTCGAGTTTTATGGCAATCTTCCATGATCAATTGGAATCTCAAATAATCCTCTCCATCCTATTCTTCTGTGCAAGACAAGACGAATCAGTATGCTACTTATCAATCTTTTCTCACTCATAATAAATCTTGATGTACGGATTTTTATTCTTGACTTCTTTTGCCACGGCGAGATATATGAAGCAAGTACTAAAAAAGAATTCATGCACACATCTAAAAACTTCATATTTCCTCCTCGACAAACATTACTTAAAATCATTCATTCACGCTTCTTGTTGACCTCTATCAATTCTTGTTCAATAAAATCCTCCCAGAAGGGATCAATAACCTTTTGTTTTTGAACGTTGAAAGTCTCATCAATGATGTGAGTTATGGGCTCATCTCTTATGTATATAACTTTATTTTTATCAAGTTCAATCTTTTCTCCCTAACTAAAATCTTCAGGATAGTCATCATAAATTGGTGGAGAATCCCAATCTACTAGACAAACTCTTTCAATATATTCATCATCCTCTTTGATATCGCAGCCCTCCTACTCGATATCAAGATCCTCCTCCTCCTCCACAAAACATGGATTTGGATGGTAGTTTTGAGGTTGACTTCCAACTACTAGGGCGGTGAGCTGCTTTGAAAGCACATCAAACCACTCATCTATTCGTTGAAAGAACGCCTCTAATTGCGCATCGTGTGCAACCTCATTGCATTCATACACGTCATCTATGGCAACAGGTTTTCCCCCACGTACTCCTCCTTGCGCCATAGTAGGAACCTAGACCGGCTCTAATACCAAATAATGCAGCGTGGGCGTGTAGAAGCAGAATCTGTAACACATAATTACTACAACTTTTCCACAAAACCTAAGTTTCATAAGAACACTAGGCTAGTAGGCAAAATAATAGAGAAAACATTTCTAGCAAACTTTTATTCAAAATACACATAACATCAATAACCTCTTTATAAAGAGTATTTATAGGAATAGAATTTCTCCTACTCCTTTTAGGAAAAGAAATAATAAACCTACTTCTACTTGAGAAAGGAAAAACAATTTAACTAGGAAAAGAAAAAAAATTAAAATCCTAATTCAACAAGAAAAAAGAAAACAACATAAAATATTAAAATATTTTATTTTTCCTTAACCAATATGCATTAGAAAATCAACTAAATTTTTAGGAAAACCCAAATTTCACCTTTAATTCAAACTAAAAAAATCAGTTCTATTTCCTCTCTTCCTTCAATTTTTCTAAGCAACCAAACAAAACACAAACACACACAAACCTAAAATTCTTCAAATTATATAAAATAGTTTATTTGACATTTATCAACCAAACTGATACTTTATTCAATTCAAATTAGTTGGAACAGTCAAGATTTTAAGACATTTTTAGGAGACTAACATTGTAATGCCCTAGGTAAAAAATAAAATAAAATAGGGGGTCAAATTTTGGCCCACACGTGAGCCCCCAAGTCACGTTCCGAACTCAAAAGGGTCCAAAACATGAGAAAAACATCTTTAGATTTTTCCTTTTTTGAAAATTCAATCCAAATGACTCATATCAAGTACCAATATCAAGAATTATCATAATAATTCCATTAAAGATACTCCCAAAATAAGTTAGAGCTCTATGCAATAATTACAAGAATCATTGGCCACAAAAGAATGGTGGTCTGAATAAATTTAATTACAAATCATCAACTTGTTCCATCAATGAAAATAAAGTCATAACCACTATAATATACAAAAGAATGAGTCAAGCCTACTTTAAGATATACATCATCTAAATATCTCCATCACAAAAGTCTAACCTCTATCAATAGTTAGTCTAACTACTGCTAGCCACAAAAACATGTCTCAAAATGATCATTGTCTACTCTAAAAGATTTTGTAAAAGAATGGGATGAGACAGAGCTCAATAAGTAGCATACTTAATGGTGTGGGGGGAAATGCAAGTTTCATTTTCAATAATAATAATATGACAAAAATGATTGAATAATGAAACACAAAGTTTCTCAAAGTAAATACCTTGAAACTATATAAAATAATTTGTAAGCACTAACAATATAATTCCAAAGCCATAAAATCTAACATATGGTAATTTATCACAAATATATCACACTACCACATAGACCGGTCGGGGGATTTACCTATTCACAATTGGCATGATATTGTCATCTCTGGTATGTAGTCTCTTATCCCCATGGGTAGCAGCCTCACCCATACCCTCAAGGTTTTGTTTCTCCCCCCATGGGCAGTAGGGAGAACGCGTCAAATAGGACCTCTTTTGCTTGTGGTATTTTGGCCCCATGGGTAGCAGTCTCACTCACACATAATCAAGGAACCTTTTTTCCCCATGGGCAGTAGGAAAGAACGTGTCATCCAATGTGAAAAGACATTGACCTAGTTCTGATTCCATTGTCATAAAGACTACGAACACCAAATCGAGTGATCACCGGGAAATCACACATGGCATAGAGTTAAAACAATATAAAGCTCACAGGTTACATGTACTTTCAAATACATAATTTATATCCAAGTAGTTTCAGAAAAACCTTAAATAATCAAAACTTCTATAAAGTTTGTAAGGTTTTCAACTTCATCCCTTGTCAACAAGATTTTCCATCAATATCTCAACTAATACAAGACAAGATAAATAAGCACCTTTAAACTTTCCAATATACCATAAAATTCATGATTTCCTTATCAAAGATTATATAAAAAATGCTCATATTTTCCATGTCAACAATCCATGCATTTCCCCATATGCAGTACCTAATATGATGCACTTTTCACAAATAGTCATATACATTTAAGGTTATGACATAATAGTTTTTAGAAAAATATAGTTTTCATAAATAGTTTCCAAAAATGTGTCTAACCCAAAAACCACGTTTATGCAACATGATTATTTTCCAAAAATCCCATTAAAAAGCTACTTATCTCGCAACCCGCAGAAGCCTAATTCTCCCAACTCCAAAGGAGGTTAACTAGAACCTAAATAATATCAAGCATACCTATCACAATAAATATAAAGCTTGAAATTGTATCTAGCTACAAATTAGGAATTGACAAATAAACACTTAATTAGGCAAGCCTAGTATTTAACCACATAAATAAAGTATTTCACTTCCAAACTTTCTCAACAATTTAATTTACAAGGCATAGACTCCAATTCATACTCATAATTATTCTCTCTAATACTAAAACTTCAACACCTCATAAGTACTTCCCACAAGATTTTTATAATATCATCAAGAGACCCATGATACCAAAAATCACAATATCGTCCAAGACTAACAATTTAAATCTTTAACTAGCCCCAAATAATCAATAAAAATTATATTCACCATCTATTTCACATTAAAAGGCCAAAACCCCTAAATCTTCACTGCTTAGATAGCCACCATTGTAAAAATTATAAACCCACTCATCAAATAATTTCACCAATAAAAAACCCATACATATAAACACATTTATATCACTTCCAAAACTCATAAATTACATGGGTATCATTATCAAAACTTAGATAATAATAATAATAAATAAATAAATAAATAAATAAGCCTCTAGGAAAAACATATAAACCTACCAAAAAGATTAGAAATCTTCACCTCAAATGAAAGATGTAAAGGTGTTTAGAGGATCTTAAGGATTTTCCAGTGATTTTGTCAGGAAAAAATGGTGGAGATAGTGGTGAAGGAGGTACACCGGTGGGAAAGGATGAGAGAATGTGAAAGAAGTGTTTGTGTTGTGGTGAGAGAAAATGAAAAAGAAAAAGAGTAGAAGACCTTAGTTGACTGGCCAAAGAGGAGAGATATGAGTGATATTTGTGTGGTGGGGGAGTGGGGTAGGTGGGCATGTGTGTCTCAAAAAGAAAATCTCACTAAACCTTTTTATAAAAAAACTTGGGCCGTTACACCCCACCTACCCCCTATTTCCCAACCACACAAATCTCACAAGTATCTCTCTCTCCCTCTTGATCAGCTTGTCAAGGGCTTCTCTTCTCTTCTCTTTTTCATTTCCACACAAACAAAAACACAAACACACCCACAGACACTACTCTCTACCTCTCTCTTTCACTCTCTCACTAGTGCTCATCCCAACACCTCTACCGTTCTTTTTCGAGCGAGTTTACAACTAGAAAAACTCTATAGCAACCTCTAAGGCTTCTTCATCTCTCTTTTATTTAAGGTAAAAACTTCTAATCTTTTTGGTGGGTTTTTATACTTTTGTTAGAGATTCTCTTTATCTAAGCTTTTGGAGTGATAATCTTGTGTTTTGATTTCATGGACTTATTTGATGAGTGGGTTTATGATTTTACAAATGGTGGCTATCTAAGGTTTATTTATGGTGGAAATTTAGGAGTTTTGAGTTATAACATGTGATAATTGGTAAATCTAATTTTTCCATTGCTAATAGGTTTTTTTGGAGCTAGTTAAAGATTTAAATTGTCTGTCTTGGAGAATGTTGTGATTTTGGTTTCATGGGTCTCTTGAAGATGTTGTGTAATTCTTGTGGGAACTACTTATAAAGTGTTGAGGTTTTAATGTTAGGGAGAATGCCTTGAATGACATATGAGTATAAATTGGAGTCTATGCCTTGTAGATTAAATTGTTAAGAAACTTTGGAAGTTGAATTACATTATTTGTAAGTTTAAGTACTTAGGCTTGCCTAATTAATTGCTTATTTGGTGATTCCTAATTCATATCTAGATGCAATGTCAAGCCTTATGCTTATCGTGATAGGTTTGCTCGGTATTATTTAGGTTCTAGCTAATCTCCTTTGGAGATTGGGGATTTAGATTTTTGGGTTAAACATATTTTGGAAAATTGTTTATGGAAACTATATTTTCCTAAAAAGTGTTGTGTTGTAACCTTTATGTTTATGATTATTTATGAAAAGTGCATCATATTTGGTATTGTATATGGGAAAATGCATGAGTTTTTAGTATGGAAAATAAGCATTGTGGATTTAATCCTTTGATGATGGATTTCATGAAATTATTGCATTGTTTGCAATCTCTAAAGATGCTTTATCTTGACCTATGTTATTTGGGAAGTTAATACAAATTTTTTTTGACTAGAAATGGTTTTGAAGGCTTTGAGAATCTTGTGAATATCTTGGGTATTCAAATATTTTATGAAACTACTTGGAAATGAATTAAGTCTTTTAAATTAAATGTAATTTTTGAGCTTTTATGTTCTACCCATGTACTGTGACATGTGATTTCCTGGTGATTACCTAACTAGATACTATAGTCTGTGTGACATTGGTATCTTAGCACCCATCTTTGTGATGGTTATTGCATTTCCTCTACTCCCATTAATTATACTACTTACTGGGCTCTGTCTCATCTTATTCTTTTACCAAACTTTTTCAGAGTAGGTAGTGATCTTTTGAGACAGGTTGTGGCTAGCATTAGTTAGACAAACTACTAATGGATAATGGACTTTAGTGATGGTGATCCTTAGGTATTGTACACCCTAGAGGAGGTTTGACACACTCTTTTGTAAATAACAGTGGTAATGAATTTTATCTCTGATGTGACAAGTTTGATGTGTAATTATAATTATTTAGATCTCCATTCTTTTGTGACCAGTGGTCCTTGTAATTATCATAGAACTCCAACTAACTTTGGGAGTACTTTTAATGAAATTGGTATGAAAATTACTTGATGCTAGTGGAAATATTTTGGATTGAATTGCCCAAATAATTGCAAGTACTTTTTGCTGGGCTTTGTGGAGCCTAGTTGTGTTTGATCAAGTTAACAACCCAACCTGACCCGAATAAAGTTGCGTGGTTTTTAATAGGAGATTTTCTGAGGCTTAGTCCATGGAGCGAAGGCTTGTGCGCAGGATATAGAAACCGATTTTGGTGATTAGGGTTTTGTTGTTGTTGTCGTCTTGAGAGAGTGTGAAACATTGTAGCCACACTTTGTAATTTTTCCCTGATAATAGTGAAATCTCTGCAACTTCGTGGACATAGGCAAATTGCCGAACCACGTAAATATTTTCTTGTGCGTGTGATTGTTTTCTTTCGCATGTGTTTTTTCTAATTTTTTTTCTCACAGGTTGGGAATTTTTGATTAATTCCCTACACTTTTGGGTTGTAGTTTCCTCATGCTTTGGACTCTTTTTGGGTTTGGGGCGTGAGAAACATATTAAATTATATGTAGACTTTATTATTTAAATTGATTAAATAATTTTGAAATTTGAAATTTATAAATTTCAATTCAAAGCATAAAATTCTTTCATATCGTAAAATTACAAAAAAAATCAAGCAAATTTCCAAATGTTTCCTCAACTATTCAATTTTCACAACGAAATACTGACCCACAAATCTCAAACACCCATTTCATTATCTCAACGAAAGGAAATCATTTGTTACTATTGGCATAGAAAAATGTGATAAAATAAAGAAAATGACTTAAAACATTTCTATTTATAATGATTCAATTGCCTTTAGCTAGGCTTCCAGATAAAATAAAATTAAAAGCAAAAAAATAACATGAAAAGCACTCTAAAATCATTATTGGCTTTCACTTTTATTGTCATAGCTCATATCGATATTGCATTAAATAGCAATAACCAACTACAAAAGTACCTAAAAATTATGATTTTTAAAACATTTAAAAAAAACAACTAATCTCATCAATGATCAATTAAAATGTTTCTTTCTATTTCTCTTTAATTTTAAAACAAAATACAATTATAACTTTCCCACACCAAACACCTAAAGACCCAAAGTCAATCGCATACTTTACAGAATCCACAACATCTAATCTTAAGATCAAAACAATAAGTTATCATTGTCACTTAATAAAAAAAGCTGGCTCTCTTCCTTGGTTATAGGCAACTCATACAGTTTAAGTTTAAATGGGATGATGAAGTTGGAGCTTGGTAGGAGTCCTTGAAAGTTTGAAGATATACGACATCATTCTTGGTTATGATGTATTTAAGATGACATGACATGGTGGGCATGTACATATAAAAAGCAAGCTCTCTTGCATGAGGTTTCTAGTTTAATATATATATATATATATATATATATATATTTATTTATTTATTTATATATTGATTTGGACTATGCAATGTAGGATTGGAGTATTTGCACTATGGTTGTAAACTACCTATTTTTATAGGTGTGTGAAAACTATAAACATTTTGTTGTCTTAACTTCTCAAGGAGTCTCTCTAAGGTGTTTATCACCACATTAGAATATTTGTAATCCACAAAACCGTGACAAATTCTGGAAAGAAAATTCTTAGGTTCTAAGGAATTAGGAACTAATGTATTAGAACTTAATTTTGCAATATTGGCAAACTATGATCAAAACGTTTTAGTCTTGTTTATACTTATTTAGACTTGCTCAAAGTATGTGTTTTTATGTAAAGTTGGAATCGAGTTACTGCAAGATTTACTGTGTAAATCTGCTTGGCTCGATCGATCAAAAGTCATGCAGATTTTTTTTTTCTACAGAATTTCCAACTTAGCCTAAGTCCGTTTGACATGTAAGGTTTTATGTTTTGCCCTAAGTATAAAAGGGAAAACTCTAGTCACGTTTTATTATTGTTCTTTATGCTGTGTGTATGAATCTTTTATGAGATCTAGAGGTATTTGCCTTCACAAACACTTAGGGTTTCCAATCTCAAGATTGATGTCAAGAGTTTTGTGATTAATTCAGTTGTAGATTCAAGAGCTTAAAGATACGCAAGCCGGAGTGCTTGTACTTGCTAGGAATCCAAGAAAGAAGTAGTCCATGGACTCGGAGCTGTGACGTGGTCGTGATAGTAAGTTTTCTACTCGAGGTAGCAATAGGATGTTAGTGGTCTAAGTCGTTATTATGTAAACTTCAATTCTTTCATAGTGGATTCAGTTTACCTTGAGAATAGCTAGGTTAAATCTTCCCCAGGTTTTTTACCAGTTTGGTTTTACTGGCTTATCTTATTGTTGTGTTCTTTATTTTCCGCACTTTACAATGATATGATATATTTGTGTTAACCTAAATCTGTTTAATTTGACTAAGTAATCATTTGGCTAATTAATTAGGCTAATCTGGTTGTGTTTTAAGGGGTCTAAAAATGTACAAGTGCTATCAGAGCGGGTTGCTTTCTTGTTGTAGATCTTTTGATCTAGGAGTTGATCATTGACCCCTATTGTCATGGAATACGGACACTCTCTTGTTATTCCACCTCACTTTGATGGGAATAATTATGCTTATTGGAAAGTAAGGATGAAAGCATTCCTAAAATCTATTAATGAGCGAGTCTGGAACTCCGTTGAGTACAGATGGAAGAAGCTCACTACTCCTGTTAGTGAGTGGCAAACTTCTTAGAAAGAAGCAACCGCTTTTAATAGCAAAGTTATGAATGCTATTTTTAATGCTGTTTCTATGAAGGAATTTAAGAGAATCTCTAATGTTAAGATCGCTCATACAGCTTGGAATATCCTCCAGACTATGCATGAAGGCATAAGGGCAGTTAAAATCAATAAGTTACAGCAATTAACAACTAGATTTGAAAGCATTAAGATGTCTGATGATGAATCTTTTGATGAATTCTATGCTAAACTTAATGATATTGTTAATTCTGCTTATAATCTGGGTGAAATCTATTATCAACCTAAAATTGTTAGGAAGATTCTTAGATCTTTAACAAAAGATTTTAGACCCAAAGAGATTGCCATCACTGAAAGCAAGGATGTGGACTCCATCCCTGTTAATGAAATTGTAGGATCTCTTTAGTCCTATGAGTTGGACCTAGCTAAGATTGATAAATCCAAATCAATGGCTCTTAAGTTTGTTGATGATGTTAATATGAGTAGATTTGATGATGAGCTCTTTGCTACAGAGATTGCTTACCTTGCCAAGAATTTTAGAAACTTTCTTAGGAACAATAACAGAATAGCAAGAGGTAAAAACAGTGCTAAACCTAGAAATTTTAGGAGGAATGATCCCACTAAGATGAATAACACTGAAAAACCTAAAAAGAAAGTAGGTCAACCTTCTAATAATTCTATGGGTCAACAATGTTTTGGATGTCAAGGTATGGTCATATGAAATCTGAATGTCCAACATTCTTAAGGTCTAAGGGTAAGGCTATGGCAGTAACCCTTAGTTATGATGAAGTTTCTAAAAATGAGTCTAGTAGTGATAAGGATGGAAACTTCATTGCTTTCACTGCTACTGCTGTAGTTGATGAAAGTGTTTCTGTTGAAGAGAACCCTTTTGATGGGAAACTCTCTGAGGATGCAGATTTACAAAAAGCCTACAATAAATTTTGCAAAGTTGCTGCAAGGGATGGTATGAGTGTTGATTTAGGCTTAAAGAAAATTGCATCTATTGAACTTGATAAGAAAATTTTGCTTATGAAACTATTTGATGCTAATGAATTATTAAATAATGTGAAGACTGAGAACATGCTTTTGGTTGATAAAGTTAAGAATTTGGAACCTGAATTATCTGTTGCTAGAGAACAAACTAATAGGTTTGCAAGCTCCAAACTTGATTACATGCTAAGTGTTCAAAAGTCTCCCTCACACAAAACTGGTCTAGGTTTTGTAGAAAGCATCTATGTGCCTGAACCACATTCCATAAACTTTGTTCCTTCTTCTGAACCCCTTGTGAGTGAGGTTGTCAAACCTGTAGAAGTTACACCGCCTAGGAAAATTAGGGTTGATCTTCAAGAATCTAAACCTAAGACTCCTAATCCTCCTAAGGGCAAGTTGCATGATAGACCTGCATGGGTTTGTCATTTTTGTGGAAAGGCTGGGCACATTCGTCCAAACTGTTACAAGTTGCAAGCTGCTAAGCGAGCAAACAAGCCAAAAGTGCCTGTGCCTCAAGCACAAGATCCTATGGCTCTAAACCTTTATTCCAATTCTGGAGTTGGTAATCATTCTAGTATGAATAAGAACTCCAATACTCGAGGTGCATCTAAAAAGTTTTAGATGCAAAAGGCTCAATCTAATTGAATCTTTCTGACATGGTCCTTGTTCTTCATCGCTCTACTCTTTGTGACCATTTTTCTTTGTTACTTTTGTTTTCTTTGCTTTTTCTAGGGTTTGCATTGCATAACATTCATGCATTTCATTCTAGGTTATTTTTGTTATTTCTTTTTGAAAAAAAAAAAAAAAAGGAAGGAAAAGGGAAGCAAAATGTGTTTTACATTATTTGTCTTGGATTTGAAATCAAGGTTGGCCAATTTATTTTTACATAACATGTGTATGTACCTTGTTTAGCTTTGATGAGCTTATTTATTGCACTTTACTAGTCTGAGCTTCGTAGTGCATGTTGTGTGGGAAGATGTTTATAGTTTTTGATCACATGATCTTGATCTTGAAGTCATATGCCTTTGATTGTCAGACTTAAACTTATTGAGAAAGACATAAATAACCATTTCACCACTGTTTACTAGCCAATCATGTACACCTTAGTGCATATCATAAGATTTTGTGCTCAAGAAAGTGTAGAAAATACACAAAAAGAACATAAGGTGTAGCCTCGGATTAAATGCTAAAATTGGTGTGTACATTATTGGGCTTTAATAACTTCAAAATCAAATAAAATTGGTGTGTACATTATCCTGGCTATTTTAATAAGTTTCTAATCAAATAAAATTGGTGTGTATATTATGAGGTAAATCAAGAAACTTACATGATTGCAAGTTTTTATTCTAGGAGATGTGAGAGTTATATGATGTAACTATTTAGGTGATAGTCTCTCTTAAATTTATGTGATGAATTTTGTAGAAATTGTGATTGATTTCTATTTACATATCACCTCACATATATCTCAAGTTTTGCTAGTTGCATACATTACACAAGTTACTCTTTTCTAAACTTTGTACACGTTATTGTGTGTAATTTTGGTTTGGCCAACCAAGTTTGAAAATTCCTTAAGTTTTATGCAAAACATGTTTGCTGTTTGAGAATTTAAGGATAATTGATTGAAAATCTTATTTTTGGGAAATCTGAGTTCAATACACGTGTTTTTGAAGAGCATTTCATCTTATACTCATGCATTTTATTCATAAAATACTATGCTTTGAGGAGTTACTACATAAAATTGCTCTGTTTTTCAAAAAACTGTGTTTTCCAGATTTTTGATTGATCGAAAATGCGATTAAAATTTTGTTTTGAATTTGACCCACTCGATCGCTGTTGGATCAATCAAAAGTGATTTTTCATTAATTGAAAATCGTATAAAGAGTTTTCTAAAAGCTTTGTTTCTCACGTGTTCAAACAATATTTCAAAACTTTCAAAAGCTTTTCTCTCTCCCTTCGATTGGTCTAAGATTCTAAGCAAGATTTTTGTTATTTTCGGCCAAAATTTCTTCAAGGGTTTTTGTCATCTAAGGCCGGTAAGACCTTTTTGCCCCTCCTTTTTCATTTATTTTCATGTTTCATGCATTTTTTTTTTTTGTGCATTTTAGGGAGAATGTCGAACCTATGATAATTTGGGATTTTTGTTGATTTAAGCCTTTTCTTTGGAAATTGATCAATGGGTTTTTGTTGTGAGACAATATAAAACTGTTCTATGTGAATTAATTTGATCAATTTGATGATTTGTGAAAAATTGGAATTTCTAGATCTTGAAACTACCCGATTTGGGGATTTCGTTCAATTGTACTTAATTTGATGAAATTGGCTTGTTAGATTTATTCATTTGATCATTATAATGTATTGTCTCTCTTGTGTAATGGCCAATTGATCAATTTGTTGGGTTTTGTGAAAATGGGTTTTTCAAATTTTGGGGTTTTTGTTGTAAACTCTATGCTCAAGCCAATTTTGTGATCTTGGAGTAAAATTGAACTGATTCTCATTGCATTTGAGCATGCATCATGTGTTGATATTGTTCATACATCAAATAGAATTTTTATTTCTATATTGTTCTATGCTAAGTTACAGTCTGGCCTTGGTTTTTTTTTGTTTATTTTTTTCTTCTCTTCTGTGTTTGTCCTTCTACTCTTTAGCATAATGTCTAGGAAGACTAGAGCTAATTGGAAATCCACCTCTACTTCTTCCCCCACCTTTGATAGTGAGAGGTTCTTGAGTAAGAAAAACCAGGAAGCTTATGAGAAGCTGAACCAGCGTAGAAACATTTGGGCTGAGAGAAAGGTTCTTCTAGGTGAGCTAGATGGTGAGATTAGGAGAAACTTTGACTGTAGGGGCTGATTACCTCTGTTGGATGTTGATCATCTTCCTCCGGCTACCTTGATCAAAGAGTTCTATTTGAACCTCTCTGTCCACTCCTATGATTCCAACACTCTTGTGAGAAGTTCAATACAGGGTGATGAGTACACCATTACTCCTTTGATAGTGGCTACTACTCTAGGGGTACCTTTGGTCCAGCATCCTGCCTATCCGTACAATGAGTCTCCACCCCTTGATGACATTATGTCATTTATTACTGGTACTACTATCCAGTGGGGTTCTAATCCTCAGATCACCTCTCACGAGTTGATCGAGATTCACTATCTTTTTTTTTCGGATTTCTTGCCATTCCATTTGGCCTATCTCTCATCTGCACACCATTCCTTTGGAGAGATGTGTTTTTTTGTATGCCTTTATTTCCGATGCTCCTATAAGCTTTCCTTATCTTTTTATTCGTTCTTTGATTAAGGTTCATAGGAGTAGTTTTACTGCTCATGCTCTTTTTCCCCCGTTTTTATTCACTGGATTTTGTTACATCTAGGTTTAGATGAGTTTCTGGCCTCTGAGTCTGTTCATATTATCGCTCCTATTGGTGCCACCTTTCTTAGGCAGAGGGCAACTCAAATGAGAGCAAGCTCTAAACACCCTAGGGTTGAGTCTTCTGGTATCGTACCTCCTTCTCCCTCTTCTACAAGTGATACTACGGCTGAGGAGTCTGTTGATCCTGCTGCTGCTACTGCTGCTGTTCCCCCACCTTCTACTTCGGATGATTCAAACATTTGTTGTATGTTGAAGACTGTCATGACCGTTTAGGCGACTCATGGTCAGCTTTTGGTGGATATGCTTGTTGAGTTTCGTGCCTTACGAGCAGATTTGGAGCATTTTAGATGGTCGCCCCCGCCACCTCCTTTTGGTGATGAGTGAGAGCCCTTTGGCAATTCGTCACAAAAAGAGGGAGTACATATGTAGGGGAGATTTTATTGTTAAGGGGAGATTTTTGATGTTTTGGAGCTGTGGAGCCTTTAGATTGTATCTAGGTGCTTCATTCTGTAGTTACATTTTTTGACTCGTGATGTATTTTTTGTTTTTGATTGGGTTGTTCATGATAGGGGGAGATATATTGATGATATATGTTTCTTATTTCACATTTTTTATTGATTTATATTTATGAGGTTATTCATGATATATGTCTTTATTTTTTATGTTATGTGAAATCAAGAAGTTACTTTATTTTACTTGTATTTTCCACACATGTGTTTATGTATTTGTTAAGTGTTACAGAAATATACAAGTTGATTCAATTGTGCTGCTGTCTACACCTGCAATTGATAGATGGCAGTTAGGTTGAATTTGTTGTTTTGGGCAATATTTTTGTAATGGGTCGTTTTTATGTAACTTTGAGCAATTTGTTTAGTTTGTGTTTTGTCACGGATTGCCAAAGGGGGAATTTGTTAGGTTCTAAGGAATTAGGAACTAATGTATTAAAATTTCATTTGGTAATGTTAGCAAATCGTGATAAAAACATTTTAGTCTTGTTTAGACTTTTTTAGATTTGCTAAAAGCATGTGTTTTTATGTAAAATCGGAATCGAGTTACTGCAAGATTTACTGTGTAAATCTACCTGGCTCGATCAATCAAGAATTAGACTTGATCGATTGAAAGTTGTGTAGATTTTTTTTTTCTGCAGAATTTTCAACTCAGGCCAAGCCCGTTTGATGTGTAGGATTTTATGTTTTGCCCTAAGTATAAAAGGGAAAACCCTAGCCACATTTTATTGTTGCTCTTTATGTTGTGTGTGTGAATCTTCTGTGAGATTTAAAG
This sequence comes from Quercus lobata, assembly GCF_001633185.2. Lineage (NCBI taxonomy): Eukaryota > Viridiplantae > Streptophyta > Magnoliopsida > Fagales > Fagaceae > Quercus > Quercus lobata. The sequence continues at coordinate 17,858,818 of NC_044908.1, read as the reverse complement.
GTGTCTGTCTTCACATACATTTAGGGTTTCCAATCTTAAGATTGATGTCAAGAGTTTGGTGATCAATTTAGTTGCAGATTCAAGAGCTTAAAGATACACAAGCGAGAGTGCTTGTACTTGCTGGGAATCCAAGAAAGAAGTAGTCCATAGACTCGGAGCTGTCACGTGGTCGTGGTAGTAAATTTCCTACTCGAGGTAGCAATAGAATGTTAGTGGTCTAAGTTACTATTGTGTAAACTTTAATTCTTTCATAGTGGATTCAATTTACCTTAAAGATAGTTAGGTTAAATCCTCCTTAGGTTTTTTACCGGTTTGATTTTCCTGAGTTATCATATTGTTGTGCTCTTTATTTTTCGCACTTTACAATGATATGATATATTTGTATTAACCTAGATCTGTTTAATTTGACTAAGTAATCACTTGATTAATTAAATAGGTTAATATGGTTATGTTTTAAGGGGTCTAAAAACGTACAAAAATGGTTAAAAACCTAGTATTGATTAATGGGACCAGTGGGAATGAATGACTTGAAAATTGAACTTGTTGTATTCAAAAATAATAAAATTAAGACATGCGTTGGCGTTTAGGTATTCCGTTTGATATAGGTTGACTGAGAAAAGTGATATTCGTAGTTTTTGGAATTATTCTTTTGGAGATAATCTCAAGTTGACCTGTGATAGAGAGATCCCATAATGAAAACACTCACATAAACCAAGGAATGAGAATCATGCTTGCTCTAGGGGATATTCAAAGTATTTTTGATCAGAAGTTTCATTGAGATTTTAACGGTTATTGCTGCTTGGAAAGCTATTGAAATAGCAATGGTTTGTGTGTCCCCCACCTCCACTAGAAGGCTAACCATGAGTCTGGTAATGGCGAAACTAAAGGAGTGTTTGCGTCTGAATTACCTCAAAGGAAGGGCGGTGAGGGTCAATCAATCTATTCACGCGAAATGGTCAACATGAATATGATTTTATGAAGTCAATCCTCCAACAAGGTAAATTTTTGTCGAAGGAGGTTAATATTTTGCTACCCCTCTTTTTTGGTCATAAGGTAATTCCCTATAAAGTTTTTCAAAATGCACCATATATTGCTGGGAGCAATCAACTAGTTTTAATAAAATGGTGATAGCTCTAGCATTTTGCAATTCATAAATTATACATGCATATGACTCATTCTCTGAAAGTGATAGGAGAAATCAGAAATACCTGGTCTGCTGGATGGTTTTGAAGGACTATAGGCTTTACCAACTACTGACTCCTATTTTGATGAAATGAAAGTATTTCCTTCCGTGTTATCAGCCACTGATCAAGGAAAAGTCAAATCTGGTAACCAATATTAAAACACCGACAGTCTGACAAAGTTAGATGGAATAAATTATGCCAATTCATTGTGATAATAAGGGATCTTAAAGTCTTTAACACGCTATGTAAGAAGAGATATTCTTATTATAAATAATAAAAAGCTCTCGGTGTTAGTTATCGGCCAAGCTGCAGTCGATAATTTTTTAAAGAAATTCGCTATTTATATTCCAAGTCGTTACAGAGCTGTCAGCATAACGATATATTTTACTAGTTCTACCCAAAAAAAAAAAAAAAGAAGAAGAAGAATATGTATTAATTTTACCATGTATTGTTGGAATTTTACTTGTTCATAAAGAAAGGAAAAGACTTTAATACACTGTATTTAATATTTCCATTATTCTCATTGACTAGGAGTTAAAAAAATACATCGGTAAATTTTGCACGAATTTTTCAAATAAATTATAAAGTTTGATAATCTGTCAATTTACAAGGTAGAATACATCTGGTGATGAGAACAACTGACTAAGTTTGTTAAACTATTCTGTTTTGTTAAAGTACTTATGAGATGGTGGAGAAAATTTCTGCAGTATTGTTCCCATAAGCGAGAAGAAAGTTGAGGGTCATGATGGGTAGCCTCAAACATTTCATCCATGCATTTCTTGGTGGTTTTGCTCTTATACATCTAGTTGATGCGCAGGATCAATCAGGTATGACAATCTAAATTCTTGAATATATCATTGATCAGCTAACCAAATAGCTAAGGTATTATTCTGTCTGTGTCTCAGGCTTCATTAGCATAGCTTGCGGATCACCAGCAAATTCTAACTATTCCGAGCCGACAACAGGCATAAATTACATTTCGGATGTAGCATTCAGAGACACTGGTATAAGTCAGCAGATATCAAATGTATATAAAGGTGGCTTTCAACAACAAGTATGGAATCTCAGAAGCTTTCCTCAAGGAATCCGAAACTGTTACAACATAGGCATTACGCAAGGCACTAAGTATCTGATCCGAGGAACTTTCCTCTATGGGAATTATGATGGACAAAGTAAGTTACCACAATTCGATATTCATCTGGGAGTGAATATGTGGGATACGGTCAACATAACGAATGTAACCATTCCTGTCTTTAAGGAGCTCATACATGTCCCATCTCAAACTAATTTACAAGTCTGTCTTGTAAACACGGGCCTCGGGATGCCATTTATATCAGCAATAGAGTTACGGCCGTTGAGCAATAAGACCTATGTAACAAATTATGGATCATTGGCACTCTTCGTTCGCTTGGATGTTGGCTCCATAAGCAGAATATCATACAGGTGAATTATATATATATATATATATGTATATATGTATATATATAGCCAAAGCTTATCTATCTATATATATATATATATATATATATATTAATAGCCAAAGTTTAAAGAAAATTCAATTAAATTTTAATTGAATTATCAATTTTGCACCATATGTCTTATTTAATATTTAGTTTTGTATCAAGTGAATTATTGAGTGTAAAAATTGAAGAGTTCAAATCTTATATATATATATATATATATATTTATATAATGAGAAACCATTACATATTTTAGAAATGTATGGTTTAAAAAAAATATATATAAACTAATACTATGTATAACTTGAACATCTTCTATAAATTATATAAAAAAAAAAAAAAAAAAACTGTATAATTGTGATTGTTTTAAATTGTACAGGTGTATCTACACAAGGTTACACACTAGTTTTAATAATGCAAAAATCTGTAATGGCACAACACTTATAGAGGTGTAAAGGGGGTTTTACTTTCACACTGAATCCTCATTAAATATAATTTCATTTAACAGTGGGTGTGATTTCGACCCAACATACCTGAGTTAATCCGACCCAACATAACGTCATTAATCAAATTTTTAAATTTCAAATTTTTGTAATTTAAAATTATGCATAAATATAAGTTTATGGATGGAACGGTGGTAAATAGCACAAAATTTTCAATATGTTAAAAACATAAAGAACATACAATCTAACAATTAAATTTACAAAATAAGTAGTCATATTAATTTTTTTAGTGAGAGTTGTAATTTTAAATTACAATTAAATTTGAACCCAAAATTTATCCCTGAGTTATTTTGATTTTGGAAACTAGCCCGGATGAAAATTGAATATTAGAGTCAATAGAGTAAATTGTAATAATTTATTTGATAATAGGCCAAAAAATTGAGTGAAAGCCAATTTTTGTATTAGGTATCACAAAATTGCCCAATTTCCCGACCAAACAACCCAACACAACAAAAATTGGCTAGTTTTTAAAGTTACCATAGGTTGGGTTGGATTGATATTTTCTCAACCGGAAGATGTTGGATTTGATTGAAAAATATTTTAAACCCACCCCAATTTGACACATACACTCCTCTAAATTCAATTACTTGCTAGCTAATACTGAATATCTATGTTTCCTTAGGTATCCATTCGACATTTATGATCGCATTTGGGACCCCTATAACGACAATACGTACACAATTTTAAGTACCTCGCAAACTATTGACACCCCAAGTAACAATTATTACCAACCACCATCTATTGTTATGAGTACTGCCTCCACTCCAATTAATGTTAGCGCTCCTTTGGAGTTGTTTTGGTATACGGAGAATGCTACATATTCCGAATACTATATCTACATGCACTTTGCTGAAGTAGTAAACCTCACAGCTACTCAGTTCAGATCATTCAACATTACTCTAAACGGGAAATATTGGTATGGACCTATTGCTCCAAAATACTTGTCCACAATCACGTTGTTCAGCCCATCGATCTTGCCAAATGCCCAGAAATATGATTTTTCATTCTTCAAAGCAGAAGGTTCAACACTGCCACCCATCATCAATGCACTTGAGATATATTCAGTGAGAGATCTCTCACAATCTGGAACATATCAAAAAGATGGTATGTTTTCTTCCACACATGTCAATCTAGTGCCTTGTTCTTTTTTTTTCTTTTTTTTTTTTTTCTTTTTTTCTTTTTTTTTGACTTATTAGGATGGATATGAAAATGTTATAGTTGATGCTATCACAAATATCAAGTCAGCATATGGAGTACAGAAAAATTGGGAAGGAGATCCGTGTCTCCCACAAGCATACTCATGGGCAGGTTTAAATTGTAGCTATGATAGTGTTAACCCACCAAGAATAACATCCTTGTAAGTTTATTCGTTCATATAATTAACCTTATGACTTGGAAACTACTTTTTGAAGTATATCTTACTTATGTTATTGTGAAATGTAAATTGAATCAGGAACTTGTCCTCTAGTGGATTGACTGGAGTGATATCTGTTTATATATCAAATCTCACAATGTTACAAATTTTGTAAGTATTTGCAATTTACATAATAAAAAATGTAAAAAAAAAGAAAAAGAAAAAAAAAAGAGATAATAATTACCAAATTTGGATAAATTTTTTTGACAATGTAAGTAATTTTTTCATTTCAGGGATCTATCAAACAATAACCTTACTGGATCCGTGCCTGATTTTCTTTCTCAATTGCAATACTTGAGGGTCTTGTAAGTTGAATTCTAATGATTTTTACTAAAATTTTTATTTGTTTTAAAATACAAAAATCATATTCACTGCACCTTTGCAGAAACTTGGAAAAAAATCAGCTCACTGGTACTATTCCAGCTAACCTCATTGAAAGATCGAAGAATGGTTCACTATTGCTAAGGTATGATTTTTTTGTAGATAATGTAATACTTCATTATCATAATTTTCCTTTCATATTACATGATATCCTCTAGAGAACATTAGTGGGGAAAAAGTTATAAATTCAATGCCTTAAAGTTTCACCGCCATTAATTTTTTTGCTCTAGTGTGGACGAAAATTTAAATGTTTGTGGATCTGGATCATGCAAAAAGAAGAACAATATTGCTGTTCCAATTGGGGCATCAGTTGGTGTATTGCTCATCCTCGCATTGATTGTTGCGTCTGTCTTGTGGAGGCTTAAGAGAAAACAAAAAGATGAGAGTAGAGGTTAGAATTGAAATACAAGACCCATATTCATATAAACAAAGAATACATTCTCCTCACATATGTTACTATAATGCTCACGATGATCGCAGGACTGGAAATAGCGAAAACAGAACCCAACATCCAGACCATGTCGTTCCGGTCTTTAGAGTCACTACAACGCCAATTTACATATGCTGATCTTATAAGAATTACCAACAACTTTGAAAGGGTTCTTGGTAAGGGTGGATTTGGAAAAGTTTACCATGGCTACATTGATGACACTGAAGTAGCAGTGAAAGTGCTTTCTCTGTCATCAGTTCAAGGGTATCAACAATTTCAAGCTGAGGCAAGAGACTATGATGCAGATTTCTTGAGCTTTTCCCACAAATATATACATAGATTTTAATATCAAATTAATGAAAATGAATCTTCTTGAATTACAGGTGAAACTTCTTATGAGAGTTCATCATAGAAACCTGACGACCCTTGTCGGCTATTGCTATGAAGGACCAAACATGGGCCTTGTTTATGAGTATATGGCCAACGGAGACTTAGATGCACATCTTTCAGGTTGGTAATAATGAAGTGTCTAGCGAAGATTCCACATTTTTCACTTCCAAATATTATTCCCCATAGAATAATCTATACAGAAAGAGAGGAATTGAGAGTATATTATTGAATTCTTATAAAAATAAATTAAATAGAGGAGTCCTGTATCCATAGGCATATTCTACGACTGGTAGTGCATATGTACAATATAAAGTACGACCCAACTGAGCTTGGCCCTAGGGAGGACCTAATCCTTCATTTGTGAATCAAATAGAAAAACAATTTTCCTTTCTAAATTTTTCTTACTGTAATGGTCACATGATCAAGGTTACTTTAATTGAATCACACAGAAACGCTTAGGAATTTCATTTATGGATGCAGGTAAGAATACTAATATCTTGAGTTGGGAAGCAAGGCTTAATATTGCAACGGACGCAGCACAAGGTTAACTATGAGCGATGAGTTAATTTGATTAACTTTTTTTTTAATAAATTTTCATTTTTTCTGAAAATGATATGGACCATGAAAATGCAGGATTGGAGTATTTGCACTATGGATGTAAACCACCTATAATCCATAGAGATGTGAAGACTACAAACATCTTATTGAATGAAAATTTTCATGCCAAAATAGCTGATTTTGGTCTTTCCAAAATGTTCCCAACTGATGGCATCACTCATGTCTCAACATTTAGTGTTGGTGGCACCCCTGGGTACCTCGACCCTGAGTGAGTATTTTTGTTACATAGCATGTCATCTTCAAAAGTCGTCTTATTAAGGCTGAGTTTGGATCCATGTTTGCTGTGTTTTAAGTTTCTGCGTTTTCCTTTTTTTTTTTTTTTTTTTTTTTTCACGCCTTTTTCCCAACAAGCATACTGTTCATGTACGGTACATGAACAATAGCCACAACTTTTGACCGGTCTTCCGTGAACAGTGCATCCATGCACTGTTCACGGACCCACAAATTTCATATTTTTTCATTAAAAATGGGTCCCACAGCACTATTCACACATTTAAAAATTATTTTGCTACAGTGTTTTCAATTTTCAGTTTTCAATTTCAGCAAAATAAGTTCTATCCAAACAGACCCTAAATACAATAGAACTATTAGCAATTTGCAAGCATGTGACCAATTCTAAATCGAAAATGGATTCAAACCTTATACTGGATAAAGGTCAATGGGAATGACTTGAAAATTAAACTTCATATAATTAAATATTTTTAAAAACAAAAAGTTTGACATGCATTGGCTTGCAGGTTCTCCATTTCATATAGGTTGACTGAGAAAAGTGATGTTTATAGTTTTGGAGTTGTTCTTTTGGAGATAATTACAAGTCGACCTGTGATAGAAAGATCCGATGAAAACATTCACATAAGCCAATGGGTGAGAATCATGCTTGATAAAGGGGATATTCAAAATATAGTTGATCCAAGGATGTATGGAGATTTCAACGTTAACTCTGCTTGGAAAGCTATTGAAATAGCAATGGCTTGTGTGTCTTCTACCTCCACCGAAAGGCCATCCATGAGTGAGGTGGTGATGAAACTAAAGGAGTGTTTGAAATCTGAATTAGCTCAAAGGGCAGGCGAATCAAATTATTTAGTTGAAATGGTCAATATGAATATGATTACGGAACTCATTCCTTTAGCAAGGTAACTTGTCCAAAAATGAGATTGGTATATTGTATCTCAAACTGTTTTTGAATTGGGGCAAAAATTAGATACAGTTCCTGATATTCTCTACATTACATTCCCTAATTAGATTCAAATACATAATTGCATTGATGAATGAAGGATTAATAATATCATCTTTTTCAATGAAAATTAAATCTAATGTTGTTGAGTGTTTGATGTTAATTGGAAAACTTAATGAAATGTACCTAAGTTTTATTATTTGCTTTTATTGTAATCTCCTGTTAATTCATATTGGGCTTCAATTGAACACATGATGAGTGTTAAAAGTTGTACCCATGGACTGTCGTAAGAGCATTCTTATCAAAGGTGTTAAAAATGCTAAATGCTATTGTTTTAGCATTTTTAGCACCTCAAATGATAAAATCACACCTACATCAAATATGATAAATCTTAAAATTTTTAGCATTGAGCTATAGTGCAATTTCATCTTTGATATTCTACTATAGCTGGACTGTAATTTTTTTTTTTTTTTATTCACCCTCAATGGCTCTTTCTCATTTCTGTCTTTCTCTTTCCTCTCTCACTTCTTTCTTTTCTCTTCTCTCTCTGTGGTTCGGCGATTGTGGTCCACTGATGATTGTGGTTCGGCGATTGTGGGCCGTCGTGGGTTGTGGTTCGATGGACATAGATCATGGGTCCGATAACTGTGATTTTGATTTTGGGTTGCAGGTCATGGGTCATGGTCTGATGGTCCAATGGTTGTGGGTGGTGGCGGCGATGGTCCGATGACTGTAGTTTTGGGTCAACAATCTACTGGGTTCTTGTGGGTTTTGGTCACCAATCTACTGGGTTTTGGTTTGGCGTGATGGTTCAGCGTGACGGGTTCTCATGGCTTTTGTGGAGGTTTGTCATGATGGGTTTGATGTTGTGAGTTGAATCTGGGTTGAAGGGTTGTCGTGGTGGGTTAAGCAATAGAACGGCAGCGGAGGGTTATTGTGGCGGTTTTGCTGTTGTTGCCATATATTTTCGTTGTGGGTCAAGTTCATGGTGGTGGTGGAGGGTTGCCATGGTGGTGGGGGTGGGTGATTGATGGTGGTGGTTGATTGGCTATTGTGGTTGTGGTTTTGGAGTTTTGTGGGTTTCTTTTGTGTGTGTGTGTGTGTGTGTGTGTGTGTGTGTGTGTGTGTGTTTTTTGGTGGTTTGATTGGCAATGGTGGATTGGGATGTGGGTTTGCTATGTGTGTGTTTTTTGCTTAGTGGGTTTGCTGGTGGCGACAATGGGTTGAGAAAGAGAGAGATAGGGAGAGAGAGGAAGAATAAAAAACGAATAAAAATAATAAGAAAAGAATATTTAAATGAAGTGTTAAAAAAAAAACAGAAGTTTTGATGTAAGTGATATTGTAAAGTGATGTGTTATATATTATAAAATTGGTTTTTGAAATGTTAAATGCTAAATTTTTTAGAACCTTTGATGGGAATGCTCTAATAGGCTATATGTTTGTAATATTGTGCTAGATTTATCATATTGGTCGATTCATCTTTTTAATAAGATAAATTACTGTTTTTTTTTTTTTTTTTTTTTTTGTAATATTATAGTAAACTTATCATAACATGAAACCAATGTTTCAAATTATCACTACAAATATTCAAAAATTGGTCACTTCAATTTTCAGGACAAAGGTGCAAAGCTCACCACTGCCATGCTTAAAGTTAAACCTTCAAATTTACTGATCACTTGTTTGGCTCCATCCATGTTACTGTTAGTGATTCAATCTGTATTTTTACTACAACTATTTTACTAGCCGCTGATAAGTACTGTTATTGGGGAAATTATTATTTACTCCCAGAGTACCATAATAAATACGTACTCCCTCCTTTCACATGAATGGTGGGTCTTACTAATTAAATTCATGGTGGAATCCACTATTTATGTGAGAGGGAAGAGTACGCATTTATGGTATTTTGGGAGTATCTAATAATTTTCCTTGTTATTGGAGCTGTGTTGGAACCTTTCTGTTGGATCTCCGATCCTTTGGCCTTCACGAAGGCTTTGGTAGCAAGATTTATAATTATAACATTATCCACTCAATCAACGGTGCAGAGAGAGAGTATACTTTAAAATAAATAAATAAATAAAATAAAATAAAAAAGAGGAAACAAAACAAAACAAAGTTTGCCTATAACTAGTTTTTAGGCAATGACTATAAACTCTCCTATATAATATTTTTATTAGATGTAAATTATGACAATCCACTATTAAACCTCATTTTCTTATTATATTATTCATGCTTGAAAAATTTTATGAAGATAAAAAATCAATAATTTTTTCATCAATTAAATGTTTAAATTTTTGTAGTCTTAAACTATGCATAAAAATAAGTTTATGCATTGAATAATATATAATATCCAATTTGAACAAAATTTGATGTGTATATTAAGAACATAAAGAACATGTAATACAATAGTCAAAATTTTAAAATATATAGACGTTTTAATTTTTTATTGGGAGTTTGTAGTCATAGCCTTAAAGCTAGTTTGTAAGCAAACTTTGTCCTCACATCTATGACCAAGTTGACCTTCCATTCATTTGGTTAAAAGTTTGTAGCTAAAATAATTTAAAATGCCACAAACACAAAAAATTTAACATCTTTTTGAGATAACCAATTTTGATTTATACTGCATTAATTTCACACGTCTCCACTCTCCACTAACATCACTGTAACTATATACGAATCACAAACTACTATTTTAGCAATTATGAATGTTATTTTTGTGAAACTGGTTGTAGATTCCCATGCCATTGATTCATTATTGTCTAATAAATAAGAAAAGTAAAAATACAAACTATTCCTTTTGTCATTTTAGTTATTTAAGTTTCATTTTTGTAATTTTGATCTATTAAGTTTATATATAAAACAAAGTTTGCCTACAAACTAATATGAGAAAACAAGTATCAAAATGTGGCAGTTTTGCATAGATTGTTGGAAAAGTTTCAAATTAAAATTAGGAAAAATAAATAAAGGATTAACAGTTGGGTCATTTAAGACCTAAGTTGACTTCACATGAGGGTGGTAGGTGAGAATTAAACTCTCCCCTCTGTCATCAAGAGAAAGTATACCATGTTTCAGTAATACCAACTCAGCATATGTTTTGGTATTTCCTATCCAATAAATGAGTGACACATGTTTCAAAAAACCACATCAGACTACTATAATAAATTAATCACAATCTTCTATACTATCGGGAAGATAAATTAATTATTTATTGAAGTAGTCTAATATGGTTTTTTTGAAATAGGTGTCACTCATTTATTGGGTAGGAAATGCAAAAACAAATACTAAATTGGTATTACCGAAACATAGTATACTTTCTCCTGTCATCAGACCATCTGGTCCACCAATTTCTCTCATTTATTCCTTATTTTCATCTTAAAACATTCTCTTTCCTTTGCCTCAACACAATCCCAAATACATAGCAATCAACCTTTAATTATGTAGTTGCGAAAAGAAAGTTTAAAAAGAGAAATTTTAGGGGGACATTTATCACAACAAATTTATAAAGATGTGTTAAGTCAACCTTTTTATACTTTTATAAAAACAGAGGTAAGGATGTGTCTTAATACATATGAAATAGCAATCAAATTCCTAATTTTGTGTCTTACTCTTCAACTTCTGTGAACATTAATACGAGTTCAAAGCTTTGGTTTGTGAGTGCACATAACCTTAGCTTGTCATTGAATCCTAGAGGGTGATCGCCAAAGCCATTTCTACACCAACGATAAATTGCTTCCAGTGGGGCAAAATCACTTCTTAGGACAGTGGATTGAGTTCCACGCCTCGGCTCTCTCTATCATCGATAAGTTTCCTCTAATCTCTTGATTTTACTCTATTGGTTCTCTTAATTAGTCTCATATATATTTCCAACAATCACCTTAGGTTGTAAAAATGTTTTAGAAAAAAATGGTAGTAACTCTAGTATTTTCCAATTCATTTTTAAAATCATACGGGATGTACTTGGCTTTCTGTATTGCATCGAAGGATGATAGATTTTTCCAACTGACATCTATTTATTGCGGGCACTAATTGGATAGAGATCATTTTGATGGAATGAAAGTATTTCCTTTTGTGATAGAAGCTATTGCTCAAAGAGAAGTCACAATCTTAAAACTCTGGCGAAGTCAAATTGAATGAATTATGCCTAATTATTGTCCATAACTAGCAGATCCGCAATACAAGTACACTATCTGTTTGTTTTGAAAATTTCATTAAGAAATTATTTTTATGGTTTATGACTTTATGTATAATACCCATTATGTGTATTAATGTTTAAGATTAATTTTGAATTATGTTACGCATCATCAACTATATATTATATTTCACAAAATGAGTTAAAAAATCTAAATTGACATCAAATATTATATATATTTTTTATATTCTCCATATTTGCAAAATAATAAGATGATCAGAGATTAATAACTATTTTAATTGAAAATATCTAATCAAATAGTGAATAAGATAAGATTACCACGAAATTGGCATACATGTTCATGACAATGAAAATGTGTGATTCAACCATGCGATTTTGAATGTATTAAACTAATAAAAATTTTAATTTTTTGGTAATTGAATAATTGTTGGTGGACGGATTTTAACCATGAATACTTTTGTTAACACACAAAAAAGTGTCAATCAATTAAGTTATAAGCCATTGGCAATAATAAAAAATATTGAGTGTTGTAACATCAACAAAAATTTATACATGCATTTAATCTTGTCCCATACATATATATGCACCACAGATAGTGGTCTAAGGTTCTACCAAGTGGCATTGTAAGCAAAAAAAATAAAATATAAAAAGAAAAAATCTGATAATATATTAATTCCATTTTTATATTAATTAGTGCATAGTTGATAGAAAATTAATACTTGGAAACTAGAATTGAATGCATGTAACTCATTAAAAATCTAAAAGTAAATTAATATTTCTTCATTAAAAAACACTATCATTTTTTCTTTAATAGAAAAGAAATACTATATATAATTAGAAATATAATTAAATGTTTTGCGTAAATATTGAGTATTGTATTTTCTTCTTTAGAAATGAAATAAAACTTTGACATAAATACAATGGTTTGATGATGTTGAGGGTTAAATGAAGAGAATTACCAAGTTATTGGCCATTTGGCAAACATTTAACTACTTTGGCCCCTGCATTTCACAGTTTTAGTTATAAACTTTTAGAACATGTAGTTCTATAACAACAAAGTTGATTTTTTTGAGGGTCAAAACCCTTGAAAAAAGTATTAAAAGCCCTCAAAAGATATTATTTTGAGGGTTTAACTGACCCTTGATGACCTTTGAAACAAATTCCCTCGAAGTTGAAATTTCTACGGACTTCGTAACCCTTGAAACCAAAATTTCAACGGCCTACATGACCCTCCAAGTTACTAAATTCTACATTCTTGAAGTTTATGTAGACATCTTCATATTAACATAAAGGAACTTAGTATTTTATCTAGATAAAGGAGAAAAAAAAAAAAAAAAAAAGAAATGAATCAGTACAAGAACCATGTATGATCAAAATCCTAATCTTAATATTATTCTATTTCAATGCAAAACAACCTGATGTACTAATGTCTAAAGGGTCTCATATAATGGACTCTGCCTTTTCCTGGTACTTCTCAAAGACTCATGCATAGCCACCAAATTTCCCTTGCATTAAGAACTGCAAGGAAATGGACAAACCAATTAATCATGCACTTGTTAAACGGTTGAGGTGTTTGATTGAAAAATTGTCATACAATAAAGTCCATATTGACAAGAACAAGAAGATTAGACAAGTTCTCTCTTATAATAATTGACTCACTCCCAATTCTTAAAGGCATCATGCAAATAGGTCAAGTTCTCTCTTATAAAATGCATAATACAAACAGTTAAGTACATTTGAAATAAGATTAGACAAGTATGAACATGCATATACCTATTTCCTCATAAACAAAATGCACAAGACATTAACAAGTATTCAGCAAGATGTAAAAATGGTAAGGAATTATCAAAAGATGATGCTCTTAGGAAACTAAACTGTGAATCCCTTGACTAGAACTTACATGAATGCAACCTTTGACAGCAGCACGACGGCAAAAAGCCTGTGGTAGTTCCCCGTGACCATAAATTGGATACATAAAACCCCAAGTGCATTTGGAAACCTGAGAGGGACAAGAACCATAAAAGCACATACTTGTGATACCTTGCTTCTTAAAATAAAAACCAACCAAACATTCTTGATTCAAGGATGCAAACAAGAAACACAATGCCCTAGTGATACAGTCAAGACAGCAAAGCCCCAAAATCATCCATTATCCAGACAAAGATTACATTCACCTGATGAACCTATTCACACCATTTTACTTTAACAAAGTCTCAAGCAATCCATAATCCAGACAAGCAACACAGTTACTGGCAGTGGTATCATCAACATTACACCAGTAGTAGGCAGGTAGCAACAAGAAAACAGTACTACATAAAGTCGATACAAAACAAAGAAGAAATAAACTACCTGCCAACCGATGATCTCATCAACCATTATTCTGGTAAAACAGTAGAGAATATAAATAATTAGATAACCAAAATAAAAAATCTTCTTTAAAGGGGAAAAGAATATTAAGAATATGTTAATAACAAATAAACTGACTAGCAGGGTGATCAATATTCTGGATCAAAAGAAATTGTAAGCCTCTTCCCCAAGAACAACATGCATTGTGCTATTATATGACAAGGGACTAGATCAACTATCTCAATGGACAGCAACAATTCAGTTCTAAATAGAGGAAAACGAAAATAGCAAAAAGAAACAAAGAAATATGCAAATCATAGAGAAAGAATTCATTTCTCACCGCAGGAGCTGCCTCCAGTGCTCCATCAGCAGTTGAAAAAGTCACATACTTTAGTCCATTTTCTTTCATAAATTTAGGATCTAGCTGTGCAGAAGGATAGGGCCAAAACTGAATGTTACAAAAATGAGAAAAATAAACTGAAATTTTCATAATATAATAAAATGAAACACAGATCATTCGTAGGTAAATCCAGTAGCGACTCGCAGAGTCTTTTCAGCAGTCCCCATACTCAAGAGCATCACGAACAAGAATAAGATTTTCATTCCCCTGACAGCAGGAACAAAAATGATGAACTTTTAATGGTAATGCACTTCCTCATACCAATCCTTGATAAGAAAACAAGGACTCCAGATACCAATTTCGGAACAATGTCTTTTGGCCGCTGAAACCAAACTTCCAAATTGGCAAGCTGCAAAACACATGGGTATTAAAAAATTTGGCTACAGAATGTATCTAGGATTAACTATTTATATTATTGGTCAGTCACACAGGCATCCAATGGGCTTGAAACCAGGAAGTGCCATTATAATTGATTAACTATCAAATCAACCCCATAAAGTCCTTTCTAACATATGATTTTTTCTAGTTGACATAACTAGAACTTAGGGAGAAGGGCAGAATAGAAAAAGCCTTTTAGTAAAAAAAAAAAAAAAAAGGGAGACTACAGAAAACAAATCTATTGAAAGAAATAAAAGACAAAGCATAACAGAGCTGATACTTTTTTACATCAACCTAGAATGAATCTAGGGGGATTAGAATGTGGGAAGAACAGAAATGTTGAATTTGGTTTTTACACGGGGTAAGACCAATCCAGGGAATGCAAAAAATGCCCCCAACTATATATATAAACCCAGGAAAATCTGGTAGGAATAGCCCCAGCAGGGAGTTGAATTTGGGACATTCACTTCCTAAGGCACGGTCCCAAATTATTTATTCTACTATTTAGATTTGAAATTATATGGAAAAAAAACTTAATGAAGGTTGAAATTTGGAATGCAAATGAACTCCTATTTGGGGTGCAACTAGCTGGGGACATAATGAACAGTAATAAAATTCTCTCTTCAGATTTCCCTGTTTGCATAAATAGCCTTAAGGAGAAACATACTTAAGATCTGCGCATTTTTCTATCCTAAGTTTTAACTAATCATTCTTTAAGAATTAAGAGTTCAAAATCTAGATGCGTTACAGAATCTTTTTGAAGTTGTACATGCATGAGCCAAATCTTGAAATAATTCCTTGTTCTGAAAAATGAAACCAAAGGCAGACAGGAGTTTATAATTACAGCATACAACAGCTAAATTGCATAACCATTCAAAGAAAAGAACATGGCCATAAAACCAATGAGAATAATTTGACAATTATAAAGAGCATACCTGTAACAGTGCAACAATAGTACCAAAAGAATTCCACAACAATGGAGCCAAATCTTGAAATAATTCTCTATTCTAAAATATAATAAAAAAACAAACAAACAAAAATTAATTAGGCACACCTGTAAGTGCAGCAATAGTACCTTTAGAAGCCAATCTTAACGACACATTATTCTAACTTCATACATACCAAAACGTGGACTAGCGGTTGAATTTGAACACGATTTTTGCTCTTTTACCCTTCTTTTGTTTTTCAAACTAGGGGAATCAGCGGTGTTGGAGTCGAGATGAGAGGAGACCTTCGATTTTTTGAGTTTTCTGAGAAATGTGCGAAAGGAAAATCAAAGAAATGCGGTGAAAATCGACGAGAAAGTGGGAGAAAACAAAGAAACACAAAAATTCAAAGAAGCAATTAGGGTTTGTGATTAGGCAATACCAATTCTTATCAATGCGATTGAGAGACGAAGAAAACACATCGTGACCGACAGAGACAAAGTCACGAAGAGAACACCGAGCTTAGATTGAGAGAGA
The DNA here is from genome assembly GCF_001633185.2 of Quercus lobata. Classification (NCBI taxonomy): domain Eukaryota; kingdom Viridiplantae; phylum Streptophyta; class Magnoliopsida; order Fagales; family Fagaceae; genus Quercus; species Quercus lobata. The sequence continues at coordinate 17,842,530 of NC_044908.1, read as the reverse complement.
CAAAGAGACACAGACGAAGAAATCACGAACTTGAGATTGAATGCTATGTGATTTCCACGATTGTCGAGCTTAGATTTGTATTTGGGGGAAAATGATATCAGAGAGAGAGAGAGCTTGTGATACATGAGAGACGAGAATTTTTTTTTTTTTTTTTTTTTTTTTTTTTTTTTTTGAGGGAAGAGATTGAGAGTTGAGAGAGAGCGTGATTTTTAGCTTCAGGCTATCGTATAGCATATTCTTTTGTTTTTTAAAATATCTTTTTGAAATTTTTTCAAGGGTTGAAAATTGTGTTGGGAATTTTCATTAGGGGTTGTGAATTTAAAGAGGATTTACATTTTTTTTTTTTGCTAAACAAGAGGATTTACATTTTAGCGACAAAACTAACTACTTTTTTATATATTTATTTCAAGGGTTGTGTTAATTATTTTGAAGGTCCTTAATAAATCTAGTAATAGTCCTACTTTATTTAGACAAATTTTAGTAACCCTTGAAAAAAAAGGTTCGAAACAGGTCATGTGGTTTGTTGTGTATTGACAAAGAATAACTAAAAAACATATTTTTACTTAGTTTAGAGAAATGCCGAATTGTGTGATAGTAATATACCTGTTGTCTAATTTAGGTCAAGCACTATATTTGACAGCTACAATGACTCAATATTCATTTCTTTAAACTTATTAAACTAACCAATAAAATGATCTCCTTTTTGGTCCACGAAATACTTATTAAAAAATTTAAATTATTATAAATAATTTATTTTTCTGAACTTTACTAACCTTTTTCTTCAATTTGCCACATGTCAAATATTCAATTTGACATATAGGTTTGAAGAGTTTGTTAAAAAAAAAAAGTTGGAAGAGTTTGTGAAGACAATGATATTTTGCTAGTATCATTAAAACATAAATAAAATAGCCTACGTTCCGTTGTCTAAATACATATATTTAGAATCTATTTGGGATTCGTTTATTTTGTTGAAACTAAAATTTTTTTGCTAAAAGTACTGTAAATAAAGGAAAAAGTTAACTGAAATAGTACAATGAGATTCATAAATAGTACAAAAAGTGCAGCATGATCTATAAATAGTAGTAAAAATAAGCTAAATAGTAAAATAAATTTGCGAAAATAATCTCTACCCAACGGAAACTTAATATATTCCAACTGAAAGAATTACTTATTCATGTATGTCTTTACAGTTGTTGATGTAATGATCATATAATAATCACTTCAATACTAAATAACCACGATTATTTTTTATTATAAAGGTAGTAATGTATTTTTTAGAATCCGTTGTTTCAAAAATCGGACTGATCGGCAAGTTCAATTGGTTGAATTGTAAATTGGACACGGAACCGATTTGATAAAACTGGAAAAACCAGCCAAAAAAAAAAAAAAAACCAGTGAAAATTGGTTAAGAATCGGAAAAATGCTGGAACTGGTCCCTTTTTCTTTCTTTAACCGTTCCTGTTTTTTTAAGCTGTTGTAGAATCCAATTCACTGGTAAAGATAATATTTTTGATATTAACATACTTATGCTAAATTAATCATCTATTTGTATCGCCTTCACAAATGTTGTTACATAAAATCTAATGATGTACTTGTGTTTCACTATCTGTAGGCATCCTTGTTTTATATAATTCTGAAGTGATTATTTTTATTGAATTAATAAGAACTATTTTTTTTTCTTAGAATAATAAGACCTAAAAAAGTGAATATCAATTTTAGAACCAAAAATAAATAAATAAATAAAACCACACAATTGAAACCAATATCATTAAAGCATTAGATTTAGGAACTTTACCTTAGAAATAACAGTTTTAGTACTTACAACAGTGGTGTTTCTAACTTCATAGAAAAGAAAATGCATTTTGTAGAGTCCATATTTTTGCAGTTGGCAAATGCAATAAATGTAATCAATTGATAGTGTTTTTGGTGTGTCTTAGGTGGGTTAAAGATGTATTTTATTGTCCAAGACAAAGACCCGAGTTCAGATCAAGAAAGAATCAAGTTCAAAGCAAGAAAACAAAGTCTCTATCAGTTTGACTGCTGGCTAGACCGAATTAGATTTTCGATTTCAAGCTCAACATCTAGTTCGATCGATCAAGATTGCGATATTATCAAAAATCTAAAACATGAAAAATACTATAACTTTCTCGTTTCAAGCCCGATTTGTGATTAGTTTGTTATGCAATTTAAAGGACATCATATATAAACTTTCCTGTTAGCGTTTTAGATCCAAGTAGAGTCAGATTCAATCAGATTTCTAGCCAATTAATTAAAGTGATTAATTATGAAATTAGATCTGAATTCAACAAACATTAGATAAACACAATCCACATAAACATAAAAAATGATAACCCAAGAAAACTTTTGAAATTGTGGTTTCAAAGTAAACAACCTAGGGAGGATTTAATGTAAACAATCCTCAAGGCAACATTTCACTAATATAATGGAAACAATAGACTTAACCCTAAATCTACAGATACCTCGTGTACTAGTTACTCACATAACCACACACAACTCCGAATCTGCGAACTCTTCTATTGTGAAACTATTGCACACAAACACTCTTATTTGTAATTTGAAACTCCACTCAAAGGTTTAGACCATCAATTGTGGTTGATTTGATCACAACTTTCCTCTAAAGCCAAATCTGTTGTTTACGCAAGGTCTCCAACTATAACTTCAAAAGTGTTTGGAAAACTCTAGACTTGTGTACAAAACACTCCCTCTTGAATATATAAAAACATGCTCTATGGTTTGTATTTAAATATCGTTAAGATCCATCCAAATCCTAGATCTAATGGTTGAGAAATAAAATGAGAATTCAGATCTGCACGAATCTCGATCAGTCGAGATGTGCATCTCGATCAATCGAGATAAGTGAGACTATTTTTGCACTTATCTTTTCCTACTTTCTTGAGTCTTCGGTTGTGCAGAACTTCATTTCGTCTTGTTTTTGAATATTTCTAAACTAAACTCTAGACATAAATTAAGTACTAAAGGCTACAATTCGTTCATGGTTGCCAACCTAAAAATATGGACTTTACATATCCCTATAAAGACTTTTCAGAGAGAGAAATCACCACTTGTGCAGCTAGGGTTTGTATAACCAATTTACTCTAATCTCACTATACTAGAGACTTTCAAAATAAATCTAAGCCTCTATCTATTCAACCCGTGAGATTTCAAGAGCACATAGAGAAAGTTCAACACTGTGTTATTTCTGCCATATATAGTGCAAATCTGTATGAAGCCATAGAGAAATCCCATCTACAATAGTTGCTAGTCAAAACTTTCAAGTGGATTTCTTGGAGTCACAAATAGAGAAGTTTATGTGAAATTAGTTAACCATAATTGTTGATCTAAAACTTTTGAGTGGAGATCTCAAAGTCACAAACAAGAGACTTTGTGTGCAACAGTCCAAGATAGAAGAGTCTGTGGATCGATTTGGACCTATGTGTGGTCACACCAGTATGTATTACATGAGAGGTAGCAGTAAATTTATAGTCGAGTCTATTGTATAAACTTTGATTCTTACGCTCTGTTTGTTTTAACAATTATGTTTTCTAGAAAATGAGTCATTTTCCAAGAAATATTTTCTATAAAACTATCTCATTTTCTAATGTTTGGTAGCAACTTTAAATGAGTTGAAAAATTACTTCCTAACTTCCCTTATTTAGCTTGCTATGAGATAGAGTTGTTTTCCCAAAAAATTTAATGGAAAACAATCTCTAAAAATAAGTCATTCTTTTTATATTAACCAAATATATTTTTCCTTTGACTCATCTTTTTTTATGCTACCAAACACTGAAAAACAAGGAAAACTATATTTACACAAAGTTTTCTATTGAAACAAATGGAGCATTAATGGAAATATTGCCTTGAGGATTGTTTAGGTTAAATCCTCCTAGGTTTTTTACTTTGAAATTACAGTTTCAAATAATTATTGGGTCATCATTCTAATCAAGATCATAATTAATCTAATTAATTATTTTCTTAAAAGTTTATTAAATCTGTGAAAACTAGGCTCTAGAACCCTAACATATTTAATCAAGAAAAGAATAATGAATATACTTGAAAATTTGAAATCATTTGAAGTATATTTCCTACTAAATTATAAAGGTTTACTTCAATCAATAGATTTCATTTAAAATAACAATCTCCAAGTATTTCACAATTTTTGATGCCCTATTTATTCCTACTTTATGCCCCTGGCAATTACCATAATATATATACTCGAAAAAATTGTGAGTTCTAGTTAGACCAATTAATAAAGTCTCTTATAATTGAATAAGAGATCTGGGATTCAATCTTTGCTTACATAAAAAACTGATTGATGTCTTGATCTGATAAGAAAGAGTTATTATTAGGAGTCGACGCCATAAGTTGAAACTATCTCAAATATATATGTGTGTGTGTGTGCGTGCTTGAAAAATTCGAAATTCACAAATTATAAGTGATGGGTAATTTATGAAAGTATGATTTGTCTATAAGGGTCGTCCAAGGAATACCACATCCAAGATGGTCATCAAAATGAAAAGAGGAGAACAGCATTCAACGCCAAGAAAGTAAGACATCTAAAGAAGATTAGTCATCTATATGACAAAAAGATATAGACGACCAGCAAACACTTAGTATATTTTAAGGTATTTTCTGTAAAAAAACTCAGTAGATTTTAAGGTATTTTTTGTAAATAAAGAGCAATTGCACGACGACTCACTATTCTAAGATGTGGAGTGAATTATATAATTGTATAAATGTTTAAAATCACCATATTATATTAGAATAAGAGTTGAAAGTGATAATCACCCTCATGAACCCTCAAACCAACCCCACCATCCAAAATAGCAAAAGAGTAAAATTTTGTAAAAATATTAATGCACCCACATAACCTCAAAATTTTAATATTAATGCAAAAAAAATTATGCAAACCAACCCCAATTACTTATTTTATATCTATATATTAAGTATAAAGATACCAGTTTCGACTCACGATTTGCATCTTGATTGTTTTTCCATCTACCTCCATAGCTTCGAATTTGTTAAACATCCACCTAAAATTTTAAGTATTGCCTTATAAGCAATATATAAACACGCAATATAGACTTACGCAATGGCGACGCCACGTTGAACTCAGGGTGTTCCCAAGAACACCCTGAACTGAAATTTCTTTTAATATATAATAATTAAATTTTTTTTATTTGTTTACCCTTCAAAAAAAAAATTAGGAACACCCTTAATCAAAATTTGGAACACTCTCAAATAAATTTTAAAAAAAATTATTTGGCCTACTTTCAAGCAAAAAAAAAAAAAAAAAACCCAAGCCATTCTTTAACCCATAAACAATTTTGAAAAAAAAAAAACTCAAATCCCTTATAAATTAGGACTCCAAAATCCGAATAAATACACGAAAACACAACCCAAACTTCAAAGATCCACACTTCAGGAGGCTCACTATCATTTGTATAAAAAAATATAAAAAATAAAAATTGTTTTTAGGCCGCCAGCTGCAACTGAGCAAGTCGCCATGACAGCCACCAACAAATTAGCCCCACTCAACATTTACACCACCTCCACAGCTCCACCTCCGTTGCAATCTTTGGTCTGGTATGAGTTTCTCACTCTCTCTATCTATGTTCTGTTGTCTGCATCTCTAAAGTAAAGTAGTTTTTTCACTTTTTTGGACTTAACACACTACAAGTCTACAACTCAATAAATATTTGTACTTTAAGTTTGAAAAGGCAAGACACCACCACCGATGACACTTCATTGCACAACACAAAAACACTTAATGGTTTCCAGCTAAGCAACAATCTAATTCAAACCAAAAATTAAATAATAAAAAACCTAAAGCAACCACATATTATTTCGTACGGCAGCCTAGTTAACACTTAAATTAATTTATTATTTAATTTGATAAAAGTAAAATTTTAAATTATTTGTTTAATTAATAGTAGTGGCTTGGATAATAAAATTAAATTATTATTTTTAGACTTGTAAGTTTCATAACAAGATGGACAATGAGTTTTTGAATAAGTGATTTCTATAGAATTTAGTTCAAAATCAATTATAAATGATTTTAATGCCATGAAAGATGACACATCTTTATTAAGTTATAGTTAATTTGTCAAATAAAGAATGTTTTCAATCATTATTTTTATTAATACTTAAGAATTTTATTGTGTTTACCTTGCCCCTCCTAGAATAAATTTCTGGCTCCATCACTATCTAGTCTTGTGATTGGGGCTATGGGGGCATTGGGGCTTGTATGTTGAATTAGGGGGTGGATGGGGCATGGGGCCGAGGTAGTGCAAATGTGCTGTGTGATAGTGCTTGTGCAAGTGTGCAACTAATAATTAATAAATATGGCTATGTGCTATGTGTTAGTTGATTAGTTCAACTAATGATCATAAAATATGTAATAAATCACTATTTTTTAGACTTGGACTTAAGCTATACTGCCTATATATTTTTGTGTTGTACAATTTATTGACTTTTCTTTTTTTTGTTAAGTAATAGTGTGATATTCCAAGTATCAAACAACCATAGTAATTAGTTGAACTAATTAATTTTATTTGTTTGGGATATTAATTAACCAATAATTAATTGGAGAAAGCAACTAATAAAAAATAATTAATAATTTAATTAACTAATACATTATATTAGACAAACAAATTAAATTATGTTAGGCTAAACAGTAATTAATAGTTTTGCTATAAAAAAATTAATAATTTTATAATTAATGAAACAACAATATAACAAATTATAGTTTATAAAAGATAAACAAATTAATGAAACAACTAAACAACAATACATTTAGGAAAAATTCTTGGAACTGCTACTGGAAAAAATTATGCTTTATTAAGGAACACCCTAAAAAAAATTCTTAGAGTCGCCACTAGACTTACGCATACATTTACACCCGCATACATACATAAAACTCCATCATAATGTTTTAGAAGTCATAATCATTCATTGTTAAATAAGCGGTTTGGAGATACAAGGAATCCATTATCAAGAATTTCTAGATCTGGTATGGTATTTGATTTTTGTCCAACATGCTAGAGATGACACTTGGGAGATGATTTTTATGGTAGCTTGGTGCATGTGGTTCAATAGGAATGCAGTCCAAAATGGGAGTGTTCATCAATCGGCAACAGTGGTGGGGCAGAAAACTCAGACTTTGCTTGCTGAATTTTAGGGAGCAAACCATGTTATTGCTTCACCGAGGATGGAGATGAATGATTCATGGACATCACTAATGGCCCCAAATTACAAGGTAAACGTGGATGGCATAGTTTTTAGTCGTATTCGTGGGTCTGGTGTCAGGTTGGTGATCCATGATCATGAAGGAAGGGTTGCAGTAGCAATGAACAAGAAACTTCTTCAACCTTTGGGTCGACTGGAGATTGAGGCAAAAATTATGGAAATTGGAGTGTCATTTGCGTAGGATACCAGTATAAGGGATGTGATAGTTGAAAGTGATTCCGAGATTGTAGCTGACACTCTCCTGGGATTATGTGCTCCTCCTACGATTGTCTCAAATGTTCTAACTAGTATTGCATACAAATTTCAGGATTTTAGATCTGTTCAAGTATCTCATGTGAAGCGTCAAGACAATAAATCTGCATATCTTCTGGCAAAGTTTGCCAAAGAAATAGATAATATTCATAGTTATGTAACATGGATAGAGGAAAATCCATCACTAATTGAGTCAGCTATTACTCATGATGTATTAAATTTATCTTCTTCTTAATAAAGTTATAAGTTTCTCATAAAAAGAAGTAAAAAAGAAAAAAAAAGTGGTTTGGTCCACTGCACACTTTTGATCTGATGGTTACTCCATAAGTTTTTTATTAGGTGCGAGGGGTAAGACTGAGGTTCAAATCTGCAGAAATAAACTTCAAACACATATATAATTAGATTGGACAAAAGAAAGATTTTTATTTCTAATTAAAAAAAAAAGGGGTTTGAATTTTACAGCTCATCAGCATTTAACTAAACAATAATTTGATATGTATTTAAGGTAGTGATGATGTGGAAAAAAGAAAGTAAATGATATTAATAAGGAAATATTTTAAGTGTTTTAACATACTATGTAAGAAATGTAAGAAACGTGTATTCTTTCTTATAAATATCAAAATGCTTTTTAGCGTTAGTGGCCAAGCTGCATTTAATAATTGTTTTCAGAATTCATTATTCAAATTCCAAGTGGTTACTATGACTTGTTGGAATTTTACTTGTTCTTAAAGAGAGGGAAAAAACTTCCACACACTCCAAGCGGTGTATGAGTACAAATTTCCAGACTAAGCCTAAGGTGAAACTTCAGAGTAAATACAGATATTTTGCAGGTACTTTTGCAATGAATTAACCAATTTGATGAACTTTCAATTTGCAAAGAGAGGTCCCTCTTGTGACAAGAACAACTTAGTTACTTAGTACGCTATTAAACTATTCTTAGTTACCTTAGTACGCTATTAAACTATTCTGCAGTATAAAGGATAAGATGGTGGAGAAATTTTCTGCGGCATTGTCCCAATAAGAGAGAAGAAAGTTAGATGTTTATGATGGGGAGCTTCAAAAATTTCATCCTTGCTTTTCTTGGTGGGTTTGTTCTTGTACATCTAGTTAATGCCCAGGATCAAGCAGGTATGGCAGTCTTCATCTTTTTTTTCCCTTCTTTTCTCTATTGAATTAACAGTGAATTCCAGTTAACTTAATTGGTAAAATTATTGTTGTCAATTAAAAAATCTGAAATTCAATCTCTATCAACACCAAAAAACCAATTGATATCTTGGTATAATTATTAAGAGCTATTATCATAAACGGATGCCATAAGCATATCTTGGTGTTTCCAAATGAATCATCTAGAGTTCAAATCTTCTCCTTGCTCAGCTAACCATTTAACTAAGGTATTATTATATATTCTGTTTATCTGTCTCAGACTTCATAAGCATATCTTGCGGGTCACCAGAAAATTCAAGCTATTCGGAGGCAACAACAGGTATAAATTACATTTCAGATGCCGCATTCATAGACACTGGTATAAGTCAGAGGATTTCAACTGTATATATGGCTGGTCTTCAACAACAAGCATGGGATCTCAGAAGCTTTCCTCATGGAATCCGGAACTGTTACAACATAAATATTATGCCAGGCACAAAGTATTTGATCCGAGGAACTTTCTTCTATGGAAATTATGATGGACTAAGTAAGTTACCACAGTTTGATCTTCATCTAGGAGTAAATAAGTGGGACACGGTCAAAATAGAGAATGTATCTGTTGGTGTCATCAAGGAGCTCATACATGTTCCATCGCAAAATTATTTACAAGTCTGTCTTGTAAACACGGGCCTCGGAATGCCATTTATATCAGCAATAGAGCTAAGGCCATTGAACAATAAGACGTATGTAACAATTTCTGGATCATTGGCACTCTTCAGTCGCTACGATCTTGGTTCACTAAGCCGTACAGTATACAGGTGAGTCACTTTATTTAAGATTAACTCCCTTGCACCTTTGCATTGCTACCAACAAAAAGAACACATGCAGTAATGGTTTGGAATTTCACAGCGTACAGAGAGTCGTGACATTTTTAAATTTTAAATAACATGATTCTCAATACATGTTTAGATTTGTAATTTAATTTGAACATAGAATTAAATCCATTACAAATGGCAATGATTACATAATCGTTTTTTATTAGTTGTGCTTAAAGAAAATGAGGGATGATAGGTTAATTATCAATTTGACTATAAATAAATAATAATAAAATTGTTACAAACATGGGGTGGTAATGAATTTTTTTTATTTTTTATTGAAGGGATGGTAAGGAATTTGATTGGTCATATAAGGTTTATGCAAATATAGTAAGTTCAATAAGGGCTAGACGTAAAAGCCCTGTTTGCACCTTCAAATAATGTTGTGTTAGATTTTTTATTTTATTTTATTTTATTTTTGAGCAAACGAGAATATATTAAAACACATGAACATGAAAGTAATATTTAGAATTTTTTAAACAGACTTATAATATATTACATAACCAAAGTACCACTATCAAAGGGTCTGACCTTTGTAGTGATAGCCTGGGTTATATGGACTAAAATTTTAACACACATGACCAATATGGGATAAATATTCTTTTTTTTTTTTATTAAAAAAAAACAGTATTACTTATTAAAACACACGAACACAAAAGTAGTATATAGAGTTTTTTATGTTGTGCTACATAAATACACACAATTATATTCTCATCTATAATCTATAATAAATATAAAGCCAAATACATTTAACTTTTGGTTGGCCTTGTAATAGTGTGCCATATAATCTTTTGACACCTTACTGTTATACACATCAGTATTATAGTATACTTTTTAAATTTAATTTCAATTTTATTCAACATTTAAGCCATTTCTTATAATCTTATCCCAGTATGTTTTCTTAAATGGTAGAATATATACTTCCATATACAACAGAATCATAGAAAATAGCTAATGCTAGATTATATAAACATAATCGTAGTAAATGTCTATTAATAAATAATTATCAAATTTCATCTTAGACAAATAAATAAATAAGAGAGAAAAATCAAAATTCATATTATATTTTTCAATACATTTGATTTTTTGCAAATAAGACCATAAACTGATATACACACGGGATCTCATTAAAACATTGTTACCATATATATTCACTCTTTTTTCTTTCTTTTTTTTTTTTTTTTGGCAATAATAAAAGTGAAATGTTAAGGAATATTCTAAGGCCTAGAGTATTTGTTAGTTAACTATTTTAGAAAAGTTTTTATAAGGAAAAATAAAAATGTTTTGGCAACTTTTTCAAATTTTTATAAAAGTGCTATATAAACATTCCTAAAATAGATTATTGACAATTACTCTAAAGGCACCCATTAATATGTTACAAATTTTTTTTTTTTTTTTTAAAGTTTATAAAGAGTTTAATCCAAGTAATTAATTCAATATTTGGACAATTAATTTTCATCTTTGGTGGAATTTCACAATAGTTTGTAAGGAAAATCTGATATTCGAAGAAGATGTTGGAATATCAAAACAACTGGCTATGATTTACACGCAAGCTATCATTGTTGTCCTAACTCCAATATTAAAGCTTCAAGTTGTGTTTGGCATTAGCTTAAATGCTTTACTAGCTATTTAGATTATTTTTGCTACTATTTAGGTTATTTTTTGGGATTCAGATCTTTTAGATTTCCTAGAGTACTCTATCAATAAATTTCCTTAAATCATAACCACTCTTTTATTATTTAAGGATTTAGATTCTGCCATGTCAGCATTCCACTAACAATACTCTTAAAATAATAAAATAATATTGCAAACAAAACAATTAAAATTATTATTAGTAGAATGCCGATATAGCAAAATTTAGACCATTAAATCATTAAAGAATGGTTAAGATTTAAAGAAATCTATTTAGTAGAATATCCTAGAAAATCTAGAAGATCTAAATTTGAGAAAAAAGATTTAGAGATGCTTTGTCCACAATATTTTTACAATATTTTCACAATAAATCATAGGTGGTTAGTTGTTATTGGTTCAAATTTGAACCTAACACTAAGATTACTTTTTTGTCCCAACAATAACAATCAGTAACAACCTGCCACTTAAGATTTGTTGTAAAGATGTTGTGATAATCTTGTGGGCCTATCATTTCTCAAAACATTTTTAGTTTCAGCAAAAAGCTATTCCCAAATGGACTCTAAGTCACACTTTTTTTTTCTTGGAGTACAATGCTAGAGGGGAGTGGTTGGGATAACTGCTACACATATTCTAGCGAGATACACTAATCAATTTATTCACAAACTGTCATATAATTCTAATTTATATAGGTTTATATAAATATATATATATATATATTTATATTATTAGGTTATAGAATTTTAATGAAACTGTAAATATATTGGCTTTAATTTTCTAAATTTATATATATATATATATATATATATATATATATAGAAGAATACCATTCAATATAGCGTGTGCATTCAACTCAACACCAATGAATACTTTTTCATGGGTTGATAAGTTGGTTTGTGTTCTAAATTTTTTTTTGAAACTTGGGTTTTTAAACTTCAACCCAAGCAGCCCGCCAAATTTTTGCTATTTACAATTTTAAAAATATGTATTGTGAACTGTTAGTTTAATTTAATTTGGATTTTGGAACATAGTTTAAATTGATTGTTTTGATTTATTTTGGCATTTTAAAATTTAGTATTGATGAAACTGGAATATTGGCATTATTCGGCCCAACTATGTAAATTATAATCATTTATCAATGAGAAATGGGTTTAAAAAACTGAATGATACCCGATATTTTTATTGGGTTTCACAAAATTGTCTGAAAACCTAACCCAAGTTGGAATTGTTTTTAAAGTTCCCATAGGCTGGGAAGGGTTGAGATTTTTCCAATATGAAGATTTCAAATTATATCTATAAACAATTAGTTTCTGACTTATGCTAAATATTTATGTTTTCTTAGGTATCCAGTCGACGTTTATGATCGCATATGGTATCCCTATTTTGATAATGAGTGGACAAGTTTAAATACTACGCTTACTATTGACTCCCAAAGTAACAATTATTACCAGCCACCAACTATTGTAATGGGTACAGCCGCCACACCGTTTAATATAAATGCTCCTTTGGCCATGTATTGGGATTCAGAGAGTGCAACTTCCGAATACTATATCTACATGCACTTTGCTGAAGTTGAACAGCTTAAACTTAATCAATCCAGATCAATAAACATTACTCTAAATGGGAACTACTGGTGGAGTATATCTTCTCCATTATACTTGTACACAACCACGGTGTGCAGCCAATCGGCCTTGGAGATTGCCCAAATATATAACTTTGAACTGTTCAAAGCAGAAGGCTCAACACTGCCACCCATCATCAATGCAATTGAGATATATTCAGTGAGAAATCTCTCGCAACCAGGAACAAACAAACAAGATGGTATGTTTTCTTCTACACATGTCAATATTGTGCCTTCCTTTTCTTTTTCTTTTTTTTACTTACTTATTTGGATGCATATGAAAATGTTATAGTTGATGCCATCACAAATATCATGTCAACATACGAACTAAAAAGAAATTGGGAAGGTGATCCGTGTCTCCCACAAGCATACTCATGGGCTGGTTTACATTGTAGCTATGATAGCATTAATCCCCCTAGAATAACATCCTTGTAAGTTTATTCGTTCGGATATGTGCTTCATGAATTGGGACTTTTTGTTTTTTAGTATCTCTTAATTAATATTTTATGAAATGTAAATTGAATTAGGAACTTGTCTGCTAGTGGATTGACTGGAGTGATATCTGCTGATATATCAAATCTCATGATGTTACAATATTTGTAAGTACTAGCAATGCACATAACAAAAATGTAAAAATCTGATAATGAATACCAAATTTGGTTACAATTTTTATGACAACCAATGTGAAATGTAAGTAATTTGCCAATTTCAGGGATCTATCGGACAATAGCCTAACTGAATCAATACCAAAATTTCTTTCTCAATTGCAATACTTGAGGGTCCTGTAAGTTGAATTTTAAGATTGTTACTGCAAATTTATTTTTTAGAAAAGATATAAATTATATTCACTTTACTTTTGTAGAAACTTAGAAAGAAATCAGCTTACTGGTTCTGTTCCAGCTGACCTCATAGAAAGATCAAACAATGGTACACTATTATTGCGGTATGATTTTTGTTGAAAATAGTAACACTTCATTTTCATAATTTTCCTTCATATTACATGAACTCTTCTGGAAAAGATTGAAGAGAGAGAGTGAGAGAGAGAAAGATATTTCAATGTGTTAATTAAAATTTCATTGACATCCTTTTTATTAATCTAGTGTGGATGAAAATTCAAATCTTTGTGGATCTGGATCATGCAAAAAGGAGAACAATATTGTTATTCCAATATCAGTCATTCTCTTATTCATTGTTGCGGCTGTCATGTGGGGGCTTTGGAGATATCAGAAATATAAGAATAAAGGTTAAAAATTTTATATAAAAAGATGCATATTCATTTTAAATTAAGAATAAAATCTCCTCACTTATGTGCTTATAATGCTAATGATGTTTGCAATTACGATAGTAGAAACAAAATCCAACATCCAGACCAAGTCGTTAGAGTCAATAGATTCAATGCAACGACAATTTACATACGCTGATCTGGTAAGAATTACCAACAATTTTGAGACAGTTCTTGGCAAGGGTGGATCTGGACAAGTTTACCAAGGCTGCATTGATGACACTCAAGTAGCAGTGAAAGTGCTTTCTCTATCATCAGTTCAAGGGTATCAACAATTTCAAGCAGAGGCAAGCAACTATATCTCAATTTATTTTGAGCGCACATAGATGTACACATAGAGATTTTAATATTAAATTAATGGACATTACGCTTCTTAAATTGCAGGTAAAACTTCTTATGAGAGTTCATCATAGAAACCTAACCACCCTCATTGGGTATTGCTATGAAGGAACAAGCATGGGGCTTGTCTATGAGTACATGGCCAACGGAGACTTAGAAGCACATCTTTCAGGTTGGTCATAATAAAAGTATCTACCGAAGATTCCACTTTTTCAGTATATTTTTAGGAATTAAGAGTATATCATTGAAATTAAAAAAATAAATAAAAATAAAAATTTGAGGGAATATACATAGAGAAATTCTATAGACACCAAAAAAAATTAAAAAATAAATAAAAAATAAATGATATTGTTGATGTGGAAGATTGTAAGTGGCAAGTAAAAAAATAGTGTTAGTGGTGGAGCCAAATAAGAACTAATAAAAACTTGTCAAGTCAACTATTGTGAATTTTTTGTATATGTAGCATTGCTCATATATATAGGCATGTCCTACGAATATTAGTACTAGTACAATATAATATATGGCCCAACCTAGCTTGGCCCTAGGGGAGACATAATCTAACATTAGCAACATACTTTAATCGTCACATGATCAAAGTTAGCTTAATTGAATTACACAACAAGAAAATCTAACACATTTTATTTATTGATGCAGGTAAGAGTACTAATATCTTGGGTTGGGAAGCAAGGCTTAATATAGCAATGGAAGCAGCACAAGGTTAGTGATGAGCCAATGAGTTTATTTGCTGATCGTTTTTTGATAGTGCTTCATCTTTTCTAAAAATGATTTTTTACTGTGAAATGTAGGATTGGAATATTTACACAATGGTTGTAAACCACCTATAATCCATAGAGATGTGAAGACTACAAATATCTTGTTGAATGAAAATTTTAATGCCAAACTAGCCGATTTTGGTCTATCCAAAATTTTCCCAACTGATGGCACTCATGTCTCAATGCTTAGTGTTGCTGGCACCCTTGGATATCTCGACCCCGAGTAAGTGTTTTCTTTTTCTAACTTAGTTTACATATCATCTTCAAAATTGTTTTGTAAAATACAGTAATAGTATTATTTAAATCCACAAGCATGTGACCATTTCTAAATGGAAAGGGATACAAGCCCTTTTCCGGTTAAAATAAATGGGAATGACTTGAAAATTGAACTTGTTAAAACAAAAGATGGAAAAAAAAAAAAGTATGACATGCATTTGCTTGTAGGTACTCCATTTCATATAGGCTGACTGAGAAAAGCGATGTTTATGGCTTTGGGGTTGTTCTTTTGGAAATAATCACAAGTCGGCCCGCGATTGAAAGATCCTATGAAAACACCCACATAAGCCAATGGGTGAGAATGATGCTTGATAGAGGAGATATTCAAAATATTGTTGATCCAAGGTTGGGTGGAGATTTCAACGTTAACTCTGCTTGGAAAACTGTTGAAATAGCAATGGCTTGTGTGTCCACCACCTCCAGTAATAGGCCACCAATGAGTGAGGTGGTAGTGAGACTAAAGGAATGTTTGACATCTGAATCAATTAAAAGGGAGAATTTCGAGGGGGAATCAAATTATTCAGTTGATATAGTCAATATGAATATGTTTAAGGAATCCAATCCTTTAGCAAGGTAAGTTGTTGTCCAAAAATGAGAATCATGTATTTGATCTTTAACTGTTTTTGAAAAAATTTGGGTGCAATCGTTTAAGTGGTTTACATTACATTCTCCAAGTAATCAATGAATTATAAATACTATATTTTTTCCTTTTTAAGAGGAAAAATTTTAATGTAGATATATATATTTGATATTAATTCAAAAACTTAATTAATTCTACACCTTAGGAATTATTGCTAAGCTGTATTGCTGGCTTTATTTTAAAAGAAGTACTACGTTGATAGTATTTTTATAACACTTTCATTAAAAATTTTAGGGGGAAAACTGTTATTAGTTCTAATTTGAACATATTACTATTTTTTTTTTCTACTAATAACAATCTGTCACTTAAGATTTGTTATAAAAGTTTTATGAAAATATTGTGGACATTACATTTCTTTTATTGTAACCTCTTATCAATGCATATCAGAAACAATGCTAGGACCACATCTCTTTACACAGTTTGAAAGTTAAAATTCAATTTGAAAGTGCTAGGTGAACAATATTTTCACAACAATTCATAAGTGGAAACTTATTATTGGTTCTAATTTGAACTAACTAATAAAATTACTTTTTTGTCTACCAGTAATAACTAATAATAACATGTCATTTAGAATTTGTTATGAAAGTGTTATAAAAATGTTGTGGACATAGCATTTCTCTTAATTAAATGAATTTTCAAAATTGTAAAAATTGCATGTCTCTATTCAAACTCTTAACTCCTATGTTAACTAGAATTAAAATTAGAGTGTTGTTAACAATTGCCTTTATGGTATTTGTTAATAGATCATTTTAATAAATTTTTAATATTACTTTTATGAGAAATGTAAAAGCAATCAAAAAAAGTTTGTTACTTTATTTTTTTTTTTTCCTATAAAATGTTCAAAAAATATTTTCTATATCAATGTTCTTAGTGCATTTGTTAACATACCCTTAAAATTAATAGGGTAAATTAGCTATTTGATCCCTAATCTTTAGTTTGTCTATCAATTTGGTCTCTAACATTTTAAACATGTTTGTTTAGTCCTTAACCTTTTATTGTGTCAAACTGGTCATTATCGCTAAATGGTGGATAAGAAATATTGACATTGCTAACGGTAATATTAATATCTTATATTTTCCGCCACATAAGCTACCACATGTCCTAATATTGAAAAAAATTTGAACTTAGCTTATTTTGATCTTCATTACCAAAAACTAAAGATTTGAAAATTTATTTTTCCCTATACTTTTCTTTTCCTTTGCCTTATTGGGAATAGAATAAATACTAAGAAATCAAAACTGAACTCAACTCACAATAAGCCAAATTGGACAATAGGCCCCAAAAAACTTCACGGAATGAAAAATTTACAAGAAAATTTGAGGAAATGGGTGAGAGAAGCAATGAACCAAAGCGACCTATGAAGATATTATAAGAGAGAGAAAGAGAGACTCACAGTGCAAACCAAATAATTGAATAGAGAAACAGAGGACTTTATTGGAAGTCTAGGAAGTTTTAGTTAGTGTTGATAAACTAAATATTTGAAATGTTAGAGATTAGATTTACATAAAGTCTGAAAGTTAGGGTCTAAATAGTAATTTTCCATTAAATTAATTTTTTTTACCTGTTAGGGTGGTTTAATATTGGGCTTCTTTTTTTTTTTTGATACATATTGGACCTTTTAGACTAAAATTTCAAACACCATTTGTTTTTCTAATGTCACTTTTTAAAATATGTTCAGTTTTAAAAGGTTGAAAATTTAGAGTTAGTTGGTCCAAATAGACATGAACATGTATATATGTCAAATCATTGAAAACGTCATTAAATTATTCACCTAAAAACAAAGTAATAACAAGGATGACATTAATATTTTTGAAAACCTAAATAAATACAATTGATAATTCAAAGACAAAATTAAACTCGGGATCAAAACTGCAATATGTGTACGTTTTTAGACCCCTTAAAACACAACCAAATTAGCCTAGTTAATTAGCCAAGTAATTACTTAGTCAAATTATCAAATATAGGTTAACACAAATATATCATATCATGCAAAACAGCAGAAATATAAAGAACACAATGATATGATGACCCAAGAAAATCAAACCAGTAAAAACTTGGAAAGGATTTAATCTAACTATCCTCAAGGTAAAACAAATTCACTATGAAAGAATTGAAGTACACAATATCGACTTAGACCACTAATATCCTATTGCTACCTCAAATAGGAAACTTACTACCACAATCACATGACAGCTTTGAGTCCACGGACTACTTCTTTCTTGGATTCACAGCAAGTACAAGCACTCCTACTTGTGTATCTTTAAGCTCTTGAATCAGCAATTGAATTGATCACCAAACTTTTGACATCAATCTTGAGATTGGAAACCCTAAGTGTATATGAAGGCAAACACCTCTAGATCTCACAAAAGATTCACACACACAGCATAAAGAGCAACCTCAAAATGTGGCTAGGGTTTTCCTTTTTATACTTAAGGCAAAACATAAAACCCTACACGTCAAATGGGCTTGGGCTGAATTGGAAAATTTTGTAGAAAAGCAATCTGCACGAACTTTGATCGATCGAGTCTAATTCTCGATCGATCGAGCTAGGAAGATTTACACAGTAAATCTTGTAGAACACTTGATTCCAACTTTACACTTAAATACACTTTGAGCAAGTCTAAAACACGACTAAACGTTTTGATCATGGTTTGCCAACATTACAAATTGAAGTTCTAATACAGTTAAACCTAAATTCTTAGAACCAACAATATGTTTTAATAATTAGTATCTATGTAACTATATACAACAACCCTACCATATCGGTAGAGAAGGTATCTTTCCAAAAAATTTAGCCCCTAGCTAAAATTATTCTCTCTCACCTTTCTTCGATGTAACAACCTCGAAGAAACATTAACATGAAAAGAATGCAAAGTGAAAGACTTGTTACGCTAAAATTCAAAGCTCGTGCTTCTTCCTTCACAAGCATGTGTGTGCACACTACATGCACTGAATGGCTTTACCTATTATTAGACCAAGAAACTAACAACCATGACAGTTAGACAGAATGGATTTACCTATTATTGTACCAAGAAGAGTAAGTTACAAATCTGAAATGCAAAAGACAAGGTAAATATAAGCTGCGTGCCTATGTCTCTCCCTTTAGGGCTTTTGAATTTTGATGCAAATATTAATCAATTTCCAAATCTCTGGAACTCTAAGAAGAATTAGGGCCCTAACTCCTAAGGCCTAACCCCAATATGGGATAAGGATTGGTAAATGGGAAACATGCCTACTCACTACAAGAAATCTGGGTTTAGGTGACGTTTGTAAAACGTCACTAAAAACCCAAAAAACGTCGCTGTAGACACAAATGGCCTATGGCGACGTTTTTTTTTGTGACGTTCGAAAACGTCACAATAGAGCAGTCGCTATAGGTCTATTGCGACGTTTTGAAAAACGTCCCTATATGGTACTTTTATTGGCGTTCAGAAACTTTTAGTGACGTTTTATAAAACGTCACTAAATAATATAACATTTTCGTACATAATATAAGAAAATACATTTAGTGACGTTTATAAAACGCCGCAAATAATCACACCAATAGCGACGTTTCAAAAACGTCACAAAAGCATTTTCCGTTTGCTTTTTAGTGACGTTTTTAAAACGTCGCAAAACCTACTCATTATTTTTTTTTTTAAAATATTAAAAATGCTATATAAAACTACTAAAAATTCAACAATAACTAACATATGCTTGCAATAAGCTTGTAATAGATCAAATAGACCTATCATCATTATTCCACAATATCAAATTTCCAATGTTAATGAATCATGGTGCTTGAAAATTTAGTAACAATAAATATATAAATATAAATATATATATATATATACATATAAAGAGCATTTAGTTGAGATTATTTACACATTAGTGGGTAGTGAGCATTTTAAAAAAATTAATTTTAAGCTAGCTAAACCACAAAACTAATAACAAAAAAAATTCAAAATCTACATACTACAGAAAAATTGTAGGAAAAAAAAAAAAAACCAAGATTTACAAACTTGTACATAAACTTACAATGATTTAGCCTTTGATGCTTAGGACTTTTTGCTCAAAAATCCAAATTTGAATAAGAGCTTTCTGTAACAACTCCAACCAAAACAAGCAAACAAAAAAAATTAGCACAAAAGTTCCATGACCTATTAAAGAAAAACTAAATCAAAGCATATTCATAAGCCAAAATACAAAGACTCCATGACCCATTAAAGAAAAATCAAATCAAAGCAAACCCATAAGCCAAAACACAAAGACTTACACTTTAAAGAAACTTGAACACCAAAAAAGAGGGGAAAAAGAATGGTAGTGGCAGTAGGTGGTGGCTAGAGAGGGAAGAACTCGTACATGAATGGGTTGGCAGTGGCAACGGCGGCGGCAGCAATGGCTGGCAATAGCTAAGTGTGAAGAAGTGATAAGGGTGGGAGGGGGGAGAATATGGAAGTGGGAAGGGAAGTTTGTTTGAGAAAGAAAAAGAGTGATAAGAAAGAAAAAGGAAAAAAACGTGCAAGGAAAGGAGACCAAAAAAAAAAAAAAAGGACAAAATGGGGGGAACTTTCCCACTTAGTGAAATCTTGAAAGGGAAACATATAGCGACGTTTTGAAAACGTCGCTATATGTTTATCCAAAACAAAAAGAAGAAACGGTGGGAACTTTCCCACTCAGTGAAATTTTGAACGGGAGGAGGATAAAAATTTTGGAGAAACATATAGCGACGTTTATGAAAAACGTCGCTATTTGTTTCCCCAAAATTTTTTTGAAAATATGGTGGGAGTTATTTAAAAACTATAGCGACGTTTTTAGAAAACGTCGCTATAAACAAAAAATACGCCGCTAAAACAGTATTTTTTGCGGCGTTTTAAGAAATGCTGCTATTGTTTTGGGTTACAACGACGTTTTAAGAAAAACGTCGCGAAAGGATCACTCTTTAGCGGCGTTTTTTAAAAACGTCACAATTTACTGCTTATAGTGGCGAATTTAAAAATGTCGCTAAAAAAAACGCCGCCTAAACCCAGATTTCTTGTAGTGACTCCCTAACCCATGTTAAAGTTGCGGGTTTCAATTATCTTAATTAATAAAGTCTTCTATTAATATTTAAGAAGATATTTGAAAATTGAATTCTACCTGCAACAAAATCTAGTTGATATCTTGACCTAATATTAAAGAAAAATATTAATAAAGCAGACAACATAATTGAAATTCTATTGTATCTAAAAAATATAAGTAAAAAATTGCAAAATTCATATTGAATAAGTTATGCTTAATCATTGTCACAAGACTCACAACTCATCACGAGACTGACGATAAAAAAATAAAATTGTTCATAGCTCATTAATAGGGGGGGAAAAATGCAGCTTCTGTGTTTAAGGTCAAGCTATATTTGATATTTGTTTTTAAGAATTCATTATTTAAATATCGACCAGTAGTTAAACTGTCAATATAATGGGTGTTAGACCTTTTCTAATAGGAAAAATGTTGAAACTACTACAAGCATTGATGTATTTGATATTGAGTCCAAATATTCTATCCACCATTTGTGCTTCACTTTATATTCCACAAATCAAAATTTGCCACATGTCTACTTATTTCATTAATGCCTAATTTTATGCCTTCTCTCCTTTATTTACCTAAAATTTGCCACATAGTACACATTGGAGATAAATTGCAAAATACCAATCCTTTGACATATTCTAATTTTTCCTTTACCTTTAATGGGAAATTTGGATGAACTTCCCAAACGGACATCGCCTTGAACACCTTCAACAAGCTCTTTGTCCACTCATGTGGTTGCTAGCTCCAGAATCAAGATACCACTTATCTTGCAAATTATTGTCCTCTTCTTGTGCAAAAATAAGTGTACATTCTTCTTTTTCAACATTGGATGCCTCAACAAGATTAGATTGTTAATTATGCTCCTCAAATTTATTGTACCAGCAGTCTAATGAATAATGTTCAAATTTGTTGCAATTAAAACATTGGATATTTCTGTTACCTCCACGTCCGCGAGCAGATCTACTTTTGAATGTTCCTCTTCCACGACCTTTGCCATGGTTGCTATTAGTATATCTTCCACGGAAGCCATTAGGCCTCTCCTCTCTTAAATTCAATTTTGAATCTAATGCTTGCTCAATGACAACAGAGCTAGAATTCTTTTCCATACGTTGCTCATACACTTGAAGAAATCCTAATAATTCCTCAATTGACAGAGTCTCCAAATCTTTGGACTCTTCAATAGGCACCACGACATGCTCAAATTTATTTGCAAGGGATCTTAATATTTTCTCCACCACACGAATATCTTCAATACTCCCTCCATTACTTTTCAAGCGATTAACAATTACAAGTAATCATGAAAAATGATCAGAAATAGTCTCACCATCTTTCATATGACCAACTTCAAATTAAACTCGTCACGAAGAGTTTGTAAACGAACTCTTTTCTCACGATTGACACCATTGAAGAAAATTCCAAGAATCTCCCATGTTTCTTTACTCGACTTTGCTTTGGCAATTTTCTCCAAAGTTGACTCATCCATCCCTTAATAGAGTAGAAATAGTGCCTTCTTGTCTTTCTTCGTCTGATCCTTGAGCAAATTTTTTTGCTCTGCATTGTGGGTGGATTCTTGCTCACTTGTGGGTTCTACATATCCATCAGTGACGAGCTCCCATAGATCTTGTGATCCAAACAACACTTTCATTTCAATCTGCCAGCTCTCATAATTTTCTTTTGTCTATTTAGGAATTTTTGGCTGCACCATGTTAGAAGACATCTTCACTAATGGTGTAGACAAAGACTCTAGGCTCTAAGAACTTGGCTCTGATACCACTTTATTTTCTTTACAAAACCTTGACTTTAATTTCAATAAAGTACGGTCACAAGAAATAGAGGAATGAAAATTTTATTAGAGTACTTCAAACTCACAAACAAAGAGATTAGACTACTACCTTGAGAGCTCACTACAACTTTTTTCTCACGTACTTTCAGATTATACATCTATTCCCTTTTATAGGGTGAGGTTACAAGAGTTGTGATTATTGTCATAACCCTTTGTTTCATAATAAAAAATTCTAAAATGCGGAAGACTTAAAGACAAAAAATGTTATGGAATGACAATAGACACAAACAGTTATGGAAAAACAAAAAACACAAACAGTTATAAAAAAACAAAAGACACATTGTTGTGAAATATCAAAAGGCACATTTTAGTTTACCACTTCCAACAGTATTTGCATTCCACAAAATTTGTTATGTTTTTATGACACCTCGAATGAACGTACATAATGAATAAGCTAGGCTTGCAAAAAGGATAGCACACTTACATGTAATGAATAAGTTTTCTCTTTACAAGTATGTTGAAGCCGTTCTAAAGGGTAATATTTAACCTCAAATATTATTAATAAAAAAAGCAATCAAAGCGAAGCTCAAATAATTCATAAGCCAAAATAATATTCACATGTTAGAGAAAACAAAAATCCAAAACTTCAGGTGAACGTACTATTAAATGACAAAAATACTAAACACTAGAACTATTATTTTTTTTTTTTTTTCAAAATTCATAATTTCTTCTCTAATTTATACAGTCTCAACGAAAGCCTTAAAACTAATTGTCATCCATCACAATTTGAAACAGAAAATAGAAGGAATAGAGTGAGCTTGACTACTCAATAAATAACCAATTTCCTAACAATATGGATAAAACATATAAGAAAATGTAAAATAAAATAAAAATCATGCATTGTAAAAATCATAGACTTTGCAACATCATTTCAATAAAATCAATAGTTTCAATGAAGAAATAAATAGCTTTCTTTTTTCTTTTTGATTCAAAATTCTTACATATGCTAAATTCATATATTAACAATCTATAACATTATAGTTGAAAATATCTTAGTACGGACTAAATTGCAATTTTATAATTAAGCAACTGAAATTATTAAATCAAATTTTGCAAGAAAGAATAACAATTTTTATAATATATATATATATATATATATCTATATATTTCTAACTTTTATCCTAATTACAGAAAAGCTCACTAGCCACGTATGATGCATAATTTTATCCTAATTACATAAAATTTCACTTACCATGTATATACTCAAATACTAAAAAATCTAGTGTCATAACAATTATACACAACTTCTTTGTGTGATGTAGCAAAGTGTGAGTGACGAATAAAAAATTATAGGTTTATATATAAGGGATAGATAACTATCCACAATTTTTCATGTCAGAGTTATAAGAGAAAATTGTAATTTGTTGTCCTAGAACCACTCAAATTTCCTTCAAAAAGAAAAACAGCACTTCTCAAATACTTATTTGAAACTTCTTTAGCTTACAGGTACTATGCATCAAACAAGTTGAATGAGAAAAGTGATGTTTTTAGCTTAGGGGTTGTTCTATTGGAAATAATCACAAGCCGTCCTGCAATAACTAAAAATTCTAAGAAAGTTCATATAATTAAATGGGTAAGGGGACGTTGAGAATATTGTGCATCCGAGGTTAGAAGGAGACCTTGACATTAATTCTTCTTGGAAAGCAATAGAAGCGGCAATAGCTTGTGTATCTCCCACTTCAATTGAAAGGCCAACCATGACTCATGTAGTGATGGAGTTAAAGCAATGTTTAGCAATGGAATTGGCTCGAAGGCATGGAGGCTTTGAGTCTGACTCAGACCAAATTAGTGGAATTGACCATACGGAACAGACTCCCTTGGCAAGATAGTAATTGTCAAAGAGAAAAAAGAAGAAATTGCTGGGTATTTTCCAGCTTAAACATAAACTTTTCAAAAAATAAAATAATAAAGGTTGCTCCAATGGTGTGTTATCACACTGCCCCCTTTGTGTGGTTTGTATTCAGGGTTGGATCCCTTCAATTTATGCTTATTAAATAAAAGGAAGTTGCTGGAGGAGATGGGGCAACATCATGGTGAAGGGGGTATTTTTCACAAAAAGAAAATTGATTCTTATCGTTTGAAGGCATTATTTATGTGTAATTTTTAATTTTTAATTTTTTTTTTTTTTAACTATTTGTATGCATACAAAGTGGAATAAAATAGCTGTCTATGTGTGCTGTATAAAGATTCCATCTTTTATATTTCGCATATATCCGAAGTTTGTAATAAATTTTTGTCTAAATTTGTATGATAATTTTTTTTTTTTTTTTTAAATATTACAAAAATGTTAGCTATAATGCATTTGTACCAAATGAGATATATTGAAACTACATGTATTTCATTTTTTGCCAGTATTGTTAGTGAGTTAGTTACTGAACAATTAGTTAGTTAGCTGGCCGGAAAGTACTAAGAAGGAATTCTGTATAAGCTGCCATGAGATGAATAAAAGATCTATCCAGAAAATAAAACAAACTCTTCTCCTCTATGCTTAGGAACTGATTACCCTCGAAGTAATCCTTGCTATGTTCTTCCTTTAATTCTCTAAATTAGCAAGTGCTTAACAATAAAATTTTTCTACATTCGCGATTGTCCTACCCATATTCTCTACTATGCAAAAAGTGTCTACACTCTTATTAATTAAGATATAATCAACCTTAGCGTAAATTATATTATCAGAAGTTTACTCTATTTAAAACTATATTACCAATAGTTTACTCTACATAACGTAAAATCTCAAAGATACAAGAGGTAATTATTTCTCTATATTGAGTTTATGAGATACAACCAGGAGAGTATATATACTATAGAGCATATACAAGGAATATACATATATTAAGGAATATATTAGCACCGGAAAGGCAGTGACAAATTAGTGGAGTTTGTCTGCACGTGGGTCACGCTACTTAGATTGATTTCCTCTGTTTCAGCTTTCCATAACAGAGGTGCTTGTTGACTTAGTTTCTGCAATAGCTGTTGGGATTATATTAGGAAATCAGTTTGCTGTCTTGCCCACAAGATTAGCTCTATCATGAATGGAAATACTTTCCTTGACACATAAAACTATATTACTTAAGTTTCACAAAAATTAAAACTCTATTCCAGCTAAATGTCTATTACCAAAAATTTCAAGAAATTTAAAATAAAATTAATATTTTATTTAAATATTTTAATCATGTATCATAATTTTGAATTTTAATATTATAAAACTTGCACGCTATATACACTATATGCTTCAAGTGGCTCAATATATGCATGTACTAAGATAGTTAATTCAGACTTTCAAGTGACTCATTAATTATTATTATATTTTGTATAATACTTATAATTTTTTTTACATACAATATTTAATTAATATGTGCATCACCCGGGCATACTACTAGTATAGTAGTATATATGTTATAATTTTTTTTTATGTTCAATTGGTTTATCAATTTTTTTAGCATTGCTTAATTTTTTTTATACATATTAATTTTTGTTTAATCTTTAGTTGGTGCCACCAATTCCTCAATTCAGATTTAATAAATATTATAAGAACAGAAAGTTTTATCAAATTAAAGTTAATAATATTAAAGTTTTATCAAATTTCATATAATTTAAGTTTCTTAATAATTATCCTGAAAAAAATTTCTAAAGCTACCACTGTCACTTAGAGTCATCTTTTGGGGTGTGGGATCCATGATTAATCCAAAGATCCATGCATGTTCACTTTGATTAATTATTGCTAAAACATGTTATTAATGATGAAGCAAGCCTAAATCTTCTCAAAAGTATTAATAACTTAATGTTTAGGAGGTTCCCACATAACATGTCATAATTGATAAAGTATAAAGTGAAATACTAAAGTTGTATAAAAGATTTGTATTCGACTTCTGCTCGTGCACCCTTTCTAGTAGGAGTCTTTCATTTTTAGGAAAAAACTAAGTTGAATCTGTGTGAGTAAATCATGGAGAATAGGGTAGGAATGGATAAGGGTAATGGCAGGTAGTGAGCTCTATTAGGTCCCTAAGGTCACTTGAGCACCTTGTTGCCACTGAGGATCATAATTAGTCATTAGTGTGGTGTTGTTATAAGCGGGTATGGGCGGGGCTTGCATTGGGTTTTGCGGTTGCGATTGGATAGGCAATTTTTGAGTTGGTTGGAGGACGGCCCCGGCCCCTTAGATGGCTTGCTGATTCCAGGTGCTCTATTGTCTCTATGTATTCTACTGTTTTAGCCCTTTTTAAAAAAATGAATCTTAATCTTTTGACCGTACAAATTGATTGTAATTGAAAAAAAAAATGTTTTTATTATGTATCTTAAATTTAAGGAGATATAATATATAATTTTTCGCGAAAAAGACTACTTATTTAATTATTTTACAGAAAAATGCATAATTATTTATATTGGAAGACGTGGTTTGATTTCTTTAAATAATGTTTTTAGTTTACTTTGAAAATAAATCTATTTTTTTGGGTAAATTGTCACCAATTTTGAATAATGATTTTATTGAAAAACTAAAATATGACAGTTAAGGGGCTTTCTCTATGTCATCAATTAAAGTGTGAGTTAAAGAGGTTTAAAGTCTGTGCTGTGTATCCAAGAGTTAAGTCCTTTTGGATATATACTATTATAAGTTTTTAAAAAAAAATCTTCTCACCTCTTCCTGTGTATGTGTGTTAAAAATACTTAGTATTCTTAAAAAAAAAAAAAATGGGGAGATAGAATGTATTAAGGTAACATGCTCACAAACATTACACCTAAGTCGTGGGTCAAAAAATTTGTCTATCTAAGACTGGATGGCTACTACCAAAGCCTAAATATATTCTCGAAGCCCGTGAGCTGAATGTGATAGAAGCCCTCTTTTGTGTGGGCTTTATTAACTAAGCCCATGCTCAATATAACAATTAGGAGGCACTACACGATTTTGTGCTCCAAGCTTAGTTACATTCATTAAAATGAGTTGTTCGAACTTCGAAGCTCTCTATTTTGTGGGCTTTATTTAACTAAGTCCATTCCCAATGCATCAAATAGAAGACACTACACGATATGGCTTTGAGCCCCAGTGCCTAATGAGATCCATTGACTTCAACAAGGCATTGAGTGCAATGGAATCAAAGAATCATACTACACGGTAATGAACTTCAAAGGCCGATGGAATTGGACTCATGGGGGCCCACAGGCCCCAGCCCATCCATCAAGGAAGCTCTGACTCCAAGGCCTCTAGGCTCTAGTTACATGTGCAACAAAGGCCTAGGGCTGTGTGCTGTGTCTAGTAACTCCATGGCCTAACAAGTAATAACCCATTTAGTAGAAAGTGTAGGGACACTGTAAAAGCCACACCATTTCACAAAGAGTAATGGTGTTTGCCACAACCATAGAAAAAAGCACCCGATGTATGAAGAACTTATGTTGTTACCATAGAAATATTCAGGCTAGTAGGATGAATTTTGAGCTATAGCATTGGAAGAAAGAGGCCCAACCTTAAAATAGGCAAATTATACCTAATTAAAAAAAATTTAGACCAGGGGCGCTCGAACCCCCTCTAGATCCATCCCTGGTTATTTCGCTAGTTGTAAAGTTTGGCCTTTAGGTGAAAGATAGAAAGTTAACTTTCTTAACATTAGGTCTCCATTAAGGTTAAAAAGAAAAAATCATATTCATTGGTATAGAAGAAAAGTCTATGATTTGTGAATAAAAATAATTTTTTATTAACTGTTAGAACATTGATGTATTATTCTTTATCAAATGATACATAGGGTTGCAAAATATTTTAGGGCTTCACTCAAGGGTCCACCATTTTGGAGAGAGAAGAAAAATTATATGAGAGAGAGAGAGAGAGAGAGAGAGAGAGAGAGAGAGAGAACAATATGAGAGACAAGAAGTTTAAGGTTTTCTCTATTAAGATTTTTGTACAACACACAAATCAAAGAGAATTTGTGAGGCATGAATTTAAATAATGAAATGAAAAAAAAAATTATAAACGCTTATGCAAGAGTGCAAAGAAAATAAAGAGTTTTGCTAGCCGTGAGACACAGAAAAATAGAATTTCATTATATAGAGTTTTTTTTTTTTTTTTTGGGTGTGTTTCTAATACAGAGAATTGAAATATGTGTTGGAAATATTACACAAAGTAATAATTGAAGAACAAAGTTAAGATAAAAGACAAATAGAAAATAGATAACTTGGAGGCACAATATTGTTTTCCTTAGACAATATTTTCCTCCCACACTATTGTTGCTAAAGGGTTATCACAAATTTGTCCTTAGGATACAACTAAGATATTGGGTTCTACAGATAGCAATTCTGGAGAATGACCATAGGATTTCTTGTATTTCTCTCTAATTTACTATTTTCAAGTAAAT
The DNA here is from genome assembly GCF_001633185.2 of Quercus lobata. Classification (NCBI taxonomy): domain Eukaryota; kingdom Viridiplantae; phylum Streptophyta; class Magnoliopsida; order Fagales; family Fagaceae; genus Quercus; species Quercus lobata. Next base: position 17,813,204 of record NC_044908.1, on the reverse strand, counting down.
ATAAGCCTCTATTTATACTCATAAGGTTATATTTCATCAAAAGGCACGTATGAAGAGTTAAAATGTTTTATAAAACCGTTCACAAGGCTTGAAACCTCTTTAACCTTTTTGAACAGTCAATAGAAAATTTTGTACAAAATCCTATTTCACGATTTTCGATCGATTGAGTGCTCTTTTCGATCGGTCGAACAGAAATCGAACAACAATCGAGACATTCAGAAACTTTAGGATTATTTTCTTACCATTTTGATCGGTCGAAACCATTTTGATCGATCGAGCCAAAGTTTCAACCGATCAAAAATGCTGTATTTCGTGTTTTGGATTTAAATTATGTATAAATTATAATTAATTTTATTAATGTGTATTTCTTTAGAGCTGGTTTCATGGTTATTCTTTCAAGGAAAGGTTATTCATAGAAATTTTGGTGTTCTTACCCTAGTAATTTTGGTTATAATACTTTTGGGGATTGAATTAAATCAATCGATTGCCATAATTGATTGAAAAAAAAAAAAAAAAAAAAAAGAAAAAAAGAAGAAGAAGAAGAAGAAGAAGAAAAAAGTGAATTTGTTGACGTAGGACTGACCGACAACAAATGTACATTAAAATTTCTCATTTGTTTATTTTTACTTTTTATTTTTTATATGATTTTTAGGTTTGTATATTGTTAGAGTTAATAATATATATATATATATATATATATATATTTTGCGTTGGCATATCTTTTGACAAAATGCATTTTATTTATAATTGGGTAGATCTAAGATGTGCTTAGAATATCATGAAGTGTGTTGAGCAACCAAAACAAAGTGATATTATTAAGTGTCCGTTTAGAAAAAAATTGAACCAAGAAATAAGTGAAGAAAACTGAAATAATGAATCTCAACACTAGTGTTGAAACTAGTATCTATTGAGATTAAATAAAGGACCTTAACACTAACTCAACACCTCTCAATCTATCGGGCTATCCAGATCTAGAATTCTCAGATCAAAATTTTGGCTCATGATGACTTGGATTACTAGGGTTTTGTTTACTAAAATAATAGAGGGTATAAAAACTTTATATTAACATCATCAAAGACACAAAGGCTCAATTAGAGAACTCATTATTTTTGGAAAAACTATTGTGTTCTTGTGCGCTTTAGGATTTTGTAATCTAATGCTTCTAGATCTTCAACATGTATTGAAGTTAAGAACTTTGCATCCAACAACAAACATCAGTTGTTGGAAAGTTAATCACATACTAGGACCCATGTAAAAGGAAAGAAATTTCTACAAAATTTAGTCCAATTAGGGATTGGTGTGAAAGTTCAACTATAAGTTGGTAATTTGAGATTGTCCAGGGTAGTAATAAGATTCTTTATATCTATAATCACTTGATTCTTAATTAGTGATTTTCGAAATTGATGACATGAAAATCATCCAATGGAGTTTTTGCTGTGCGAGGGGTTTTTCCCATTAGCTAGCAAATTACAGTGTTAATTTATTTTTCACTGCACTTTTGTTTATTTAGTGATTTGTGTGTGTCTCTATAATTTGTATGTAATTTGACTTAATTAATTAACTTGGATAATTGAATTAATTAATTAATTGGAATCAATCTATAACCCAACATACATTCTAGATTTTATTTTATTTTGATATAATTTTTTATAAATCACATTCTGGTAGAGTTACATAAAACTTAAATTTTGGTGGGGTCCATAACACTCAAAATCCGATAGTGATCAGTAATATAAGAACTCTCAAATTCTAGTTGAAATCTGTGAAGCTCAAATTCCAGTAGAGTTTCATAAAAATCATATTTTAGGAACTATTGCATGTGTTGTAGGCTTAGCGGTTCTTGAACAATCAATGATTCCTAAACCAGCGGATACACTTGCAACTCCAGAACTTGGAACTCGTACTGTTTATTGACCATAATTCATAGCCCTAGTTACCATAAGAAACGTATCATAAATATCGCAAAGGATAGGGCTAAGGATCTGAGGTTTCATTCACCAATGATCAGGGAAAGGTCAAAATCACGACAGACCAACCTGGTTGAGTCGTAGGAGGAGAATTGATCTAATCTTTCAATCCCTAAAATTCAAACTCCAAATTTTCTGTTCGAGTGGGTGACTATGGTATAAATTCTTTTGGGTGGAGCTCGAGATGGGTACTGCCGCCTGAACACCAGTTTAAACTCAATTTCGATTTAGCCATTTTTCAGGAAATTCATGCGTCGGGATTCGGGGCCATAATCCGGAATGAGAGGGGTGAAGTTATGGCGTCTTTTTCAGCTAGAGGACCATCAGTTGCAGATACTGAGGAGGCCGAACTCCTCGCATGTAGAAAGCACTAGAGTTTGCAGTGGATACGGAGTTCACGGATATAGTGATGGAGGGAGACAACTCTGTGGTCACGAAGGCTATACTCAGCTCGCGGACTGAGTTTTCTTGGTTGGGACACCTGTATGAGGATGTCAAATGTATGGCAGCAGGGATAACCACTCTGTCGCGCATTCTCTTGCTCGGTTTGCAAAAAATATTGATGATGAAATTGTATATGGATGGAGGACTCCCCTCCGGTTGCTTTGGAAGCTTTGTATTTTGACAGTTCATGAGGATCAATAAAAGTTGGATTTGGTTTCAAAAAAAAATAAAAAAATCTTTTGGGTGGCCTTTTCCATTCATAAATTCTTTCCATTGGTCTTTTCAAGATAAATTCCAATACATGGGTGGATGCAGCCTGAATTTCTTGGACTGGCCTTTTCTATTAATTATTTCCTTGTACATAAAATTTAATTGAGAAATTTTATATAAAATACATTATTTACTAGTTTATCTAGATTGTTGAATGGGAAAATTATCTAATAGACCAAATCTTTGGCAATAACCTCTATGACAAGCCAGTTTATTTAAGACAAATTTTTTGTCCAATGCCTCAATATATTGGAACCACCAAGATTATGACACATGACTAAAAGTAAACACACATTACCATTTTTACAAGTCTAATGTATTGGACACTAGACAGCCTAGACCCAAGTCAAGTTGGTTAATTTATTTTTTATAGGAAGATGATACTCTCTTTTCCACATCGGTTCAGCTGAAATTTTAAAGTCTTAAATAAATACATGCATATGGCTGATTCAGTGAGATTTGGTCTTCTTTAGCGTATGATTTTGTTCCTGTAATAAAAAATCTTACAACAACTGGAGATGACGAGTTATCAAAAATGGTGGCAAGACGCAACAGCTTGCTTTGGACAGTGAAAAGGCCATAGCTGCAATTCTTTCTTTGAATTTTGACTAAGACTTATAGATTATGCATATAGATTATTCATAGTTCTTAAATATATTCAAATGCCGCTTTGTGGATTTTTTAACAAACTGCATTTTATTATTTGAGTAGTTGTTGGACTATCGATCAATACATTGATGGAGCCTGATCATTTTTAACGACATAATGTCAGTGTCAATATGTTTTGTATTTTGAGTCTTTGACTTGTTCTTGAAGAGGGAAACAAACTTTCACTCGCTTCATTTGGTGTAGATAGATTTTTTTTTCTAGACTAAGGTCAGACTTCAGACTTCAATATATATATATATATATATATATATATATATATTTTAATAAACCTACCCAATGTAAAAATGAGTAATTCTTAAGTATTCTCAAAGCACGAGTACGGAAAATAGTGCTCTCTCCTCTCTCACATTCATGGTGGGATCCACTCTTTAAATTCATTGTGGAATCCTTCATGAATGTGAGAAGAGAGAATAACATTTTACTATACTCTGAGACTACCAAAGAATTTTTCTCTAAAAAGACTACAAACCTTTGTTTATGTCTATAAAATTACAGCTGATAGGAGTTTAAGGAGAGAATTTAATTCCTATATATATATTAAAAAAAAAAAAAAGAGGTGGAAAATTCAATTACGTTAGGAGTATCTGAAATTATAGGTATTTTTTGAATCTGATAGTGAGAAATGCTATGTCCCCCAATCCTCATTCCCTTAATTTTTGAGATTCCAAACTCACGGCTAAAACTTAGGAGTTTTGATCTCCCACGAATTGCCTTAAGTGGGAATCATTAAAATTGCACTTTTGATTCTCAAAAAAAAAATAATAAATAAAAAAAATTAAAAAAAGGGAAAAAAAAATTGCACTTTGCACTTTGGTTTATTTATTTATTTATTAAAATTGTTTTTTTTTTTAAACGAATCTAATTTATGGGTGCTGGTTTCACTTCTTAAGAAACTAATTTTATGCAACAAAGTTACAATATGTACAGATTTTAAATCTGATAATAAAAATTCATGGATGTTGCAATCATGTTTCAATTTTGTGAAAGTATACAAACCCATTACCCAGAGATCCAAACATGTAGCAATGAAGTTGAAACCATAACCAAAACCTCCATATCCTCAAAACCAAAATTAATCAAAACACAACCAAAAAATATGTGGGAACTTTCGGCCATGGGCCAGAGGAAAAAAGTAAAAACAAAATGGAAAGAAAAAAAAATAAAAAGAAGCTAGATCTACTGAGAGAGAAGAAGAAGAAGAAGAAGAAGAAGAAGAAGAAGAAGAAGAAGAGGAAGGGAAGACCAAGACCTTATCGACGTTGGCAGGTCGGGAAGGGAGGCTGGGCTAGGCTGGGTTGGTAGCAATGTGGATGGCTTAGGTGGTCGGCGGTGGCTTGGTTCTTAAGAGAGAGTGAGAGATATTTTGAATTTTTATAATTTTATAAATTTTTTTATTTTTTTTATTTGCTGGACCTATAGGGGTGTTTGATAAATGCCGCTATAGTTCCTTAAATTTGTTTTTCCTCAGGATAGGCTATGGTGGTGCTTTTCAAATGCCGTTATAAAGCCCTTGTAAGATCTAGGATTTATAGTGGCATTTACAAAAACGCTGCTATAGATCCCTCAAATTAAAAATTAAAAAAATTAAAATTAAAATTAAAAAAAAAGAAAAGAAAAGAAAGAAAGGAGTAGACCTATGGTGGCGCTTTCCAAATGCCATTATAGGTCATTGTAAGATTTAGAACTTATAGTGGAGTTTTAAAAATGCCGCTATAGGTCCCTAATTTTTTTTTTTTTGGCTAGACTTATGGTCCTTGTAAGACCTAAGACCCATAGTGGTGTTTAAAAAGCACTGCTATAGGTCCCTATTTTTTTTTTTTTTTGGCTAGACCTATGATGGCGCTTTCCAAACGACACTATAGGTCCATGTAAGACCCAGGATATATAGTGGCGTTTAATAAATGCCGCTATAGTTCCCTAAAATTTTTTTTGGCTAGACTTATGATGGTGCTTTACAAACGCCACTATAAGTCCTTATAAGACCTAGGACCTATAGTGGCATTTAAAAAACACCACTGTAGTTCCTAAATATTTATTTATTTATTTGGGCTGGACCTATAGTGGCACTTTCCAAACACCACTATAGGTCCTTGTAAGGCCTAGGACCTATAGTAGTATTTAAAAAACACCACTATGGGTACTTCAATATTTTTTCCCTGCTAGAGACCTATTGTGGCGCTTTTCAAATGCTACTATGAGTTTGTTTAGGAATAGCTTATTTAGTTAAAACTGAAATTTTTTTGTTGAAAGTATAATAGATAAAGCTAAGAAATAGCTAAAATAATACAGTAAGACTCATGAATAGTACCAAAAAGTGCAGTGGAACCCATGAATAGAAGCAAAAATAAGCTAAATAGTAGAAAAAATAAACTAAATAGTAAAAAAAGTTGACTCTTTAAGCTAGTGCCAATGCAACCTATAGGTCCTTGTAAGACCAAGACCTATAGTGACATTTTTGAAATGCTGCTATAGGCCCAGTATTTTAAAACGCTACTAAAAAAGTTTCAAAACACTGCTATAGAAAACTTATGGCAGCATTTTTCAAAAACACCACTATAGGGTACCTATAGTGGTGGTTTTATTATTTTTTTAAAAAACACCATTAAAAAAACGCCAATATAGGCGAAGATCCTTCTTCTTTTCTTTTTGTTAGGTTCTAAGACTTTAGGAACTAATGTATCACAACTTCACTTTGTATATGTTGGCAAATTATGATAAAAACATTTAGTCTAAGTTTAGACTTCCTCAAAGTTTGGTTTAATATAAGTTTGGAATCGAGTAATTGCAGGAAATTACTATTCAATTTCTGCAAGATTCGATCGATCGAAAATTAGACTTGATCAATTGAGAATTGTGGATCAGTAATTTTCTGTAGAATTCTCAAACTAGCTCAAGCCCATATGACGTGTAGGGTTAAGTGTTTCACTCTGAGTATAAAAGGAAAAACCCTAACTACATTTTAGAAGTCATTGTTGAGTTGTGTGTTGAATCTTTTGTAAGATCTGAGAGGTGTTTACCTTCAAACACACACATAGAGCTATTAAGATCAAGAATAACATCAAGAACTTGATGGTTGTTTCAATTGTTGGATAAAGAACTTTCAAAAAGATCTAAAACCTTTGAGTGGAGTCTCAAAGTCACAAGTCGGAGAACTTGTGGTTGCTGCAAATTAAGGAAAGAAGTAGTCCATGGACTCAGAGCTTTCACGTGGTCATGGTAGTAAGTTTTCTACATGAGGTAGCAATAGGATGTTAGTGGTCTAAGTCTTATTGTACAAACTTTAATTCCTTCATAGTGGATCTGTTTTTACCTTGAGGATAACTAGGTTAAATCCTCTCTAGGTTTTTTACCGGTTTGGTTTTCCTGGGTCATCAAATCTATGTGTTCTTTACTTTCCGCATTATATTTGTTTAACCTAGATTTAATTAACAAACTTGTTAATCAACTTGGCTTAATATTAGGTTAAACATATTGTGTTAAGGGGTCTAAAACCTAACTAGTGGTATCAGAACAGGTTAGCTCTTGTGTTAGATCTCTTGATTTAAGAGTTAATCATTGACTCCTATTATCATGGAACACGGTCACTCTCTTGTGATCCCTCCACACTTTGATGGGAATAACTATGTCTATTGGAAGGTTAGGATGAAAGTCTTCCTAAAATCTATAGATGAGAGAGTGTGGAACTTTATTGAATATGGATGGGAGAAACCAACTACTCCTATTAGTGAATGGTCAATGTCCCAAAAAGAAGCAGCTACTTTTAATAGTAAAGGTATGAATGCTATTTTTAATACTGTTTCTATGGAGGAGTTTAGGAGAATCTCAAATGTTGAGGTTGCTCACACTACTTGGAAAATTCTTCAAATTGTGCATGAAGACACAAAGACAGTTAAAATAAACAAGTTGCAGCAGTTAACAACTAGATTTGAAAGTATTAGGATATCTGAGGATGAAAGTTTTTATGAATTCTATGCTAAACTTAATGATATTGTTAATTCTGCATATAGTTTGGGTGAAATTTATGATCAACCTAAGATTATTAGGAAGATTCTTAGACCCTTTACTAAGAACTTTAGACCCAAAGTAACTATCATTATTGAAAGTAAAGATGTGGACTACATCCCTATTGATGAGCTTGTAGGTTCTCTTCAGTCCAATGAGTTATACCTACTCAAAACAGGCAAATCCAAATCAATGGCTCTTAAGTTAGTTGATGATGTTGATGATAATGGATTTAATGATGAACTCTCTTCTACAGAGATTGCTTATCTTACCAAGAACTTTAGAAACTTTCTCAGGAATAACAATAAAATGGTAAGGGGTAGAAACAATGCTGAACCTAAGAACTTAAAGAAAAATGAACCAACTAAAATCAATAATGCTTAAAAATCAAAAGAAAAAGTTGGTCAATCTTCTAGTAATTCTCTAGGTCAACAATATTTTAGTTGTCAATGTTATGGTCATGTGAAATCAGAATGTCCAACATTCTTGAGATCAAAGGATAAAGCTATGGTTGTAACCCTTAGTGATGGTGAAGTTTTTTATCACGAGTCTCGAAGTGATGAAGATGGAAACTTCTTTGCTTTCACAGCTACTGTTGTAGTTAATGAAAGTGATTTGGTTGAAGAGAAACCTTCTAATAGGGAACACTCTGAGTGTGCTGACTTGCAAGCACCTTATAACAAGCTATGCAAGGTTGCTACAAAGGATGCAATGAGTGTGAATTTAGGGCTAAAGAAGATAGCCACTCTTGAACAAGAAAAGAAAACTTGTTGCTGAATTTGCTTGATGCTAATGAATTGGTTAATAAGGTGAAGACTGAAAATATGATGTTGCTTGATAAGATTAAGAATCTAGAGCTAGAGTTGTCTGTTGCTAGAGAACAAACAAATAGGTCTGCTAGTTCTAAACTTGATCACATGTTGACTATTCAGAAGTCTCCCTTAGACAAATCAAGTTTAGGTTTTGTTGATAGCATCTCTGTGTTTGAAACTCATTTTACAAACTTTGTTCTTTCTTCTGAACCATCAAAGATAGAGGTTGTCAAACCAAAAGAAGATGTTTCTGTTTCTAGGAAGATTAGGGTTGATCTTAAAGAGTCTAAGCCTAAGAGTCCTAACTTCCCTAAGGATAAGAAGCATGATAGACCTTTGTGGGTTTGTCATTTTTGTGGAAAAGCTGGGCATACTCGCCTAAACTATTTCAAGTTGCAAGCTGCAAAGTGAGCAAATAAGTAAAAAGTACCTGTGCCTCAAACATAAGATCCTATAGTACTTATTGGTGAATTGGTAAAGTCTTTAAACCTTTATACCAATTATGGAGTTGCTTATCATTCTAATATGAATAATAACTCCAAAACCAAAGTTGCATCTAAGAGGTTATGGATGCAAAAGGCTCAATCTAATTAAGTCTTTCTGACTTGGTCCTTGTGCTTCATCTCAAAATCTTTTGTGACCATTTTCTTGACTTTTTGTTTTCTTTTGTTTCTAGAATTTGCATTGCATTACATTCATGCATTTCATATTAGGTTGTTTTTGCTCGTTTTTCCACAAAAAAAAAAAAAAAAAATGGTAAGAGGAATGTGGAAGGTTGTGTTTTGTATTACATACAATGGATGTGTAGTTAAGGTTGGCCATATTATCTCTACATAACATGCTCGTGTACCTTGGTTAGCTTGGATGAGCTTATTTTTCTGCATTTTTCTAGTTTGATCTATGTAGTGCATGTTATGTGTGAGTTGTGTATAGTTTTTGATCACATGATCTTGATTTTGAAGTCATATGCTTTTGATTGTAAGGACTAAAAAATTCCAAGAGAAAGGCATAAATAACCATCTCACCACTGTTTACTAGCCAATCATAAATACCTTAGTGCATATCGTAAGATTTTGTGCTCAAGAAAGTGTAGCACATGCACAAAAAGAAAATAAGGTGTAGCCTTAAAATAAAATTAAAAATAAAATTAAAAAATAAAAAATAAAAACAAAGAAAGAAATAATAATAAAAATACATGTATACAATAAGGCTAACTAAAAAAAAAAAAAAAGCATGATTGCAAGCTTCTTTTTTAAGAGATGTTGGAGTAATATGATGTAACTCTTTAGGTGATAGTTACTTTCAAATTTACATGATTAATAATGTAGAAATTATGATTGATTACTATCTTCATATCACCTTACATGTATCTCATGTTGTTATTAGTTACACACACTTCACAAGTTATTATTTGCAAAACTTAGTACATGAAATTGTGTGTGAATTTGGTTTGGCCATCCAAGATTATATATTCTATGATTTTGGTACAAAATATGCTCATGGATTGAAAATGTTAGGGTAAAAAGTTTGAAAATCTTGTTTTTGAAATTCTGGGTTGAAAACTATTTTTTTTGAAAAACTTTTAAACTCATTTTCATGCATTTCATTCATGAAATTATTTGGGTAGAGTGTTTTCTGCATAATCTTCTGCATTTTTTCAAAAAAACCCGTTTTCCAAAATTTTGCTTGATCGAATGTGTTTTTCAACCGATTGAAAATCCCTTAATTTTTAAGCTTGGTCTCGGGTTGGTTTGATTGATCCTCGATTAGTACTCGATCAATCGAATCTATTTTTTGATTGATCAAAACTAGTTTTCAATCGATCAAAATTTTAAGTGATTTTAAAGAAAACCTTCTATCTAGTTCGATTCGTACCTGATTGGTACTCGACCGATCAAGTTTCAAAAGGAAAGAAAATTAAAGGCTTTTTCTTAGCATGTGCTCATCACTTTTTCAAATAGTTTTCTCTCATTTTCGTCCTTTTCTCTCTTGACTGATCCAATCCAATATTTTTTGTCGTTTTCCTCCTCAAATCTTCTAGGGGTTTTTGTCCTCAAGTGTAGGTAAGACCTAAATACCCTCCCTTTTTCAATTTATTTACATTTTTCGTGCATTTTCTTTATTTTTTTCAAACTAAGAAATTTTTGGAGCTTTTTGTTTTTTGGGTTGTTTTTGTTCAAATTTAATCATTGGGTTTTTGTTCTTAGATGATATATACATGATTATCATGCATTAATTTGATCAATTTTGTGATTTGAGAAAGATTTGAAATTCTAGGGCTTGAAATTTTACAAAATTGGGGTTTTTGTTGAATTGAGCCTAAATTGATGAAATTAACTTGTGAAATCGATGGATTAATTCATTATATGATGTTTTCTAACTAGTATAATGTTTAATTAATCATTTTGATTTTGTTTTGAAAAGTGGATTTTTCAAAATTTGGGGTTTTAGGTTAAAACTCTTTTATTCAAGTCAATTGTTGGTAAATTTTGAAAAATTGAACAAGTTTTTGTGCATTAGAGCATGCATCATATGTGCATTCATTACATGCATCATATAGTTTGTTATTTGTTGATATACATTGTGCTCTAACCCTGTCTAATGCAGTCTGCCCTTGGTTTTTGTGTTTTCTTTTTGTTTTATTTTTCCTTTCTACTCTTAGACTCATGGTTAGGAAAACTAAAGCTAAGAAAAACACTACCTTCTCCTCTTCTGATTTTTAATCTTCTAGATTTCAGTTTAAATCTAATCAAGAAGCCTATGAAAAGTTGAATATCTTTAGGTCTGTTTAGGCAAAGAGGAAAGTTATCCTAGATGAGGTAATCCTGAGATTCGTAGGAACTTTGAGAGTCGAGGTTGGTTACCTCTTCTAGATGTTGAGCATCCCCCTTCGACTGCTTTGATTAGAGAATTTTATTCAAACCTCTCTATTTACTCCGATGATTCCAACATTCACTATGTGAAGACTTGGATAAGGGGTGAAAAGTTTGTCATTACTCGTGAGGTAGTGGCTTCAACTCTTGATTTACCTTTGGTGCAGCAACCTATGTATCCTTACACAGAGTTTCCTCTCATTAACGACATTATGTCTCTTCTTACTGGTACTACCATTAGTTGGGATACTAATCCTAGGGTTCCCACACATGAGCTTATTGAGCTCAATTATTTGTTCTTTATGATTTCTTGTCATAGCATTTGGCCTATTTCTCACATACATACCATTCCCATTGAGAGATGTGCGTTCTTGTATGCTTTCAGCACTGATTCTCCTATCAGTTTTCCTACTCTTTTCATTCGTTCTCTTGTTGAGGTTCATAGGAGTTGTGCTAAGTCTCATGGTTTGTTTTTTCCGGCTTTTATACATAGGATTCTTTTAGATTTAGGTTTAGAGGACTTCCCCGCGTCAGATCCTGTTCATATCATTGCTCCTATAGGTGCCACCTTTCTTAGGCAAAGGGTTGTTCAGTTAAAAGCTAGCTCTAAATGCTCTAGAGTCGAGTCTTCAATAGGTGATGCATCTAGAGCCCCTTCTTCTGGTGATCCTACTGCTGAAAAGTTTGTGGACCCCACTGTTGTCGTGGATCCTCCACCGTCGACATCATCTTCTTCTTCTATGTGTACTATGCTAGAGACATGTCTCACCGTTTAGGCAGCACATGGATAGATTTTGTTGAATTTGCTCAATGAGGTTGCGACCTTGTGATGCGAACCTCAATAGACACGCTTTGAGACCTAACAAAAATATTGGAATATGTTGCGAACCTCAATCGACACACTTTGAGACCTAACAAAAATATTGGAATACTTGCCCAAGAAAGCTAAAATTCAGATTTTGATAGAAAACCCTGACCCAACGTTTATAAGTGAAACGCGAACCAAAGGTATAAGTAACACCTTGACCTAATGATTATAATTGAATCATGAACCAAGGGTATAAAGTTTGAACGCCACAAGGAAGAATCCCTGATAAGTTCACAGTTCTTAAAGAACCAAAAGAAGAGCAAAGCCTTACCTTTTCTGATTATTTATTCAATAATATATGAAAAACGTTTACAGACTTAGATGACTATTTAAGGGCTCCATAAAACTTGACAGACAAGAAAATATATTCTAAAATAACTCCTAATTGATACCTAACCATATCAAGAATAAAGTTTGACCTAAAAAGCATTAAATGCATCTAAAAATAAGGAAATAAATCACCTAAACCTAAAATAACGTTTTTTACATAAAAATACAAAAAATAATAAATTACAATAATTAAATCGTAAATTGTGTCCTGCATCAATTCTTTTAGATTTAGGTTTAGAGGACTTCCCCACGTCAGATCTTGTTCATATCATTGCTCCTATAGGTGCCACCTTTCTTAGGCAAAGGGTTGCTCAGTTAAAAGTTAGCTCTAAATGCTCTAGAGTCTTCTATAGGTGATGCATCTAGGGCCCCTTCTTCTGGTGATCCTACTGTTGAAAATTTTGTGGACCCCACTGTTGTCGTGGATCCTCCACCGTCTACATCATCTTTTTCTTCTATGTGTACTATGCTAGAGACATGTCTCACCGTTTAGGCAGCACATGGATAGATTTTGTTGAATTTGCTCAATGAGGTTGCGACCTTGTGAGCAGATGTAGCTGATGCTAGAGGTGCTTCTCCACTGGCTCCACCCTCGAATGAGTCTTGATTGCCCTTTGGCAATACATCACAAAAAGGGGGAGTGCATAGTGATAAGGGGAGATGAGGAGATGAGTTTTTGTTTTGGTGTAGATTGTATTTTAGGGGGAGAAATGAGATATGAGTTATGTTTTGATGATGTGATTGTACATGATAGGGGGAGACATATTTTTCAAGTTTTGGTATTTTTATGCTTCTTGTTTTATTTATGTTTATATTCTTGTTTCATAAACTATGATACATTGGTTATGACTTATATTATGAGGTTATTCATGGTATATGTCTTTTATTTTATGTTTTGTGAAAACAATAAATTTATTTTGGTTTACTTGTATTTTCCACGCATGCATTTATGGTTTGGGAATTTACAAATTGATTCATTCAAAGCTGCTGTATACTTTTGCAACTGATAGATAGTAATTAGGTTGAATTGTATTTTGGGCTTTAATGTATAATTGGGTTTTTTTTTTTTTTACTTTGAGCATTTTGTTTCGTGTGATGTGTTTTGTCATGAATTGCCAAAGGGAGAGATTGTTAGGTTCTAAGATTTTCGGAACTAATGTATTAGAACTTCACTTTGTATATGTAGGCAAACCATGATCAAAACATTTAGTCTAGGTTTAGACATGCTCAAAGTTTGGTTTAATGTAAGTTTGGAATCAAGTAATTGCAGGAAATTACTATTCAATTTTTGCAAGGCTCGATCGATCGAGAATCGTGGATCAACAATTTTCTGCAGAATTCTCAAACCAGCCCAAGCCCATATGGTGTGTAAGGTTAAGTGTTTCACTCCAAGTATAAAAGGAAAAACCCTAGCTATATTTTAGAAGTCTTTGTTGAGTTGTGTGTTGAATCTTTTGTGAGATCTGAGAGGTATTTACCTTCAAACACACACATAGGACTATCAAGATCAAGAATCATATCAAGCACTTGATGGTTGTTTCATTTGCTGCATAAAGAACTTTTATGAAGATTTAAAACCTTTGAGTAGAGTTTCAAAGTCACAAGTAGGAGAACTTGTGGTTGCTGCAAATCAAGAAAAGAAGTAGTTCGTGGACTCGGAGCTGTCACGTGGTCATGGTGGTAAGTTTTTTACACAAGGTAGCAATAGGATGTTAGTGGTCTAAGTCTTACTGTTCAAACTTCAATCATTTCATAGTGGATCTGTTTTTACCTTGAGGATAGCTAGACTAAATCCTCCCTAGGTTTTTACCGGTTTGGTTTTCCTAGGTCATCAGATCTATGTGTTCTTTACTTTCCGCATTATATTTGTTTTACACATATTTGTTTAACCTAGATTTAATTAACAAACTTGTTAATCAACTTGGCTTAATATTAGGTTAAACATATTGTGTTAAGGGGTCTAAAACCTAACACTTTAATTAACAAACTTGTTAAAATAGACCGATTTATGAAAGTTCTTATCTTGATGGAAATGAAGAAAATTCAAAGTGAAATAAAAGCTAAAGATAATATAAATTCTTATAAATTTATAAATTTTAAAAAGAAAATTAAAATTAATAAAAAGACTAATCACTGGCGACTGTACTTGTATGTGAGGATGCTCCTAATACCACCCTCTAAAAAGAAAAAATAATTATACATGCAAAAATATATAAATATATATATTTTATATATAAATAATTATTTTAAACTAATATGTTTTGTGACCACCCTGACTTAAAATATATATATATATATATACACACTTAGAAAAAAATATTATATACTAAATTAACCTATTTTGACCGCCCTAATAAAAATTTTGAACACCTTTATTTGAGAATTATAAGAATTTGTGTTCAATAAATATAAGAGTAATGCTACATCCACAATATTTTCATAGTAATTTCACAATAAATCTTTTGTGGTAAGTTGTTACTAATTCTAATTCAAGTTTGAGTCGCGAGATAATTGCTAGGCTAGACTGTACTTTTTTTCCTGTAATGATCTAGCTGTCATGATCCTTTTGCTTCCTGCATGCTTCACACGTGTGATATTTTGGCAAGTTGCCAGTCACAAGTCACTCACGAGATCTAGTCGCGAGAATCCTCTAAATGCTCACACACTTGAATTTCTTCACACTCTCTCATACACAACACTTACATTATTCCCACCTAAATACAGGTTCTCTAATTGCTGAAATACAAGTAAATTTTTCACGAAATAAAGTCAACACATGATTGAATAAATTCAACCTTATAATTTGTTATGAAATTGTTGTGGTCACTTTATTATTCTCATATCAACATTTTCAATTTGTACTTTATCTCTTATTAGTCTTTTTTTTTTCTTATTCTCTTTTTTAGTACAAAAAATTGTAATATTTCATGTATTTTTTTTTTTTTTTGGTAATGTTGATATATTCAAATTGTCTCTTAATTAAATTTTTTAGTGACCATTCTAAAAAAAATTCATAGAGCCGTCAATGAGATTAATATATAAGATAATATATAAGATAAATATAATAAAAGATAAGAAGAAATTCGGCGATATGTGGTGTAACATTCATTAGAGTTACACAAAGTGTAACTTATATATATATATATATATATATATAGAGAGAAGAGAGAGAGAGAGAGAGAGAGAGAGAGAGAGAGAGAGAGAGAGAGAGAGAGAGAGAGAGAGAGAGAGAGAGAGAGAGAGATGTCATTTAAAAATAGTATACCAAGCCACGTCTAGCAAAAATCTAACTTACTCTCTGTCTAACCTGTTTTGACCAAAACCCCGAGCCATCTCTTAGTAATTTGTCCTTAATAATTTGGTGGTGACTCAAGAAGTTGCTCAAATCCTAACTTCCTTAGACAATTCCATCCTTCTATCCCTAGAAAATTTGAACCTGACAAGGAAAACTTAATAATTAAAGAAACAAAAACAAAAACAGAAGCACAACTTTTATTATTTATTTCGGCATTTTTCTGTTTTATTTTTTTTATTTTATTAAAATGAATACAAAGAAATATATATATATATATATATATATATATATACATATGTGAGAAGGATGAGATGCATTGCATTAAATATGAACATTAATTTATCCTGTTGAGGAATCAAACTTTATTGACAAAGTCTCACCCCTTAGTGAAATGTATGTTTGACCTAGCATCTCTTTATATATATATATATATATATATATATATATATATATATTATTTTTTAAGATTCATGTAGGACGCATCTCTTAATAATTTATCCTAATGTGACAATTTCATCTTTCTATCCTTAGAAAATTTGGAACAGAAAAAATGAAATAAAAAATCCACAATGACCTATTTACCAATGGTATGTTTGGATTGAAGGGACGGGAGGGGAGTAGAATAGAGTAGAATAAAATTGACTCAAAATTAGTCTATTTTTAGCAAACTTTACTGTACTCCTCTTCACTTCCTATCTTTCCCCTCTCAATCCAAACAGGTCCTAAGTTATTTATTATTTATTTTTTTGAGAGAAAAGATAGATATTGACTAAGTTGTTAGTATTTTATATTTCGTTTACTATTATGGAAACATTAATAATCGGATGATTGTTGTGCTACCGTAAGCAAGAAGAGATGGGGAAGTTTAAGCATTTCCACGTAGTTTTCCTAGCAGGGTTTGCTCTTACTGCTTTCTTTTCACTCCCAAGGCCAATCAGGTACAAGATAAAGATAGTAAAATAAAAAATAAAAAATTTGGATCATTTTCTTACATGTCATTTCGTTTAGCAAGTAGTCAAATTATTATAAGTTAAACTTGTAGCTTTAATACTCATAATATACTTCTTCTTTTTCTTTTCTTTTTTGAAATTTAAATGGTTGGTTTAAATTCCTAAACATGGAGTTCTAGTTACAGCTTATAATTTTCACGCTAGTAAAGATTTTTTTTGCTCTAAAACAGAATGTACCACATTCACTTGATGCTATATGATGGCATTATTAGTTATTTGAATGTGCAATATATGAATTCATAAATTTGCAAGTAGCCATTTCGCGACCATAAAAAATTAAATTTGATAACTGAGACATCATGAATGATGGCGTGCCATCAAAGATGTCACTTGATTTTGCCAGAACAATTAGAAAACAAAACGCTGACTTTGGACCACTTTGAGTCTACGATTGCTGATATTTTCATACAATTGCCGTACTCAATTGAAGTACGTCAGATTGCTGTTCTATCTATTAGAACTGAATAAGTCTCAAAGCTATTGGACTAGTTGAAGAAATCAAACCTTTTATTTTCATTTATTTTTTTTTTTTAGATATTCTAATGCTTCGTCATGGCATATGCATATATATAAATCTGAGTCCATTTGTACTGTTTTATCCTGAAAGGACTTGTAATAATGACTTACGATTATGTGTGTGTCTATATATATAATGACTTAACGTACAATCGGCTTCAAGGATGGCAATCTGAAAACAAAGTGTACAAATTGTATTACTCAGCCATTTATGTTTTGGAACAGCTATTAGGATTTGTTTGGCTAGCTGTCAATACAATGATATTGAAGAGAGAACATTTTGGGAAGATCCAATTGAGTAGCTAATATAAGGCTAAAATTAAAATTGGCTGAAATTTGGACCCTCCAATTGAGTAGTGACGGAAAATGAAGATTTTAGGGGCTTTGTCTATCACTGACACGTCATTTGTGGGCTTTTCCTACGACATCTATGGAAACCTGTCAACCTGCATGCTCATCCATATATAAGAACTATCCAATACATTCATGTCCATTGAAAGTGATTTAATTAGCACAATTGGCAATACTCATTTGTTGAGTCTTTCTCTAGGATTGTTTGTATGTACCCATTAGACTTGCCCTGTTACCACTAGGAAATGGATGCTGAACATCTCGCACCATCATTGCACACCACCTAGAGCTTTGATAGCACTAGCTTGTTAAGGAGAAAACATACAGTCTTCAAATGAATAGTTAATATAATATGTAAAGATACCACTTGACCTAAAAGATTTCAGTTTATTTGTTTGGCCCAATAATATTATATTAACCTCTTATCCTTTTTATTATTCATTGTAAAACTTCACTTATACATGTATATCTAACATGGTGTCAATTTTTTCTTTTTTATATCATGAGTACTTTAAACATTTGTTATCACAACATTTTTTAAAGTTTAAACCATAGTAAATCATTTTAAAAACTGTAGTTTGAACTCACATATGAAACGCGGGCCCTAATGTATATGCCTTCATTGTCATGGACTTTTTGATTCAAGTATTCTAGAGACGGATGGGTATAAAAGGAATTTTATTTTATTTTATTTTATTTTTTGAGAGTAAAGAAATGTTAGTGCGTCTTTTTTTTTTTGATAGGTTGTTAGTGCGTCTTTTGACAAAGACAGAATTTGTAACTAAAATACTTTAATTTCATCAATGTAAGACTTGCTCAACATCCAACTTAGAGCAAAGCACTATTAATAGGATCGAAATCTGAAAAGGCACGCCAGGGAGTCCTTAGTCCAAACAATGTTGGAAATGACCAAGCATTTTCGTTTCGCAATAATGCTTCATGGTGCTTTCGCTCTCACTGTCCTTGTTCATTCCCAGGATCAATTAGGTTTGACAATCTAAATCTTTTGAGCACCGTTATATATCTATTGTTGCACTCTAACCATAGAGTTAATCCTTTTCTTTTTCAGGCTTTATCAGCATAGACTGTGGGATACCAGATGACTCAAGCTATAAAGATGGAATAACAGATATCAATTACACTTCAGACTCAACCTTCACAGACACTGGTGTAAATGGGAATATTTCACCCGAATACAGGACCAATTCTCTTGAACAACAGTTTTGGACTGTCCACAGCTTTCCTGAAGGAACTAAAAATTGTTACACCTTAAGCCCTTCATCAGGCAAAGACAGGAACTATTTGATCCGAGCGAAATTCATGTATGGGAACTATGATGGCGAAGGCAAAACCCCAACATTTGATTTGTATCTTGGAGTAAACAGGTGGGATACAGTTGCAGTGTCAGATGCATCAAGTACAATACCCAAGGAAATTATTCATTTGTCCTCATCAGAAGACATCTATGTTTGTCTTGTAAACACAGGCTTTGGGACACCTTTCATATCAGTATTAGAGCTAAGACCTTTGCCGAACGATACCTACATACCTAAATCAGGATCGCTGGAGCTCTTTGATCGGGCGAATTGCGGCTTAGTCAATCAAACTTACAGGTAAGCCATTTAGATTTAGCATCCTTCTGGTAAGACTTAGTACAGTCATTTTCAATCAAATGGGCTCCCCTATCATTCGTTTCTATTAGGTACAAAGATGATGTTTTTGACCGCATATGGTCACCCTTTGGCGCAAGTCAGTGGAGAAACATTAGTACCATTCAACCGGTCTCAAGCGGCAATTCTTACCAATTACCATCTGTTGTCATGAGTACTGCAGTCACGCCATTCACTACAAATGATTCCATAGGCTTGTATTGGTCTCCCAACAATGCAACCTCCCAATATTATTTTTACATGCACTTTGCTGAAATTGAAAATCTTCAAGCAAATCAGTCTAGAGAATTCAACATCTTTCTGAATGGGGATTTGTGGTATAAAGCTCTTTCTCCAAGATACCTGGTCGCTACTACAATATACAGCCCAACATACAGAACAAAACCAGACAGTGAAACTAAATTTAAGATTTGGATCAATAAAACCGAGACTTCAACCCTTCCACCCATTCTCAACGCTATCGAGATATACACAGTGAATCAGCTTTTACAAGCACAAACAGACCAAAAAGATGGTATGTTCTTATCACATGAATCATTATCGATATTTACACAGTGAAGTAGCTTTGTAAAAATGTTCGTTACACCATCATTTGTTTTCTTAACTTCTTTCATCTCATTTGGCACCTATGATACAACTAGTTGATTCTATCAAGAATATCAAGTCAATGTATGGAATAAAAAGAAACTGGCAAGGAGATCCTTGTGCCCCTAGAGATTACTCGTGGGACGGTCTTAATTGCAGCTACAGTAATTTTGATCCAGCCAGCATCATATCATTGTAAGTTTATGCCTTCAAAAGTAATCATATATCCTAACCTTTCAGTCAGATTCCAAACCGCAATTTGTTGATCATGAAATTAGGAACTTATCCTCAAGTGGATTGACTGGGGAGATAGCTCCTTTCATTTCAAATCTCACAATGATACAATATCTGTAAGTATTTCACAAGAACCAGAAAATGTCAATTTTTTGCTTATTAAAACTGAATAGCTCTTCCTTCTTCTTCTTCTTCTTCATTATTATAATTGTGACTGATATTTAACATGATAGTTTGCTTATTTCAGGGATCTATCAAACAATAGCTTAAAAGGAACGATTCCCACTTTTCTATCACAACTGCTACTCTTGCAAGTTCTGTAAGTTACTCAAGATTCAAGTTACACAGTTAGTTTATATTTGTAAGAATATAGAAATCGTACTTATCTATCTTTACAGAAACCTTCAAAATAACAGCCTCTCAGGATCCATTCCCATGGAACTCATTGAAAGATCAAATAAGGGATTACTTTTGCTCAGGTTTGTTATTTACTGGAGGATTTCTCGTTATTTCAGTTTTAATCATTTTTCCCTTGATTAAATTATTTTTTCTATAAAGTAGTTCTATCATATATCCAATCTTTAGCCAAGTCATTAAGAGTTCTATAGCTACCACTAGTATAAGATAGAAGATCAAGAGGTTCTTGGTATCAGCTGCAGTTTAAAGTTTTACTTTCATTGTTGATACTAGTGT
Source organism: Quercus lobata (assembly GCF_001633185.2). NCBI lineage: Eukaryota > Viridiplantae > Streptophyta > Magnoliopsida > Fagales > Fagaceae > Quercus > Quercus lobata. Next base: position 17,792,615 of record NC_044908.1, on the reverse strand, counting down.
TGGAGGAAATCCAAATCTTGCTAGTGATGGGGGAAATACAAATCCAAATTCTTGTGTGTCCAGTCCATGCAAAAAGAAAAAGAATGTTGTTGTTCCAGTAGTAACAGCAGTTGTTGGATTTGCCATCCTCTCATTATGTGGAATTGCTCTCTTGTGGCACCTGAAAAGGAGGAAAAAAGGTAGAACTAACTATTAGGACAATTATTTGTTTACATTGACAGTACAATGTAAACTAATAATTTTCCATTGTTTTATTCTTAAAGCTTGGACATTTTTGGGTATCCCAGTTTTAGATCACCAAAATGTCAATTTTGTGTGGAAGCAAAAGGGACAAGGATATCATATGCTTTATTAAATTGTCCTGATCTTAGCAGATGTGCCAGCAGGGGAGGTGATCTTTGTATCCAATGAACAAGGAAGGGTGTTAGAGTCTAAGAAACAGCAGTTCACATACTCAGAGGTCCTGCGTATTACCAATAATTTTGCAAGCGTTATCGCGAAAGGAGGCTTTGGAACAGTTTATCATGGCTACTTTGATGGCCTTCAAGTTGCTGTGAAGATGCTTTCACCTTCATCAGTTCAAGGGTATAAGGAATTTCAGGCAGAGGTAGGTAACAACTATTTTTAACTGTGAGAGTGATAAATAACTTGATTTTGATGAAAGATAATCACAATGGCCTACGTCTGACGTCTAAGGCAGAAAATTCTTAATGGCTATATATTTATCATATTGAACTGTATGTTATAACTTATAATGAACCCAAAATATATACATATATATATATATATATATATATTGACTTAGTATGCAAACGTTGAAAACCAAAATAACTCATGCTATTATAAAGCTATGGTTTAAATATTTATGGCAATATCCAAATATATTCTAGCATCCCCTAAAACTCTAGTCTAGAAATCTAAAATGCCAATTGAATGAATCGGGTCACACAAAGAAATGACTAAAAATTTATCGAAGATGAAGAAACTCATGAAGCATGTGATGCATGCACATGAAAGACGAGGAAAGGCCTCTAATATGTGCGAGCACAAATAGACCAGTCTCCAACATGTGTATTGTATGGAAGGAACATATCATGGAAGTCAAATAGTAAGTCAAACATGTCGCTAGGATGAAACTAGAGCATGAGGGCTCCAAGCACATGTGAGACACGTGAAGGATGTCTATAGAGTAGAAAGTGGTGCATGAATCCACAAGGGAGCATATGATCACAATGTAGCGGAAGTCACAAGAAAACAAATACATTAATTTTTGAATGGAAAAGAAGCTAAACAAGTTAGCTTTTGAATATTAACCTTGAATCTATGAGAGGTTCCTTGAATCTACAAGGTGAGAGGTTCTAGAATCTACTAGAGAAAAACAATAGATAAAAATTTGTGTTTTTATTCATTTGGTAACTAAATTTCCTTGGAGGCTACAATGAGTTTAAATAGTAAAAAACCTAAAGCAACTAGGAAACTCCTACAAAACCCTAATTCATGCTAATAACGTAATTAGGTGGTAAAATAGTAATTTTTACCAAAAAAGGCAAAATTGATATAATTGTGGAAATTGAAATTACTGTTACTAAGAGACATCTTGAAATAAACGAGATCTTATTTTGACTTTTAAACTAAAAATTATTATAAAAAAATTATAAAAATGACAAAATTACTATTTTTTTTTGGGCATAACGTGGGAATTTGCCAAAATTAGAAGAACCTCGTGGCATAGTGATGAGTCTTGATCAGAATGTCGCTTTCCTTCAGCCATCCAAATTTTATGCAATTTCAATATCATCACCTTGATGAGTTCTACTAGCACACATAGATTTTGATTTGTGATTTTCAGCACTCTCACTACTTCATGAAAGTCTGTGCTATCTATTCTACATCATATAAAGACTAAAATAATCCATGAAGGTATTTGCCACCTTGACACTACAAATCTGAGGACATGAATGTAGATCTGAGAAGTTTAGGTATAAATGGGATCTCGGTCAATTAGATCTCAGGTGTGAACTATAATGTCGACATTAGGGCTTTGTGATGTAGGAAAAAATTTGGGGGATAATTTGTATCATTTATTAATTTTTTTATTATATTATATTCATAATTTTAGTATTTAGGATTTTATTTGCTTCATTTTAGGTTTTTCAAGGGTTCTATAGTCAAATTAGAGCTATGTTATGGTAGGGAATTAATTAAAATCAATTTAGAAATATTTTGACTAGTGTTTTTTTTTTTTTTTTTTTTTGATAGAAAAGGTAGAAGTTGTTTTATTGCATATGAGAAAAAGAGGTTACATCATGGATAAGAGCTTGCACAATATAGCAAGGGTCCTCTTCAATCATACTACATAATCATTGATGCTAGACACATGCTTTGCTAGTAAATGGGCTGGAACATTGCCCTGTCTTCTAACATGTGAAAAGCCCAAACTCTTGAAGTCCCCACAAATGTCTTGTATGCCTTGGACCACCGTATCAATAGAGGATGGGGTGAGGAAATATTGCAAAGTGCATTGTAAACTACCAGTGAATCCCCTTCCAACACAACATTACGCACTCCAATATCCCTAGCAAACAGTAGACCCATTTCAAAAGCCCTGGCCTCTGCCTCAACAGCCCCTAACGGTGCATGGATCTTTTTGCTTAGTGCTGCTTCAAGTCTCCCTTCCTCATCTTTGATCACCACTCCAACTCCCACTGATTTTTGCTTCAAAAAAATAGCCACATCCACGTTAATTTTGAAGTGGCCACCCCTTGGAGGAGACCATGCGACACCATGCTGAGGTAAGGGTGCGGCTGGATTATTTTGAGCTACCGCAGCCTTGTACTCCAACAGATAATTCGACGCCCATCGTGATAGGTGTTGCCCAAACTTTTGAACTCCACCATATCTAGTCTCATTCCGATTATGCCACAGTGCCCATGCAATGGTGGCTATCAGCGCTACGTGGTCATCTCCAACATCGCTCAATAGCATAGTCCACATAATGTCTTGGAAGGACAAGTTCGCTCCATCAGTTGGTCGAATCACCAGTTTAGAGCATTCCCACGCCTCTCTAGCTCTCGGACACTCCCAAAGAACATGACCCACTGTCTCTGGCGCCTCCTTGCACCCTTCACAAACTTCCTCCGAAATTATCTTCCGTTTCAGCAAGTTTTGTTTCGTTGGCAAAGCATCACGACATGCTCGCCAAACAAAGTGGCGGATTTTATGCGGAACCTGCATGCTCCAAATCTTCCTCCAGAAATGCCTTAGGTTGCTTGTGTCTGAGCTAGCGCCCTTGTTTACTAAGTAAAGCTGATTCACAGCTAGTTTATAAGCGCTACACACCAAAAACAGCCCATTTTATGTCTCTGTCCAAATGATTTTATCAGGTGGCAAGCGAGAACTAATGGGTATGCTCTTTATAACTTCAGCCTCGTGGGGTAGGAATAATGAATCAATGATCGTGGCTTTCCATTCCACTGTAGTAGCATTTATCAAATCTTGTACTCGAGTGTCAGAGTGCAGGAACAATCTTGGAGAGCTTATCCTATATGTGGATGGACTGGTAACCACTTGTCCTCCCATACACGAATGTTAGCTCCATTTCCAACTCTCCACCTCAAGCCATCTTGGACTTGTTGTTGAGCCGCCATAATGCTACGCCACATGTATGATGGGTTCTTGCCAATTGTAACATCTATAAAATCACACATTGAGAAATATTTGGCCTTTAAAACTCGATAAACTAAAGAGTCATGGCCTACCCGGAGTCTCCATCCTTGTTTTGCCAACAAAGCCAAATTAAATAGTTTTAGGTTCTTGAAACCCATGCCTCCTTTTGACTTAGGTTCGCACATCTTCTCCCAACTCAACCAAGGGATTTTATTTTCATCCTTCCTTTGTCCCCACCCAAATTTCCTTATCATGGCTATCAACTCATCACAAAGGGAGTCCGGTAACTTGAAACAACTCATTGTGTAGGTTGGTATAGCTAGGGCCACTGCCTTGATCAAAACTTCTTTCCTAACTTTAGATAACATCTTCTCCTTTCATCCGAATAATTTCCTACCTAGCTTCTTGTTTATGTCATTGAAAGTACTTCTTTTATTTCTTCCCACAAGGGAAGGCAAACCTAAGTACTTTTCATGCTATTTAATTACTTGGCCACCAAATCTTCTTTTGATCTCATCTTGGATCTTCTTAGGAGTGTTGCTACTAAAAAATAGGGAGGTTTTTGCTTTGTTCAACTGCTGGCCTGAAGCTTTTTCATACACTTCCAGAACTCTTTGAAGCGTGTCACATTTTGCTAGGGATGCTTTGCAGAAAATGAGGCTGTCATCTACAAAAAATAAGTGGGACAGCTTTGGACCCCCACGGCATATTGCAATCCCCTCCATGCTACCATTGCACACTGAGGCTTTAATCAAGGTTGATAGTCCCTCTACACACAACAGGAACAAGTAGGGTGATAGGGGATCTCCTTGACAGATACCCCTCAAAGGAATAATATGACCCCTAGGGCTACCATTGATCTTTATGGCGTAAGTAATAGTAGTGACACATTGCATGATTAGCTTTCGCCATTTATCAACAAAGCCCAATTTTTCCATTATTTTTTCCAAACAAGTCCATTCCACTCTATCATAAGTTTTGCTCATATCAAGTTTTATTGCCATCTCACCTACTTTACCTCCTTTTTTCTTACTAATGTGATGCATGGTCTCAAAAGCTATCAATATATTATCAGTGATTAACTTCCATGCATGAAGTCACTTTGGGTTTCACAAATAATGGACGGTAGAACTTTTTTCAACCTGTTTGCTATGGCTTTAAAGGCAAGCTTATAAACAACATTATAGAGACTAATGGGCCTATAATCAGAAACTTTTTTTGGTTCCTTTATTTTTGGAATAAGAACAATGTGTTTCATTAAAATTAGGTGGAGACATACCATGGTTGAGGAAATCCAATACTGTCGACGTCACAACCTCACCACAAATACTCCAGAAATGTTAGAAAAATATAGGGGGCATGCCATCAGGTCCAGAGGCTTTGAGGGGATACATCTGCTTCAGGGCCACTCTAATTTCCTATGCTATGAACATTCGGGTGAGCTCTTCATTCATGGCTATCATCACTTTTGGTTGGATAGCACTAAGGATGTCAGAGAAATCCTCAGGACTGCTTAAAGTGAAAAGCTTCTCGAAATAGTCTATCGCAATATCCCCCACCTTTACCTCATCATCCTGCTACCTTCCATGCTCATCCACCAGACTTTCAATGAAATTCTTTTGGTATCTCGCAGAGGCTTTTGCATGAAAAAAACTAGTGTTTCTGTCTCCCTCCTGAAAAAAATTCAACCTTGATCTTTGGCGCCACATCTCATCTTCTTTCTTTAACCAATAGTTCAAGTCAGCTCTAGTAGTCCTCATATCACTGATCATGTTTGGACTTGCTGGTTGTAGTTCCAACCATTCCAACCTACGTTGTAGTTCAGCAATTTTTCTTCCCACGTGGCCAAATTCCTCTTTGTTCCATGCATCTAGGTCGTGTTTACATTGCTCTAGGCAACTCCTCAAGAAACCACATGTCCCTGTTTGTAATCCCTCTTCCCATGCAGCTTTGACAATATCCTCACATCTACTATCCTTTAGCTTCATCGATTCGAAACGGAAAGATTTCTTTATTTTCTTTTGCCTCCTCTTTTTCACCAAATGAAGTGAAAGTGGTGAGTGGTCTGATGCCAACGACGAAAGGTGGTAAAGCTTTGTTGTGGGAAATACATCCATCCACTCCTTGGTAGCTAGCGCCTTATTAAGTCTTTCCCGAATTTGAGTACCATTTGCCCTCGATACAGCCATGTGAACCTTGGCCCTATGAAATCCACCTCCTGAAAGCCACAATGGTTTATGGCATCATTAAAAATGTCCATCTGCCTCCTTGGTTTAGTCTGCCCTCCTTCCTTCTCCGATAGACCGGTAATCTCATTGAAATCACCAATAACGAGCCAAGGAAGTGATGACGTACCCTTGAGAAATTTTAACTTAGCCCATGACTCCGGTCTTTTCGTTGTGTCAGGGTTACCATAGAAACCCATGAGGTGCCAGTGACTCCCATTCCATCCCCCTTCTACCCAAACATCTATATGTTCCTAAGAATATGTCTTGACCTCCACTTTGATCCCTTCCTTCCACAACATGGCCAGACCACCTTTACTTCCATCACTAGGGATGATTAATCCATGCTTCATCTTACATCGATCCTTCACTTGCTCCATCCACTCCTTGTTTGATTTCGTCTCCATCAAGAAGACAATGTTGGGCTCTTCTTTATTAACCGCCTTCTCTAATGCTTTAACTGTCTGGAGGTTTCTAAACCCCTGGCAGTTCCAGCTTAAGAGACTCATTGGTCTCAACGGGGTTGCCTAGCAACCTTCACCGTTTCTAAACAGTCATTCTCTGTATCAAACCTTGGCCCTATGAAATCCACCTCCTGAAAGCCACAATGGTTTATGACATCATTAAAAATGTCCATCTGCCTCCTTAGTCTGCCCTCCTTCCTTCTCCGATAGACCGGTAATCTCATTGAAATCACCAATAACGAGCCAAGGAAGTGATGACGTACCCTTGAGAAATTTTAACTTAGCCCATGACTCCAGTCTTTTCGTTGTGTCAGGGTTACCATAGAAACCCATGAGGTGCTAGTGACTCCCATTCCATCCCCCTTCTACCCAAACGTCTATATGTTCCTGAGAATATGTCTTGACCTCCACTTTGATCCCTTCCTTCCACAACATGGCCAGACCACCTTTACTTCCATCACTAGGGATGATTAATCCATGCTTCATCTTACATCGATCCTTCACTTGCTCCATCCACTCCTTGTTCGATTTCGTCTCCATCAAGAAGACAATGTTGGGTTCTTCTTTATTAACCTCCTTCTCTAATGCTTTAACTGTCTGGAGGTTCCCAAACCCCTGGCAGTTCCAGCTTAAGAGACTCATTGGTCTCAACGGGGTTGCCTAGCAACCTTCACCGTTTCTAAACAGTCATTCTCCGTATCCACCTTCGTCTTCTTTTCAATTGTTACCACCTCAGCTATCTCAATGTTTAAACTTTCAGACTTTCTCTTCGAACCAATCTCCATGTCCAAAGAAGGGCTTGCATAGTTGCATGGGCTATGGGTCACAACTCTTTTCCACGTGCCCTCACTTAAGCCCATTTCTCCTTTATATGCTTCTTTATTTTGAGACAACACCGGTCCACATATGGGCCTTATTTTTTGTTTTCCTTTACTTCAACTCTTGTTGGGTTTGGTTTTATTTTTCACCCCTTCCAAGCCCATTTCAACCCAGCCCACTTTAAATGCTACGTTCTTGTTCACAGCGCCACCATCCATATTCTTCAACTTTCCATTCAAATCTTGAGTTTGATTTTCCCAAACACGATCAGCCTCCATAACTGCAATATCTATCAGATTGTAGCAACTAACACTCTGATTTGCTGAGATTTCGGGATCAACGTGCTTTGAAATCGGGATTATAGGCCCATTATGGATAGCATCATCAATGTCTTGAGAAATCTCCTCAAAATCTGGGATCTTGTTCCGTCATTCACGGCCTTCAAGCTCATGCCTCTGTCTGTCGTCCACTAACTCTCTTCCTTTGCCATTCACCTCCATCGGCACCACTATAATAGAGTCAAAAACTTGCATCCATCCTGGCCTTTCCTTCGTCAACTGTTTTCTTCACATGGTTGAACTGAGGGGCTCTAATCCATGACCCAAACTGTTGACCTCTATGTAGCAAACCTTGACTGTTGCCATAAATCACAATCCTTGTGTTGCGAGACAAGTCCACACCAGTAACATATATTTGGCAGACGCTCATATATGAACGCTGCCCAACCATTACCTGATTGAGATTTTCCTACCTCTATTTCGTAATATCGATCTCGACTCTAACTCTCATAAAGTTTCCTCCCTTCATTTCCCCAATATCCTTTGGCCGGCTCACCTTTCCAATTGTTTCTCTAATACTAAGCGCTGCTTCGACCGTTAATAGTTGAAAAGGGAGATTATGGTTCTGAACCGAAAAGGTGGCTAACATAAAAGCCAAGTAATGGACTGGTTCCGCCCCATCTTATCGCTGCAATGCCACTAAATGTCTATCAAAAGCCCATGGTTGCCCTTGAAGTACCTTCTCTGCATCCACTTCCATCTCAAAGGCGATCAGTAGAACATTATCTTTGCCATCAGACCTCAAAATTTCCCTTAGTTCGCCAGATGGGTCGGAAAGTCTTAGCCACCACTTCCATGTTTACATTCCGACAGTGCAAAATTTCACTGCCAAGATGGTGCCCACCTTCTTTTTGTTTCTCGTTAGATCCACCTTCAACCCTTCTACCTCAATCAGTGAGAGATTCATCCATCTAGATGTTAGGTCCTCCATCCAAATACACTAACCACCCCAACTCCAAAAGACAATATAGAGAACAAAAAACAAAACCCTCCTAGTAAATGAAGTTACTAGAGGGACCTCACCATCCTTCGCAAGTGAAGGAAAACTTACTACTACGGTAGAGAGAGTGTAGGCACTACCCCCTGTCGAGAACAATGTTTATAGAGAAGATTCTATTGTCATTTTTTGACTTGTGTTGATAACCATTTACGTGACACATTGTCTACAAGCCCGACCTTGTTGTGGGCCTAATTCATATGTATATTATATTTTATTCTTTTAAACATGGCCCTAGCTCATGTTATATATTGGGGGAAATTGAAAAGTTTGGTTTGGAGGGTATAGGCAAGGTTTTGAAACCCGGACCATTCATAGAACTTGAAAAGAGGGAGGTTCAAGGTTTTTAAGGTCAGACCGAGGTTCAACCAAGGTCAAACCGTGATGACGTCATAAATCATTTAATAATTATATAAAATACAAATAATAGATAAATTTTTTTATAAAAAAGAGCAATATTAATTTTAAAAACATGAAAAAATTAAATAATTTTCCAATACATTATTACAACTTTTAAATAAGAAAAAATGATAAATGATAAAGCATAAAACAATACATCACAATTATAATTAACAATTCAAGTATAAGTTATAATGAGAAATATAAAATAGTATTAAAATACTTGATAGGCACGTCTTATTTACCTCTTTATATATATATATATATATATATATATACACACACACACACACACACGATAGTTTCAGCTAAATATGATATCAATATTATATAAAAAATGTCTATTTTGTTTTAAAATAAAATTGCCAACTCATGAGATTTACCTCACTGAGCACGTCACCCAGCCAAGTCTTGGGCTTTCCATTTTAACTTTTAAGTTAAAATTTTTTTTTTCAATAATAATAAAAAGGACAACTCATCCGCACAATCACATTTCCCAAGCAATCTGATAACTTCTTCTACACTTTTACTTTTCTTTCCAGCATCTACTTCTCATATTTGAAATTTTGTGTCTTTCTCTTCCTTACTTCTTAGTCTCTCATCTTCGGTCTTCCTTAGTTCTCAAGCAAATTATAACAGATTTTAAGGTAAGTATCTCTTTCACAGCTTCATCCTTTACACACTTTCCCTCTTTCTATCCTCATCTCACTCATTCTTCCTAAAGAACATATCAGGCCAACCTGAAACTGCTCTTCACGAAGATATTTTCTGAGGAAGAAACCCAAAAACCCGTGTCCGGTTCAGAAAACCATGCGGTTTGACCGTGATTTGAGAGGTTCACAGTAAAAATATAATTTCTGGTTTTTTGTGTTTAAAGAACTGTTTCAAGGAGCAGTTTCCGGTTAACCCGGTCAGACCATACGATCCAGTCTGGGTTTCAAAACCTTGGGTATGGATAGATTTCTTTCGGACCTTTTGCTTGAACCCAATCCATGTGTGCTATCAAGTGGGCAAGGAACATTGGCAATACCTCAGGCTCATGGAGGAGGTCTTGTATCCTAAAATTCCACCTCAAAAGAATTTTTACGCTCTAGCTGACTATGACTTAACTTTTTAGCTCTACACTTTTTTTTTGCCTAAAACACATAGCTGACCCTAAGTGGCTAACCTTGTTTGCTATAGCAACCAAATGCAGACTCTAAGGGCCTACCATGTCTAGGAAACATCAACCCATCAATTTAGGCCACTTCATTTCTCAAATTATGCAAAAAGCAAATCAACTCTCTCACCCACTTAAAGCAAATCTAACCATAACTTCTTTGATTGAGACCTTGGGGTTCAAACCCTTTTTTATTGACCAAAAAAAAATCACTTAGAGTAACCCATACTCAATACAAAAGGCTCCAATTAGATTCAAAAGGAACCAACCTACGTTTTACCCACATTGCTAAAACATTAAAGTAAAAGCCCATTCACCCAACCAACATACTCACAATTCTGATGTTTAGGAGTGGAAATACAGGTATAATGGAATCTTTCCTCTCTTCCTCAAAACCTCTCTTAATTTCCTCTTCTTGCTGACTGTGGGTTGAAGTTTCATAACTGTGTACTTTTTTTGCATTTTCTTGTATTTCAGTTATGGCATGTTGATTTCTTTCTTGTTAAAGAACCATTAGCCTTTATTTACTAAAGATTGGAATTTTGGGCTTTATACTCTCCACATATAATCACTTCTAAAGAACCCAAGGTGAGATTTAGACAGTTCTTGCATTTTTGGCCCATGTCGCCAAAATGTCCTCAACAACTTGCAAATAGGTTTTTCTGGAGCCTTTAAATAGGCCTGCAATATGTAAAACAAAAATTTAGAATTTGAATGTACATTAAAATTTTCTTAATAGGGTCTTTTCCCTAAGTGGATTCCAAGGATTCCAAGTTTTCCTTGTGGATTCAAGTGATACCTTATGGTTTGTTAAGCTAGCACTAGATCTAAGCCTTTACTACATTTCTGTTATACGTCAATTAGAATCAAAGCTTCTTTAGTATATTGGTTTCTAGCCCTTTCATGTTTCTGTTATGGGAAAATTCTACTGACACAACTGCAAAGAACCCAAGGTGCACAAAGTTGTGTAATTAGTTGTGTCACCAGACAATTCTTGCATTTTTGGTCCATGTCGCCAAAATGTCCTCAACAACTTGCAAATAGGTTTTTCTGGAGCCTTTAAATAGGCCTGCAATATGTAAAACAAAAATTTAGAATTTGAATGTACATTAAAATTTTCTTAAGAGGGTCTTTTCCCTAAGTGGATTCCAAGGATTCCAAGTTTTCCTTGTAGATTCAAGTGATACCTTATGGTTTGTTAAGCTAGCACTAGATCTAAGCCTTTACTACATTTCTGTTATACGTCAATTAGAATCAAAGCTTCTTTAGTATATTAGTTTCTAGCCCTTTCATGTTTCTGTTATGTGTCACGCTTTCCGTCCTATGAGAGCTCGTTAGAATCCTAGTATGGCAAAAAGTGAAGATAGAAACAACCATCCTATTGACGATGGTCGTGGGGTGTGTTAGGCTCTAATTGTTTAGGATTAAATATTTTTATTTTTATTTTTATGTATGTCGGCAAAGCGAGATCAAAACATGTCTAGATTATGTATTAGACATTGCTCATGATAGCACAAATCAGGATTCAAGAACTTACAAGCTACAGAAAAGAGAAGTCAATTTCAGTGAGGTTCGACCAATCGAAATTAAGGTTTGACCGAGTCAGAATTTTTTCTGCAGAATTCTATTTCAGTCCAGACACTACAAAAATGTTTGGGGTTTTAAGTGAAACACTTCTTGGTATAAAAGAATAACCCTAACTACATTTTAGAGGTTCTTGAAAGTCTTGTGAGTTTTGTACCTTCTAACTCAACAAGTATCTACCAAATCAAGAGATCTACAACAACTGGTGGAATCAAGTTACTGCTACAAGATCAACAATGACTGTTGATCTAAAACCTTTGAGGGGGATTTCAAAGTCATAAGCATGGGAGCTTGTATTTAGCAAATTCAAGAGAGAATAGTCCGTAAAGTCCGAGCTGCACATGATCCTGTCAATAAGTTCTAGAGGTAGAATTAGGTTTAGGAGTTAAATCTTTTGTAAACTTCAACTCTTTTTAGTGATTTTGTTTACCTTGAGGATAGTTAGGTAAAATTATCCTCAAGTTTTTACCTTGAAACTGTTAGTTTCATTGGTTTTCCTGAGTAATCATATTGTTGTCTTCTTTATTTTTCCGCATTGCATGATATGATTTATTATTATTTAACCTAGATCTTAGAATTAAGCTAAATAACTACTTAACTAATTCATTAGGTTAAACAATCTGTTTGGGGTCTAAACAAATTAACAAACAGGATGCGAGTGCTTATAGTGGTGATTCAAGCTCATGATGAGATGATGACTTGCGGGTTCTATGAGATTCGAGATATGCTCATTGATCTTGGTTTTAAAGGCAAAAGTGATCGCGACAATGGTAGAGTTATACATGTCAAGGACTGTGCTTGTAGTCAATCTATCAACCGACATATTTGCAACTTTAATGATATTCCATAATTTCATGGGGTGTCATATAAAGAAGACTTCATGGATTGGATCTTGGATCATAAAGATTATTATGCTTAAAGATCTCTGAAAATTTCAAGGTATTTATGGTAATTCGGGCATGTCGTCGCCAAGTTGAACATATCATGGAAGCCAAATAGTAAGTCAGGCATGTTGCTAAGATGAAATTGGAGCAGGAGGGCTCTAAGCACATATGAAACACGTGAAGGATGTCTGTAGAGTAGAAAGCGTCATGTGCATCCACAAGGGAGCATATGAGGGATAATTTGTATCGTTTATTATTATTATTATTATTATTTATTTTCAGTTAATTTTCAGAATTTTAGTATGTAAAATTGAATTTTCTTTTTTGAGGAAGAAAATTTAATTTTCTTGATTCTAAATGTATTTAAGGCTTTTATAGTCAAATTAGAGTCCAATTATGGTATGATATTAATTATGATTTATTTAGGAATATTTTGACTTACATATTAAGTTTTTTGGAGACACTTCTTTTTTTTCTTTTTTTTCGGTGCCTTTAAATAGACCGATACTATGTAAAATGAAAATTTAGAACTCATATTTTCAAAAGAGGTTTTTTCTCTTTTTTTTTTTTTTTTTTTTATTTGGTGAATTTTAGGTTTTTCTTTTGGATTCAAGAAACTCCTTATGTATTTAAGAGTTCCATTAAGCCAGAATGAGAATGCTCTAGATTTTAGCAGAAAATGTAGTGAAAGAAAGCTAGAGAGAGCGAAAACAAGAGAATTGGTGTAGTTCAGCTTAATGACCTATGTTCACAATAGAAAGTTCTTAAATTTTTTATTTTCTTTTCTGAAGAGAACAATTATATCTTTACTATATTGAATTATAGGTTATAGGCAACCATATTAAACTTAGCAAGATAACTTTAAAACTATGGTAGGCCAATATTAGAAGCCATAATAGTCCATGGTATCTACAAATCCTGACCTAAATATTTATGATTATATCTTAATATATTTTAAAAATAAAAAATTTTTTAATAAAAGAAAAACCTTGAAACTCACTTATGTATATTTGTAAAAGAAATTATTATATGGAATCTTTTGAGTTCACATGATATATGAACTAAGATGTGACCTTAATCTGCAGGCCAATTTTCTTATGAAAGTTCATCACAAAAACTTGACTTCTTTTGTTGGATATTGCCATGAAAACACCAATATGGGGCTCATCTATGAGTATATGGCAAATGGAAACTTGGCACAGCATCTGTCAGGTATTGATCATGCTTATGAGTTCATTGAACTATAATTATTTAGTTGGATCTATTTTTCTTTACGAGAAGTCATTGTACTCCGGTGACTTATTTCTAGGAGTTGTGAGCGCGGATAAAAATTCAAGTTTCTTGAGTTGGGAAACTAGACTCAAAATAGCAATGGACTCAGCACAAGGTCAGCAAGTAAATATTTGCTTCTCTCTCTCTCTCTCTCTCTCTCTCTGTTTGTGTCTTTGGTGTAATTGAACTATTGTGTTTGAAGTTGAACTTTCAATTTTGAAGGATTAGAGTATTTGCACAATGGTTGCAAGCCACCCATTATCCACCGTGATGTGAAGTCTACAAACATCTTATTGGATGAAAATTTCCAAGCCAAACTAACTGATTTAGGGTTGTCTAGAATTATCTCTAGCGAAGGTGGCACTCATGTCTCAACAAAAGTTGTTGGCACCCCAGGATACCTTGACCCTGAGTAAGTATTTGCATTGCATAATTTTTTTTTTTTTTTTTTTTTTTGATAATTCGATAGTTATAAAAGGAGAGATGAGGATTTGAACCCTAAATTAGTCCATTAAAAATTTAAGAGACGTCAATCAACTGAGATACAAGGCTCTTAATTTATTAAATAACTAAATAATTTCCCGTGCAATTTGTGGGAACTTAGTAAATTCGTTTGAAATCATTTTTAAATTTTTATAGATCTATTTATAATACTCATTTTGCTGCATAATATTTATATTTTACCACAATATTGCTGAGTGTTTTGGAACTCAATTTTCTTAATTCATATTTTATAATAAAAAAAATATTTGTAATAGAATTTGTTTCCTAATATTGAGTGGATTTGCTATGCTAATCTAATTTTTTGAATTTGGAATAGTCAAGTTTTTCAATATTTGTAAGAGACTAGCATATTTTATTATTTGTAGGATTTATTTTTTTAAAATTTATTAAATAATTTTATAATTTGAAAATTGAAAATTTTAAATTTAAATTTAAAGCATAAAATACTTTCATATGCTAAAATTATACAAAATTCAAGCAACTTCCCAATCACTTCCTCAACCACTTCATTTTCACAACCAAATACCAAGACTCAAATATCAAATACTCATTTCATTATCTCAACAAAAAGAAATCATTTGTAAGTACCGGCATACAAAGAATGTGATAAAATAAAGAAAAATAGTTAAAAAAAAAAATTTATTTATCAAGATTTAGTTGCCTTTAGCAAAGCTTCCACATAAAATAATAATATTAAAAAACATTCTGAAATCATCATTGACTTTAACTTTGATCATCATGGCTCATATTAATATTGCACTTGAAAATAAAAATAAAAAACTACAAAGAAACCTATAAATTTTGAGTTCTAAAATGTAATATAAAAATAAAAAAATAAAAAATAAAAAAACTAATGTCATCAATAATCAACTAGAAAGTTTCTTTCTATATTTTTATAGTTCTAAAACAAAATACATTTATGACTTTTCCACACCAAAGATGTTAATAAAAATAAAAACTCACAACATCTAACCTCAACATCAAAACCATAAGCCATCGTCACTCAATCAAAAATGCAAGTCATTTTTTTTGGTTATAGCCAACTCATACTGGTTGAGATTAGATGAGACAAGAAAGTTAGAGCTAAGTAGATGTTATTGAAACGTTGAGATAAATAACTTTATTCTTGATCGAGATGTATTGGTGATGAGATGGCATGAAAAGTTGTGGGCTATATATAAACGAGTAGAAGTGAAAGAGGTTTATCGTATAACATTGAATCAAAGAAAACAGAGTCTTACAAAGAATTATTATTCTTTAATTGGAAAGTCTTGAAACATTTAACCAAAAATAACCAAAAGTCCGTATTTTTTTGTTCTTATCTCGTGAGTTAAGAGTATTTCAATTCTCTTTTCAATAAATGCTTCACATGACAGAACCTAATGCTCTTTTGAAGAGATTTCTCTCTCTCTCTCTCTCTCTCTCTCTCTCTCTCTCTCTCTCTATATATATATATATATATATATATTTGATGGTCACTAAAATTTCTTGTTCATCTTTTTCTATTCTTTAATTATCGTTTGACACGTGTTTGTCACGCTAGCCAACACAACGAATGAGCTAAGCATACAAAAAGGATCGCACACTTAATACGATTTCATTTTACAAATATTTAAAGCCTTTCTCAAAGACTAATATTTAACCTCAAATATTATTCATCAAAAAAAAAAAAAAAAAAAAACTCAATTAATTCATATGTCAAAAGAATTAATCTTCAAATATTAAAAATTAAAATTTCCAAAATTCAAGTGCATAAAATAATAAACACTAAAAGTCTGATCTTATTCCAAAATTCATAATTTCTTTTAATGCGACAACCTCAATGAAAGCCTGTTTCTCAAAAAATAAAAAATAAAACCCTTAATGAAAGCCTCAAAACTAATTGTTACTAAAAGCTCAAATAGTGTAAAACACTATAACTTATTTAGATCCCCAATTTTTAAAACATGGCTTAATTGCTTTTACTCTAATTTAACTAATTGTGAAATAAGAGTAAATGATACACAATAACCGAAACAACTATCTAAGACAATCATATACAATGAACAATAAATGTAAAGTTTAAAGAAAAATGGAAGAGAGATGCAAACACAAGATAACACTGAGACGTGTTATCGAAAAAGAAATTGAAAAACTCTGCAAAAAAATCTCTCCACAACCCTCCAAGTCAAAATGATCCACTAGTGAATACCAAAAAGACCCTCCGATCCTAATCTACCCAAAAGTACTTGAGCCCTCTAAGCTCGAGCTACTAATAGACTTCTTAGAATCTTGTCATCACTAGTTATCTGAATCCTGTAATACAGCTTGATTGCATCTGCCAAGTCTCACTAGCTTCTTTTGGCAAATCCCAAATGCTTCCCAAGTTCCAAAACACTCTCTACACTCTGAATATGTGTGGGTTGTGTTTGCGTACAAATCTCCTCTCAATGTGTATCAATGGGAGAGGGAAAGAGAAGAGACTACAAGGATTTCTTACTTAAGGATGAGTAGCTCTCTCTAACAAGGTGAGTGTGTTGTAGAAACCATTCTAGGATTTTCTTTTGTATAACCTCCTTACAATATTGTGGGTAATGAGAGTATATATAGTATGGGTGAAGGGTATAAGAGTCACACTTAAAATCATCCAAGCAGAGAGTTTCGTGAGTCACTAGCGTTAGCCAAGTCGTGAAGTGACTCTTAAAATATAGCCTGGCACTTGACTTTTCAGCTTGCAACATGCTTTACATGTAACCTTTCGTGGGTCATCCACTCGTGAGTCAATTGCGAGCAAGTCACACTTAAAAATATGGTTTAATTGCTTTTACTCTGATTTATCTAAGTGCGAAACAAGAGTAAATAATACACAATAACCGAAACAACTCTCTAAGGCATAAGCATATATAAGAGAAAAGGAAGAGAGATGTAAACACAAGATAACACTGAGATGTGTTATCGAAGAGGAAATCGAAGAATTTAGGAAAAAACCTCTCCGCAACCCTCCAAGTTGAAATGATCCACTAGTGAATAAGTTGGAGTAGAAGAATAGCAAAAAGACCCTCCAAGCCTAATCTACCCAAATTACTTGAACCCTCTAAGCTCGAGCTACTCACGGACTTATTAAAGTCTTGTCATCACTAATTATCCGGATCCCGCAATACCGTCCGATTGCATCCGCAAAACCTCACCGGCTTCTTTTGGCAAATCCCTAATGCTTCCCAAGCTCCAAAACACTCTCTACACTCTAAATATGTGTGGGTTGTGTTTGGGTACAAATCTCCTCTCAAGGTATATCAATAGGAGAGGAAAGGAGAAGAGACTACAAGAATTTCTCACTTAAGGATGAGTAGCTCTCTCTAATAAGGTGAGTGTCTTGTAGAAACCTTTCTAGAATATTCTTCTGTATAGCCTCCTTACAATTTTGTGGGTAATAAAGGTATATATAGTATGGGTGAAGGTTATAAGAATCACACTTAAAATCATCCAAGCAGAGAGTTTTGTGGGTCACTAACGGGTTAGCCAAGTCATGAAGTGACTTACAAAATACAGCCTGACACTTGACTCTTCAACTTCTAGCATATGCTTTGCATGTGACCTTTCACAGGTCATCCACTTACGAGTTAGTGAGTCAGTCGCGAGCAAGTCACGAACTTCTCAGTCTTGAGCAATCTTTACTAACTTAATACTAAACCCATTACAATTAAAATCCCACAAAATATAAGGAAATCAATTAATGCAATTACAACACTTTTTTGTCATGAAATAAAACCAACATAAATGTTATGTAAAAAGCCATAACTTAACAATCTCCCCTTTTGGCTATGCCGTAACAGAAACACCATATAACAGGCTCTAGATTTAAATGTGAGTTTGTAAACAATGGTAAAACTCACTCACACCTAAATCTAAAACATGTGATGAATTTAGAATATATATACTTGTAACCTAAAACACTTGCACAAAACGCATTAAACCCTCAAGGTAAAGCAAGTAATAAGATGACAAGTATAATGTAACAAGCAAAAAGTGATCATGTAAACAAGATGTGAAACATATGAGCAACTTGATCAAACACATGACAGTCATATGGAAATGACTACAATGATCACATAGCAAAACGAATGATCATCCAAACATGCTTAAAAAAAAAAAAAAAAAAAAAAACACAACAGCATAAGAATGCATGCATGTTCAACATATAAACATGATGTGATCAGGACAACAAAGCATAAATACTAATTAAACATAACTCAAACATGATAAAAAAAAATGCTGGTTTAATGCAAATATGGTTAAGCACACACACATTTTTAGATATTCATTGAACATTAGACTTGTGTATTGTGTGTGAGTATCAAGTATGAATTAGTCCATAGTCTAGCATGAAGTTTTAATGATCAATTCAATCAAGTTATACATATAACACGAAGTCAAGTGACCTATCTCATTTGTAGAAATGAACGTATATGACTCCTCACTAAAGTGTTTACATTGATAGAAAGTTTTTCATTTGACTTCCATTTTTCATACTTTGATCAATACAACTTAATTTTTGAGCATCGATGCCATGAAATTTTTTATATTTCTTTGAAGAATAAGCCTTTGGTTTTGGCATCATACATTTTGAATACATTTTACTCCATGTTTTCCTAGTCTAACTAGTTTTCAAAGCAAGAATTTTTCAACACATTCTCCTTTTAGAGATTGATGTTTGAAGAACTTTTTAACATAAAATTAAATGTGAGGAGATATATAAAAACAAGTCTACGCATGTATCAATATCAATCAAGATTATTAGCTAGACATTCATGACAAACTTGAAGATCTATTTACAACAATCAAACATAGATTTCTAGATTTCACTCACAATCAATATAAGTGCATACATAACAAACTAAGCTCGTAAATATACTATCCCATTAGTACAAAGGTTGTCATGCCCCAAACCCAAAAGGGTCCAAAGCGTGAGAGAAGAACCATTAAGAGCAAAAACGTAGGAGTTTTTTTTTTCCCCCCCTCAACACATGATAAGGATAAATAACCATACTAAAATCTTCATATTACAAGTCAGAGCTTTACAACACATTTACAAACAATACAAATTACAAATAATATCTCCAAATATACATGAAATTCCAAAACTCCAAATGGATCAACATCATATCACAATCTTTCCTAGGATAGGCAACCTCAACGATAGAATCTATGCCTACCATGCCCAAGGCTAACAAACCTCAAGAATCCAACCTCCGATAGAATTAACTATGGCCTCAATAAATTCAGAAAGTTGAGTCACCAACCAATCATAGCATAAATCTCTCAATTAGCATAATGCTCCAATCACCACCAATAAAACAAGCTTCATGCCGGAGGTATAGCAAATTTATCTGAAAAACTATTGGAGAGTGGGATGAGCTAAAGCCCAGTAAGTAGCATAATTAATAGAGGTGGGGGAAATGCAAGTCTCATGGTAATGGGCATATTACAAAACATGTTATACTTCGGGAATTTCAATGAAAATCTAGCAAATCCATTTCCATTGGTAAAATTACAAGAATGATTAAAATTATGCAGCAAAAAGCTATCTTAAAATATTTCAATATGAAACTACATAATATACACTATGAGTAATAACAATACTATTCCAAACTAGAGAATCCAACCCAAGGCCATGTGACAACGCTGTCACAAAGACGAAACTCAACGCCGTCACAAAGACGGAACTCATATGCCGTCACAAAGATGGGTGCTAAGATACCAATGTCACACAGATTATAGTATCTAACTAGGTAATTATCGGGTAATCACACATCACGGCATAAGGGTAAAACATAAAGAGCTCACAGATTACATGAATTCAGAACACAGTTCATTTCCAAGTAGTTTCACAAAACCTTTTAATATCCAAGGATATTCACAAGCTTCTCAAAGCCTTCAAACTCATTTCTTGTCAATAGATTTTGTATCAACTCTCCCAATTATCAAAGCATCTTTAAATTTTGCGAATAATGCAATAAATCCATAAAATCCATTCTCAAGAATTTAATCAAAGATGCTTTTCTTTCCCATGCCAAATATTTATGCATTTCCCCATATACAATATTAAACATGATGCACTTTTCATAAATAGTCATATACATTAAGGTTACAACACAAAAGTTTTTTTTTAAAAGATATAGTTCCACAAATAGTTTTCCAAAATGTGTTTAACCCAAAAACAACATTTATGCAACATGGTTACTTTCCAAAAAACCCATTAAAGCTACTTACCTTGGAAAGCCAACCAATTCTACCTCAACCGGCCATCACAAAATCAACCAATCCCATCACTAGGTCCATCACCAAGAATCTCAAAACCTAGAAACATAAGGAACAAGCCTATTAATAACAAGGCCTATCGCAAAGTTTATCATCATCTTTGTCTCCAAAATCGAATAGGATCTCCTAAAACAAATCAAATGCACTAAAGCCTAGCTTGCCCAATCTAAGACAAGTACCCATTCCCAAATGGGAACCAAACAAGCATACAAACTCATAGTACCACAGCACAAAATCAAAGTATTTTAATTCTCTACTGCAAGCAATGTGCACATATAAACATAAGATAAAACACATCAATTCATAATAGGGGTAGCATATCTCATGAGTTTCTCTTTAGAGCACTAAATGATTAAACCAAACCATTAATAGACTTAACTAAGCAAAACACATGTCGAACAAATCACATGAATTTACAAATCAATCCATTCAACAAAGATTTGAAGTAAATTCCACAAAATCTCAGCGTTTTCATTGCACTTTCAGATTCAATACACAACAGGCTAGCCATTTTGTAAAAAAATTTTAGTCCACAAAAAGTTATTTGATTAACTTGAAATTAAATAGGGAGAAGCCTTTATGTGTCTAGTATGTACTACCAAAAATTCAGCTCAAAATTTTTTTCTATAATTTATTAAAAATCATATATTGCAGTTGACTCAAATCTATTAGGGATAAATTTATGATTCCAAAGTAAAATTACTATAATCTTAATACTATGCCAAAAACTTTCAAACTTGATTAACCTCAAATTTACATGTTTTAGCACATGATAACAATTATGAATGCAACCAATAACCTCATATAGTAGTCATCACAACACGAGTCATTCGATCCTCTAACTCATATAGGCAATTTACCAAATACTTGGCATGCAATAAGCACATGCCCACATTCACATATGTCAAAGCCATTCAAATGCAAAGTAAACACTTTGGAATCAACTCATGCAACAACAAAACCCATATAGCTGTTCTAGGCAACCAAACCTCAAATGCCCACTAGTAAAATAGACAACCAAAACATCCCACGAAAGCAAACACCCCCAAATAGTTTGAAATTTTCGGATTTAATAAAAACTCTTGCTGCCTAAATCCTCATAACCCTCTAAACTTCCAATACTAACCAAACCCATCAAGTATATACCATAAACATCATAAACTAACAAAACCCAAAGGATTTCATGGAAGAAATTAAGAGAAAACTTAGATTTTTACTTTGGGTCTCTTGCACTTCAAAATCTCATGGAGTTTTGGCTCTACTAGGAGAATCAATGGAGACATAATCCTCCCTAATAGGGAGGTTTTGACTAGAGAAGGGAAATAAATGGTGAAGGAGATGGGAGCTAGAGTGTGTTTATGTGTGTTTTGGTGGGTGGGTGAGATAGAAGGATAGAGAAATAGAGAGAAGGGGCAGCCGGTCAAGAGGGAGAGAGATATCAATGTGAAATGAGGAAGAAAAGGGGGGGGGGTGCTGACTTAAGTTGAAAAGCTTAATTACCAATTTGCCCCAAAAATATCTTGAGTAAATTACCAATTTGCCCCTCAATCTTCCTCCAAAATACTCAATAACTGGGGTGTTACAAAGGTACTAGGCCAAACTCACATGAGATACGTGCTCAAACAAACTCGATCAAACTTCTTGAATTTTTCACTTTTATGTGGTTTTGGATTTTACTCACACAAAACAAAAGCAATAAAATAAGATCAAAACAAAAAACAATGCACATAAAGAAATGCAAGATGCACAAAAGCATGAGGATATAACATTCTATGCATGAAGAGTCCTACAAAGATCGAAAGAAATAGATTAAGGACCAAAAGAGCAAAAACTCAATTATAGGAATCCTTCCTCACCCAAACGAAACAAGTGTTTAGAGTGAGTATCTCATGAGAAGTGAGACAAAAGATGGAAGAACAAGAACTGGAGATGTACATAGACAAGGAGTTAAGAGCATTAAAACTTTCTTCAACAACTTACCATTTTCACTCAAATCCGGTTTTTCTTTCTTAGCACAACTTCCAAGAAGCTCAAATTTCTCTTTTCTTTTGATTCTTTTAAGAACTTGAAACTTAAAGCAATGAGGTCTTAGATGACCAAAGGCACTATAATGGTGACAAACAATGTGTTTAGGTCCATTAGGCTTTTAGGGAGGGATCTAGCTAGCAACATGGTTTTGTTCTCTCTTTAACATGAAACATTGAGGTCTTATGTGGTCAATCACACTGTAGCAGAGGCACGTAAGAACAAACTTAGAACCATTCAAATCCCTAGGATGAGACCTAAACAAAGGTTTTGGCTTAAGAGCTTTTCTCTTCACTTTATGGTTTCTTTTGTGTGGAGGAAGGTACACCGATTCGTCTTTAGAGATAGAACTCACAATAGACACAAAATCGGGCTTCACAAAATTATTGCAATAAATATTTTCATCATTTTTAGCAAAAGGTTTAGAAAATCAAAAACTTGGCATGCATTTTAAGAGATTCATTTTCACATTTAAGATCATCAACAAGTTTGTTAAACAAAACAAGTTTAGCATCCAAGTCCATATTCAAACATTCAAACTCTTTCAACTTTTCACAAGAATGTTCAGCAAATTTCTTATACTTTTCAACCAATTTGTTGGATTCATTGAGCTTAGCAATCAAATCATCCTTTTCACAAATGAATTTGCTTAAATTCTCATGAAACTTCTTAGACTTTTTCTTAAAGAGTTTGACGTTGGAAATTTTAACAACACCCAAAGATTCATGTAACATGTCATCACAAGCATGAGGATAAATAGTCATAGAGGCATTTTCATAAACACATGGCATGTTACATTCAACAATCCAAAACATGAAAAGAAGCACACAAAGCACCATCCATGGCAATACACACAGAGTCAATGATCATACTTAGATATTTAAACCAAAAGAAGTGTACCTGCTCTGATACCAATTGAAAGCTCAAATAGTGTAAAACACTATAACTTGTTTAGACCCCCAATTTTAAAAACACGGCTTAATTGCTTTTACTCTAACTTATCTAAGTACTAAATAAGAGTAAATGATACGCAATAACTAAAATAATATTCTAAGGCATAAGCATATAAAATGAATAAGAAATGTAAAGCTTAAAGAGTACGGGATGAGAGATGCAAATACAAAATAACACTGAGACGTATCAAAGAAGAAATTGAGGAACTTGGTGAAAAACCTCTCTGTGACCCTCTAAGTCAAAATGATCCACTAGTGAATAAGTTGGAGTACAAGGATATCAAAAAGACCCTCCAAGTTTAAACTACCCAAAGTACTTGAGCCCTCTAAGTTCCAACTACCAACGGACTTCTCGGAGTCTTGTCTTCACTAGTTATCCGGATTTCGCAATACCACCCGATTGCATCCGCCAAGCCTCACCGGCTTCTTTTGGGAAATCCCTAGTGCTTCACAAGTTTCAAAACACTCTCTACACTTTGAATATGTGTGGGTTGTGTTTGGGTACAAATCTCCTCTCAAGGTATATCAATGGGAGAGGGAAGGAGAAGAGACTACAAGGATTTCTCACTTAAGGATGAGTAGCTCTCTCTAACAAGGTGGGTGTGTTGTAGAAACCTTTCTAGGGTTTTCTTTTATGTAGCCTCCAATCCTTACAATTTTGTGGGTAATCAGGGTATATATAATATGGGTGAAAGGTATAAGAGTCACACTTAAAATCATCTAGGCTGAGAGTTTCACGGGTCACTCATGGGTTAGCCAATTTGCGAAGTGACTCGCGAAATACAGCTTGGCACTTAACTCTTCAACTTCCAACATGTGCTTTTCATGTGACCTTTAGTGGGCCAGTCCACTCACGACTTGGTTGCGAGCATGTTACGAACTTTACTGTCTTAAGCAATCTTTACCAACTTAATACCA
Organism: Quercus lobata; assembly: GCF_001633185.2. Lineage (NCBI taxonomy): Eukaryota > Viridiplantae > Streptophyta > Magnoliopsida > Fagales > Fagaceae > Quercus > Quercus lobata. Next base: position 17,768,111 of record NC_044908.1, on the reverse strand, counting down.
AACTCATTACAATTACATCCCACAAAATATAAGGAAATAAATTAATGCAATTACAAAACTTTTTGTCATGGAATAAAGTCAACATAAATGTTATGTGAAAAACCATACCTTAACAATTATCCATCACAATTTAAAAATAAAAATGGAGTGAGCTTGACTACTCAACAAGTAACCAACTTCCTAACAAGCTTGATTAAGCATAAAAGAAACTGTAAAAAAAATTTACCAAAGCAATGTAAAAATCATATACTTAGCAACATCATCTCAATAAAATCAATAGTTTCAATAAAGCAACAAATAAATTCATACATATACTAAGGTCATATACTAGCAATCTATACGACTATGGTCACACTCTATATTCGTGACTGGGCCAATGGTGTTTTTTTTTTTTTTGGGTGGTCACTAAGAAATTTAAATTACCACGATATTTTTATTGGTAACATTTTTTAAAGAAAAATAAATTAGAAATTATTTTTATTGAATAGGTTGAACAAGTTACAAATTTTATCTTTTTGTTTTATAATAGGCTTTTTGTTGAATAATTTTCACTTGTTATTGTTTGGTCTTTTCTTATTTTTGTTTGGTTTATATTTGTTGTTATTTGAGCTAATATTTATTATTGTTATTTAATTTATAAAAAAAATAAGGATTAAGAATTATATTTGGAGGTAGAATTAATTTTGGAGTAATGTTATGTTCATAACATTTTTACAATAAATTTTATGCAAAAAGCTATTATTGGTGGGTAAAAAAATAATATTAGTATTTGGCCCAAATTAGAATTAGTAACAGCTTACTATATTGGATTTGTTGTAAAATTATTATGAAAATGTTGTGAATATAGTTGTACAACTCTTACTTTTGTTAAACCCAAATTTTTGTAATTCTCAAGTCAGGGTGTTCAAAATTTTTATTAGGATAGTCACAATAAATTAGTTTAGCATATAATATTTTTTTTAAGTAAGTGTATATATAGATTTTTCTGCAAGTCAGGCGGTCTTGTGACCACCCTAGCTTGCATGGATTGCCGCCACTAGACTGGGCTCAAAATACTGAGAAACACGTGGTAAGTCCTATAATTAACTAGTTTCTGAGCCAATGTTTACCTATATTGGCATGGTCCAGTCCACTACATTGTCAGATTGTATTGTCAATTTTTCGAAGAAAGACTAATAATTTTTATATATAAAATATTTATTTCTAACAACTTTATACTAATTAAAGAAAAGTTCACATGCCTCATACGATGCATTCTGAAATAGTTGTTTGAAACTTCTATTGAATTCTCTTAACTTAATTCAAATAAATTATATATCAATTCTGTTGGGTCCTGAATGATATTACCGTCAATATTGTCAATCTCAAATAGTAATCACACATAGAAACATAAATATTTACAAGAAAAATCCTTTCTCTTTGAAGGGAACAAATTCACGGGAGAAACTCCGAATCAATTTCACTATTCTCAAATCAATTACAATATTTTGTTTTTTCTTTTCTCTCACACATACTCTCTTTGTGTTTTCTTAAAGGCAGCAATACTTTACTCTCTCCTCTTTATCTATCTCCTCGAAGGTGGTACTTTATTCTCTCCTCCTTGGTTATCTTCTCAAAGGCAGCAATAAGTTACTCTCTCATTTTTGGCTATCTTCTCAAATGCAACAACTCTTTACTCTCTATCTCTCTCTTCGCTCCTTCTTGAAGGCGGCAAAACATTACTCTCTCCTCCTTGTTTATCTTCTAGAAGGCGGCAATCATTTACTCTCTCCTCCTTGGCTATCTTCTTGAAGGAGGCAACCATTTACTCTCCCCTCTTTGGTTATTTTCTTGAAGGCGACAACACTTTACTCTGTCCTCCTTGACTATCTTTTAGAAGGCGGCAACCCTTTACTCTCTCGTCCTTAGTTATCTCCTCTAAGGTGGCAACCCTTTGTTTTCTCCTTCCTCTTGCGTTCCTCCCAAGCGAAAATCTCTTTTTTCTTTTTTGGTTTCACGCTCTATTTCTCATCTCCCCATAGGAAGGACCCTTGGGCCAAATCCATCAAATTCTTTACATCTTTGTTTATTTATAAAACTCTTTTTCTATTCCCTCTTGAATTAGGAATACATTACTTCTTTAACAAGGAATAAATTTAACAAATAATAAACTTTCTTTCCACACCAAAAAATAGACTTTTCTTCTATACCAAGGAATAGTTTTTCCTTCTATATAAAGAAAACCCAAATTAATTTTTTTCTTCTTCAACTAAGAAACCTAATTAACTTTCCAAGTTACAATTGAAATTTGAGACAATTTCCCAACAAATTCAATTACTCAAAGTCCCTAAAATATCATACATAGTTATCATAAGAAATTTTCGTTGATATACGACAATTCTTGAAGTTTTCAAAAAACCCGTTGCTATTAAAGTAACTAGAGAAGAAGAAATTGTCAAACACACATTTTGGTCAGAGATACTAATATTTTTAAGTTTACCTAATTCAAACTACAAAACTAACCATAAAACATGGAATTAGATCATTTAATTACCTGGTTATCTTTTTGCTTGGGTATGGATTATGTAATATCTTTGGCTTACAGGTACTATGCAACAAACTGGTTGACTGAGAAGAGTGATGTTTTCAGCTTTGGAGTTGTTCTATTGGAAATAATCACAGGACGACTTGCAATCACTAAAGCTCCGGAGAAACTTCATATAATTAAATGGGTTAATTCCATGCTTGAAAGAGGGGATGTTAAGAATATTGTGGATCCAAGGTTAGCAGGAGACCTTGACATTAATTCTGTTTGGAAAGCAATAGAAGTGGCAATGGCTTGTGTGTCTCCCAATTCCATCCAAAGGCCAACTATGACTTATGTAGTGATGGAATTAAAGCAATGTTTGGCAATGGAATTGGCTCGGATGCATGAGGGCTTTGAGATAGATTTAGACCAAATCAGTGGAATGAACTTTGTGCATACTGGAAAAACTCCCTTGGCAAGGTAGTAACCAGCAAATAGGTACCAAAATTCTCACATGGAAAATTGTACGCAATATGTGCATAAAAATAATAGGCGGTTGCGTACAAATGGCCCGTTATCAAATTGCCGCCTTTGTGTGGTTTGTATTCAGGGTTGGATCTTCAATTTACGCTATGCAAATAAATAAAAGAGTTGTTGTGATGGTGGACCAGATAGTGATAATCATATGGTCTACAGTTTAGAAACAAAATAGAATATATAGCAGCAATATTATAACTATTTGTTGCTCTCTGCCATTTTGTGAAAATTGTAAATAGTAGCACCATCATACATAAATTATCAAACCAAATAACATTTAGTTTTTTTTTTTTTTTTTTATGAGAAATAACATTTAGTTAGTAAGATATTAAATACTTCTTTCCTAACTCAATTATAAGAGATCAAATATGGTTATATTTTATATCAGGGAGAAAGGTAAAAACTAATCAACAAAAATATATAATATACATTTTTAACATATGTTAAATATAGGTGGGTCAACTTGGATTAAGTGGATCCACAAATCTCTTGACCCAAACCTGACTTGACCGGTAACAAAAAAAGAAAAAATTGGTAACCCAACCAAGCTCATCAACCCCTAAAAACAAACCTAACCTACCGGGTTGGGTTGAGTTACAAGATATTATGAGTATCTAAGATATATTATGATTGCATATTTATAAGTATCTGAAATTTGGGGTTTTTTAGTTACAAGATTGGGTTAAAATATCCAAAAATGTTGACTAGATTTAGGAGTGGATAAAATTTAGCGACAAAACTAGTTATAACCTAAAACTACAACTTCCTTTGAAAAAATTAATATTATTACATATTTTGAAAATCTAACATTTAGATTGCTTACACTCTTAATATACATGTCAAATTTTGTTTCAATCAGATATTATTTAATATATGATCAATAAGCTTATATTCTATATATAATTTTAAATTACAAAAACTTGCAATTTCAGCAATTTATTAATGACATAATTATTAATCTTTAATTTTTTAGAAATTTAGGAAATATGAAAGAGATAAAAAGAAAATATAATTCAATTGTGAATTTGTCAAAATTCACTTTCAACAAAAAAATTTTAGCTTTGGAAATACCTGATGCTGGACGATTTAAAAATTTTACCCATTCAGAGTCTTTAAACACGTCACAATGTAAACATATAAATTATAATCCTCCTCTCATAATTTCACTTATCTATAATGACGACAGTAGTTTGAGTAACATATATATATATATATATATATATATATATATATCATTGATTTCGTCATAAGAAAGAAATAAGGCTTTTTTTATTTTTTATTTTTGGCTATAGTCAGGTGTGGTAGAAAGCAGGAAGAAGCAATGAGCTTGAGTCTTGTACCTCTTGATTAGGATTTTATTGAAGACATTGATCTGATCTATTAGGTAGCACAAATATAGGTTTCTTAAAAAATAAAAAATAAAAAAGCACAAATATAGTGTGATACTGCAGGGGTCAAGTCAAGTACATCTTGCAAAAATTTTAATAGGTATAGTTTGATTACAGATTTGGATAGACGGACCATATTAAATCATTTGACAAAGTAGCAGACTTAATTTAACCCCTTTTAAAAAAATGTATCTTAATTCCTTTGAAAAATGTATTTTATCTTGTCTAAGACTATGTATCTCTTTTTTTTTTTTGGATAATTACAGTAAACCCACTTGAGATTTGGCCCGTTTTCACGTTGCCTACCTGTGGTTCAAAACTTATCACTTTGCCCACCTGTACATCAATCCGTTACCCCCCCGTTACCCACCTCACCCTCAGACGTTAGAAAAACACCCTTTTATGCCAAATTAGAACATTACGCGGATCAAACAACACGAACTCACTCTCTTTTCCTCATGAGCCCTACAAACGCGAAAATCCCTGTAACGCTGGGGTTTTGATTTTTCTGATCGTGCTTTCGTGTGAGGGTAAGGTTCTGACTTTGGGTTGTCTTGAGTCGTTGAATATTCGAAGATAGATCATCACTAAGTACGACATTTCTGCTTTATGGTTCTGAGCTGGGATTTCAAGTTTTGATGATAGCGTTGATTCACAGGAAGTTGATAATCGATGTCTTCTTCGAGTGGAAATTACTCAGGTTCATGTGGGCATTTGTGTACATATGAGACTTGTGCGCTGAGAACAAGTCTGACAGTGGATAATTTTGGGAGAAGGTTTCTGGGTTGTAACCGATATAAGGTAAGTATACTTTTTGCTTAATCTAGCTTATTCACATGAGATTGGAATGTGATGTGTTCAATTCAATTTATGAACAGATTGGTCCCAAGTGCCCTTTCTTTAGATGGATTGATAATCCCACTTGTGTGCGTGGGAATGAAGCTGCCCATTTGGTGCAACAAAAGTTGGATTTACTGCGGAGTGAGCTACAACTTGCATGTGAAAGGGAAAGAGAAGCTACCCAGGCAGCAGCAGAAGCTACCCAGGCAACAGCAGAAGCTACCCAAATGGTAAAAATTGCTCAAGACAGGGCAGCAAAAGCCATTGAGAGGGAGAGAAAGTTTCGAGCTTCCTCTGTTCAAGCCAAGGAGATAGCAGTGAGAGCTTTAAAGCAAGAGAGAAAGTGCAGAATTGCACTAATTCTGTCATGGTTTTTTTTTGTTTTGGTTATGTTGTTTTCATGTTTTGGCTCAAGTGAAAATGTTGGAATGATGAGATTGAGTCTGCCTGATGGGTTGTAATATAAGCTGGTCCTCAATTGTATTGTAATAGAACTATGAAAGAATTTTGTGAGAATGAGAACTATGTAATATAAGCTTGAAGCCACTTAATAATATAAGCCTTTTTAAGATAAAGTGTTATTTATCTTAGATGCTGTTGGTATTTTTGTTTAAAGTGAATTGGCTACTTGTGAGTTGTGAGCTGTTGGTGTTGGTGTTTTGTTGGATGTTGTGAGCTGTGTTGGTTTGTGCATAAAGTGCATTGTGTGAAGACAATTGTGTTGAAAGTGAATTTAAAGTGCATTGTGTGAAGACAATTGTGTTAAAAGTGAATTTAAAGTGCATGACAATCTGTCAACTTGCAAGAAAAGACAACAAATTCAACACATACACCTGCCATTCAACACATACACCTGCTATTCAACACATACACCCTGCACACATAAACAAACTCATATAATAATAACGCATATGACAAACTGCAATAATTAGAACAATAATTCTGAACACTTGTCATTAAGTTGGGAAATTGTATACATATTTGAAGGTGGCATTGAATAGTCTTTCATCAATCACCAATAAATATAAGGCATTTGGTACAACAACCAAAACAGTTGCAGCTGCCCAATGTTTACAAAACTTACAAAAATACAAAAAGTGTTTGAACAGCTATATCAAAAAGTGTCTTGCCATTGTCTGCCCTGCCTAACCCTAACACTACATAACCCTAATATATTATACATAGCAACAAAAGTGTCTTGACGTAGTCTTCATTTACTGCCCCTGCCTCTCCCACCACAGCTGGCCTTTCCACCTCTTGTTCTACATTTCTGAGCTCTAGCTGCATCACCCCTTCCTTTCAAAGCAGCTCCTCTGGTAGCAGGTGGTCTTGTAGGCTACAAAGTACAAGAATTCACATGTTAGCTACCAGCATCACAGTTTTATGAATAAAACATCAAACCTAACACTACAATACCTGTGATGATAGTGGTCTACTGTCCCATGTTTCTACAGGGGTGTGTGGTGTTGGTTGGCTTAAAGAGAACCAAGGAGCTCCTCTAACTGTGTACCTGAAGTCTGAAGAGTACCATTGACTTGGGTTCTGTGACCATGGAGCTGGTGGCCCTAACCATGGAGTTTGTGGCTGTGGAGCTGGAGCTTATGGCTGTGACCCTATTGCCTAGTTGGATGAGGCCATAATGTAAGGCTGATGTGTTGGTGGGGGCTAAGCTGAGGATTGGGTCTATGATGAAGATGGGGTCTAGGATCCTTGTCTGTGTGTAGAAGGTCTTCCACTTCCCTGCAACCAAATATGAGCATGTTTTTACAGTGTCAGTTATTGGAATTTTGCATTTGAATAAAAAAATTTTGTAAAAACTTATAGATTTCCCTTTCTGCAATCTCTGCCTCCTCTCCCATGCTGTCTCACCAGTGACATTGGCCTTACATTGTGCCCTTCCTGTTGACACCTTCCACACCTTACTGGCCTGTTTCCTCTAGACACCTTATAAGGGTTCGGCTCATCAGCATCTCTCTTCCTCTTCATGGGTGGCTTGCCTGGTGGCTTATAGACAGTAGGTGCAACAAGCTTGGGTTGGCCACTTGACATCCACTCAGACTAGCCAGGCATGGGAGGTATGGGTGTCTTGTATGTCTCCACATAAGCATCCTTGTAGTAGCATGGATGGGTGTAGTCTTCTAGTTTCTCACGATTCACAATAATGGTTGCAACTCCATGCTTACAAGGGATTCCTGTCAAGTCCCATACTCTACAACTGCTTGTCCTATTTACCAAGTCCACCACATGCCTTTCCCTCTCATTGTCAACCTCATACACAAACCTCTTAGAAGGAACTGCACAGAAACTCTTACACTCTAATTTTAACTGCTCCAACTTTTTTTGTATGCTTGGACACAAATTGCCACCATACTTTTCTATACCAGCCTTCTTTATATACAACCTGCTCATAAGCCTAACTCTGATCCACTCCAGCATTGATAAGATGGGCTTGTCTCTAGCCTTCACAATCATAAAGTTAAAACTCTCACTCAGATTGTTTACCATTCAATCTGTCAAAGCTCTTGAAGAAAAGTGGGATCTGGTCCACTGTGCAGGCTCTATATCAGCCAGGTACTGCCAAGCTTTTTCATCCAGACTCTTAAGATGGTCCATCCCTCTCTCAAATTCCCTGGCTGATGTTGTGCCAGCACACCTCTACAGTACACTCTTCAACTTCATGCCCTTGTGGTTAACCTTGAAGTTGTTGTATATGTACTTCACACAATACCTGTGCTCCACAGTTGGGAATAGAGTCTCCATTGCAAGTAAAAGGCCCTGCATTCAAGTAAGCATTCAATGTTAGCAAGTAAGCATGTAAAAAGGTAAGCATGTAATGAAGTCATGAACATGAGCTAGATGATAATACCTTCTGCCTGTCACTGATGAATACCAGATTGAGCTCATTTGGCCTGCCAATGTCATCAGCAAACTGCTCCAAGAACCAGGTCCAGCTATCCTTGTTCTCTTGCTCAACCACAGCCATTGCCACTAGGAATATATTGTCATTTCCATCCTTGGCAGTGGCAGACAATAATTGCCCACCAAACTTACCCTTCAAGTGGCATCCATCCAGCCCAACAAAAGGTCTACAACCATCTAGAAAGCCAACCTTCTAAACATTGTACCTAATGTAGATCCTTTTAAACTTGGGCTCTGCATTCTTATTTTCCATCTCTGTTTGCAAAATCACCCTACTTCCTACATCTGTCCTTAATATCAATTCTGCATAATCTCTAAGTAGGCCATACTGAGCCTCTTCATTCCCAGTAATCAGCCCCCTAGCTGCCTTCCTTGATCTATACACATGACTAAGACTTAAATCAACTAAAATCTTTTGCATCACATGGTGCTTAACACCTGAGACCTCCCAATTAGGATTCTTACCAAAATCCTCCAAATACCTCTTTGCCACATAGGCTGATGTAACTTGCCCATTTTTAAATGATAGGGGGGAGGTACACTTAGGATAAAGTGTCTTGATCTCAAATGTGCACTCTCCAGTCACCATTGAGGCATAACACCTCCATCCACAATTGTTCTTATAATGTACAGAAATCTTCTTCTTCTCATTCAACTTCCACTTGACATCAATGTGATTCTGAATCACATACTCCCTCAAAGCCTTCCTAAACACCTGGGAGTTTGGGAACTTCATCCCTTTTGCCAACCTAACATTTTCCATATCAGTCCTCTCATTAAACTCCAAATTGCCGGGCCCCTGCTCATCATCAGAACTATCCACACTTGCAATATCATCCTCTAAAGCTAGTTCAGCCCACTCTTCATCTAAATCTATGTTTGGAGGAGGAACATTGCTTGGGCCAGCTGCATCTGTGTTTGGCTAAGGTGTATCAGTGTTTGGATGAGGTGTATCAGTGGTTGGAACAGTGTTAGGCTCATGTGGCACTGTGTGAGGTGGAGAAGACTCACCAAAAATGTCATCAACAAAGTCTTCTCCTTCCAGACCTTCATTCAACCAATCAAACTCCTCCTCCACACCATCACCCCCTGTAGCAGCTCTTGCACCACTCCCTACACTAGCCCCTGCACCCCCTATAGCAGCCCCTGCACCCCCTATAGTAGCCCATGCACCAGCTCCTACACCAACCCCTGCACCATCAGGAACTTCAACTGCAAGTGGAGCATTACCACTCTCCACATACAGTATGATGGTGTCTCTTGGCCCTCCTTCATTAGACTTCCACATGGGTTCCACATCTTAATCATCTTCTATAAGCCTTAAATCTTGCTCCAAGTTGCCCCCAGGACCTAAATAATGAACCCTACACGGTTCATCAATCCCCAATTTCTCACATATACCTTTTATTTTAAAATAAGTAAGCAAATTAGGATCCCTATACAGTATTTCAACTTTCCCACCAAAGTACTCTAAACTAGGGTTCCACAGAAAAGCACCCCCATAATGTACCTCCAATTTCACTTCATCATCCATCTGCAATAACAAATTACCATTTGACACGTATACAATTAACAATTAAAGAATTGTAAACAACAAAAGAGGTAAAAGAGTAAACAGTTGCATGTTTCAGTTTTGCTTTTGGGATGCAACGCACACAGAGGGACTACATTTTCTGCTTTTCTTTTGATTTTGATTCTGTTTTACTAAATAGCACATGCAAACACTAAAAATTTCAACCCAATAGAAACTTGGGTCTACTGTGAGACACAATGACCACGACAGACAAAATGCCCACAGACAAAATGCCCATAAACAAACACAAATCCAAAGAACAGGTGGTCACATTTTTCATAAATATCAACAAACACAACCAATATTCTCATTCCATTACATGTAACATTGACCATTGATTAATTACTCAAACAAAAATAAAACAACCACAAGCCCAAAGTAAAAACCCAAACAGTGACTGATTTCTTACTAGGATTTTAGTCACTCGAACAACCCGTTGCTCGTCTAGGTTTACACTTGCAGCGATATGTCAATATCAGATGCAGAATAGATTTTTCGCTTTTGTAGGGCTCGTGAGGAAAAGAGAGTGAGTTCGTGTTGTTTGATCCATGTAATGTTCTAATTTGGCATAAAAGGGCGTTTTTCTAACGTCTGAGGGTGAGATGGGTAACGGGGGGGTAACGGATTGATGTACAGGTGGGC